>NC_136067.1:361708482-362050982 GCF_964261635.1 Lissotriton helveticus | reverse complement strand
CAGGTGCGTACCCGGGCCCCTGGGGGCAACCGCAGGCGGGCCCGGGTACTGCCTTCCCCCGTCTCAGCATTGCCGGACCTCACGGAGGTCTGCCTGAGCAAACTCAGAGAAAAAGGACCATCGGCAAGGGGCTGAGAAGCAGTTGCAAACCTGGGCCCTTGGGGGCCACGGCAGGCGGGCCCGGGGGCCGCCTTCCCCCCATCTCAGCATTGACGGACCTCACGGAGGTCTCCCTGAGCAAACTCGGAGAAAAAGGACCATCGGCAAGGGGCTGAGAGGCAGGTGCGTAACCGGGCCCCTGGGGGCCACGGCGGACGGGCCCGGATGCCACCTTCCCCCGTCTCAGCATCGCCGGACCTCACGAAGGTCTGCCTGAGCAAACTCGGAGAAAAAGGACAATCGGCAAGGGGCTGAGAGGCAGGTGCGTACCCGGGCCCCTGGGGGCCCGCGGGGGCAGGTTCGGGTGCCACCTTCCCCCGTCTCAGCTTCGCCGGACCTCACGGAGGTCTGCCTGAGCAAACTCAGAGAAAAAAAGACCATCAGAAAGGGGCTGAGAGGCAGGTGCATACCTGGGCCCCTGGGGGCCCCGGGGGCAGGCCCGGGTGCCAACTTCCCCCATCTCAGCTTCGCCGGACCTCACGGAGGTTTGCCTGAGCAAACTCAGAGAAAAAAAGACCATCAGAAAGGGGTTGAGAGGCAGGTGCGTACCCGGGGCCCCTAGGGGGGCGGGCCCGGGTTCTGCCTTCCCCTGTCTCAGCATCACCGGACATCAAGGAGGTTTGACTAAGGAAAAAAACTCAGATAAAAAGAACCATCAGGAAGGGGCTGAGAGGCAGGTGCATACCTGGGCCCCTAGGAGCCCCGGGCGGCGGGCCCGGGTGCCACCTTCCCCCGACTCAGCTTCGCCGGACCTCACGGAGGTCTGCCTGAGCAAAAAAGGACCATCAGAAAGGGGCTGAGAGGTAGGTGCGTACCTGGGCCCCTAGGGGCCCCGGGTACGCACCTAGGGGCCCCGGGGGGGCCTGGGTTCTGCCTTCCCCTGTCTCAGCATCACCGGACATCAAGGGGGTTTGACTAAGGAAAAAAACTCAGATAAAAAGAACCATCAGGAAGGGGCTGAGAGGCAGGTGCATACCTGGGCCCCTAGGAGCCTCGGGCGGCGGGCCTGGGTTCTCCCTTCCCCTGTCTCAGCATCGCCGGACCTCACGGAGATATGCCTGAGCAAACTCGGAGAAAAAGCACCATTGGCAAGGGACTGAGAGGCAGGAGCGTCCCCAGGCCCCTGGGGGCCCCGGCGGACGGGCCCGTGTTCTGCCTTCCCCTGATTCAGAATCACCTGACCACACGGAGGTTTGACTGACCCTCTCCCTAGTAATCTGGAGGAAAATTACCCCCTTTCTTGTAATCCGTGCATTCGAGGTGACAGAGGGGACCCAAGGCGCGAAAGTATCCAACCTCCTGGAGCCCTTGCTGGGATCGGGGAGGCAAATGGCACCTCATCGGGACTTCCAGGGAAGCTCGGCCATCTGGTCGCCCCATAGGAAAGCATTGGGTGCGCCCAGATGGCCGAAGGGACAGGGGCGACCAGATGGGCAACGGGGAAACAATGCGATGGCCGTGGGGATAGGGGCGACCAGATGGCCGAGGGGGAAACAGAGCGATGGACAAGGGTGAAACGGTGCGACCAGATGGCCGGGCACGAAAGGAAAGCCATCTGGTCGCTCTGTGCCCCAACAAAAGAGCGAGCGGGCGCCGGGGCATGGGGGACCGGAGGCCCAGGGCCCCAGCGGGGCCCCAGCCATGGAGGCCGCGAGGGGGACACAACAGGCCCTCCGACCAAGGGCCCGTGGACACCCCGACAAGCAGGGGAGGCCTACACGGGAACAACTGACCTCACCCCTTTGGGGGTGCAGCAGCCCTGGACCTAGCCAGGGCTCCCAGGCCCAGAGGCGCAGGGGAAGCCTCCGTGGGCCCGCCGGACACCGTCCCGGACACCCTGCCACGCCATGGGCCTGGAGATGGGAGCTCCGGAGGCCCGGGGAAGGACTGCCCGGGACCCATGGTGCCCGTCCCGGGTACTTCTCCATGCCGTGGGCCTGGAGCCACGGACACCCAGGGGAGGAATACCCGGGAACCATGGAGCCCGTCCCGGGTACTCGGCCATGCCGTCGGCCTGGAGCCCCGGACGCCTGGGGCGAGGACTGCCTAGGACCCATTAAGCCCGTCCCGGGCATTCTGCGCTGCCATTGGCCTGGAGCCCTTGACACCCGGGGGAGGACTGCCCGGGACCCATGGAGCCCGTCCCGGGCATTCTGCCATGCCATCGGCCTGGAGGCACGGACACCCAGAGGAGGAATGCCCAGGAACTATGGAGCCCGTCCCGGGCACTCGGCCATGCCATCGGCCTGGAGCCCCGGACGCCCGGGGGAGGACTGCCCGGGAACCATGGAGCCCATCCCGGGCCCTCGGCCATGCCATCGGCCTGGAGCCACGGACGCCCGGGGAGGACTGCCCGGGACCCATGGAGCACGTCCCGCGCATTGTGCCATGCCATCAGCCTGGAGCCACGGACACCCAGGGGAGGACTACCGGGAAACCATGGAGCCCGTCCCGGGCACTCAGCCATGCCATCGGCCTGGAGTCACGGACGCCCGGGGGAGGACTACCAGGGACCCATGGAGCCCGTCCCGGGCATTTTGCCATGCCATCGGCCTGGAGCCACGGACACCCAGGGGAAGACTGCCCGGTACCCATGGAGCTCGTCCCGGGCACTCGGCCATGCCGTTGGCCTGGAGATGGGAGCCACGGATGCCTAGGGAGGTGTTGCCCAAGCATAGCCCATGTGGTCCCCGGCAGAGAACCGCCAGCCCGGGAGGAGTGTCTGGGCATACCCTGTCCCTAGTAATCCGGAGGAAGGCTACCCCTCTTTCTTGGAATCCGTGCGCACCAAGTGATGGGGGACCCAAGGCGCACAGGCGCCCGACCTCCTGGAGTCCTCGCTGGGATCGGGGAGGTGAATGGTACCTCATCGGGACTTCCAGGGCGGCCCGGCCATCTGGTTGCCCTATTGGAAAGCATTGCGGGCAACCAGATGGCCGAGGGGAGAGGTGCGACCAGATGGCCGGGACCGAAAGGACTCCCGTCTGCCTGCGCCGAGCCGAGCCTTCACGATAGGGCTCCCGCCTGCCCTAGCAGGGCTCGGAGGCTCAGCCTCCCTGGGGGCTTGGGGACCCCAGCTGGGCCACAGGCACCGGGAGGACCACCAGAGCTCTCGGGGCCCGAACACCCGACGGAGGACTGACCGTGACCCATGGAGCCCGTCCTGGGCACTTTGCAACGCCGTTGGCCTGGAGGAGTGCCCGGGAACCATGGAGCCATCCTGGGCACTTTGCCACGCCGTGGGTTGGAGGAGGTAGCCCCCGGACGGAGGGGAGGTGTTGTCCGGGAATAGCCCATCCGGCCCCCGGCAAAGAACCACCAGCCCGGGAGGGGTGTTCCGGCATAACCATGCCCCTAGGAATCCGGAGGAAGGCTTCTTCTCTTTCTGGGAACCTGTGCGCACTCTGGGACTCAAGGGACCCTAGTTCCGGATGTGCCCAAAATCCTGGAGCCCTGGCTGGGATTGGGGAGGTGGACGAGCACTCATCTGAACAGCCAGGGCAGGCCAGCCCGGCCCCAACGCTGTCCCTGCTCGACATGCTCTAGATGGCGCTCCAACATAAGGAATGTTCCAACACCTTCCCTGCTCGACTTGCTCTAGATGGCGCTCCAACATAAGGAATGTTCCAACACCTTCCCTGCTCGACTTGCTCTAGATGTCGCTCCAACATAAGGAACGTTCCAACACCTTCCCTGCTCGACTTGCTCTAGATGGCGCTCCAACATAAGGAATGTTCCAACACCTTCCCTGCTCGACTTGCGCTAGATGGCGCTGCAACATAAGGAATGTTCCAACACCTTCCCTGCTCGACTTGCGCTAGATGGCGCTCCAACATAAGGAATGTTTCAACACCTTGCCTGCTCGACTTGCGCTAGATGGCGCTCCAACATAAGGAATGTTCCAACACCTTCCCTAGTCGACTTGCGCTAGATGGCGCTCCAACATAAGGAATGTTCCAACACCTTCCCTGCTCGACTTGCGCTAGATGGCGCTCCAACATAAGGAATGTTCCAACACCTTCCCTACTCGACTTGCGCTAGATGGCACTCCAACATAAGGAATGTTCCAACAGCTTTCCCAATCCTGACCCAATCGGTCGGACTCCCAATCCAGAAACAATCGGTCGGACTCACGCCATCCGACCCGAATCGGAATCGAGCCCATAATGTTATTTACATATAACAAAAAGGTACACATGTGATTAAAACAAAATTAATAAATACATATATAAACAATATTTATTTAAAAGGAGCAACTATTCAAAAATATATTATTTAACACATAAATGTATTTATTTTATTTCCTAGCCTATGACACCACACCAATAAAAAAAGACATCAACTTAAAAAAAAATATTTACATAATTAACATATTTAATAATGAATTTAAAATATATTATTAATAAAAAAGATAATAAACATTCATTGAGTACACATTCTTTAACACTATAATATCCACAACACACACCTTAAATTAATTACACAATTGCCATCATTAATTACTAATTAATTATTTAAATTAATTAACAAATAATTAATAATTCACCAATAAAAAAATATTACTTCCCACCCTTCAAACCATTTACACCTATTAACACCACAACACACACCTAGAATTAATTACACTATGACCATAATTAATTACTAATTAATTAATTTAAATTAACAAATAATAATAATTCATCAATAAAAAATACATTACTTCCCACCATTTTCACCTATAAACACCACAACACACACCTAAAATTAATTATACAATTTTCATAATTAATTACCAATTAATTAATTTAAATTAATTCACAACTAAATATTACACAATTATTAATAAATTAATTTACACATTTAACACTATAACATCACAATTAAACAAATATTAATAAATGAACTTTATTCAATACATTTTATATAATTAAATTACTTGCCACCCTATTCCCCTATAAACCTACAACCTGTTTCGGCAGTGGTTCCCAAACTTTTTCAACCCACGGCTCCCTTGACCCATAGGCCATTGCCTTGGCTCCCCACTATTACTTGTTTTTGGAGGGTTGGGTGGATATAACTCCGGACTCGGGAGTACTTGCATTTTTCTCCCTGAAAATAATCAGGATGAAACAGATGAAGGTATTATATTCATATACGCATATACGCAGCGCCTCTAATAAAATAGTCCTAGTTACACTTCTCTGCCCATGCCTTTTTTAGAGTACCGTCTCAAACTTTTTTATCCCACTCATAGTGTTAGATAGCACCCCCATGCATGAAGGCCCTATTGCCAAAGTGTTTCTGTGTTTGAAGAATATTTTCTTGCACTTCCATTTCTACCCATGTCATATGTGTTAACACACCTGTCTACAGGGTGACTTGTGATTTATTAAACCACATACAGCTTTATTTCTTTATTTTGGCTATCTCCTCCCCAAAACTGCCTCCAAATCAATGCAAATAAAATGTATTTCTCTGATTTCTTTTTTTTAAAACACCCCTTTTTCTTGCTTCCAAATGTTGACACTATGCCTGATATGGTGTTTTACTTCACTGTGCTCAAGGAGAGATCAGGCTTGTCTAGAAATGTGTGTGTACTGAAAGAAATGTCTACTGGAAGTACCTAGGATTCAAGGACAACTGTCAATACTTAATAATACTTACTAGACAGGACAACTATACTTTCCTGATAACAGCATTGTTGTAAAAAGCATTTGGAAAAAACCAAAACTATTAACGAGTCCAAAAAATAAAGCAGGCATCTTCTGCTTACTTTGGGAGCGTTGGAACGTGGGGATCCATTGAAATATGGAGGTCATCTTCCTTGACATGCCATCAACTAAGCACTACGTTTAAAGCTTTTGGCATGACACTTACAAATTATAGCACCCGCCTAATCGTGCACTGTTCACCTGGTGCTCCGCACCTTATGTATTTGCGTCTTTGTAAACACTTTTTAAACTCTATGATTTCTGATTTTCACATTTATTTTTTGATTAATCAATGTTGTCTTCAAACAATTTTCTCATTGTTATTTTCAATATTCATAACAATTTACATTTATGTTTCCAGTTATATGCAATACGTAATATCCTGTATACATATATGTTGAAATCATTACCATGACATATATTTTTCATTCATTTGCTGATGAGCCCAATGCATTTCGGCACCTGTATGGTGCCTTCATCAGGGGCGACTCTGAAATCAACAACTATTCTGTGTTGTTGTGTCTGTAATGCTGTTCGCCTTGGTAACTAATATTCTTATACTTTTCCTCTGTGGACTCTTATCTTCACTGTAACTCTTCGTCTGTCATGCCAAAAAATCTTTGCCGTCAAGGAAAAAACCGCAGCCCTGTGTTTGTTGCTGTGTTAACACAGCAACAAACATTTCAGAGTCGCCCCTGATGAAGGCACCATACAGGTGCCGAAATGCATTGGGCTCATCAGCAAATTAATGAAAAATATATGTCATGTTAAACGTGTTGCATATAACTGGAAACATAAATGTAAATTGTTATGAATATTGAAAATAACAATGAGAAAATTGTTTGAAGACAACATTGATTAATCAAAAAATAAATGTGAAAATCAGAAATCATACAGTTTAAAAAGTGTTTACAAAGACGCAAATACATAAGGTGCGGAGCACCAGGTGAACAGTGCACGATTAGGCGGGTACTGAAACCCACCATAACCATTGCTTACACCCAGGAGTGACTATCCTGAATAATCGCAGCACCATTGGAAAACCATAGAGAGTTTGGTACAATAAACGGAGTGCTCCCCACGAACCCAATTCACACACTTACAAATTATAGGCATCATGCGTTTAAGTCTAATTTGTTTAACTGAAGCCAACAGACCCTTCAACATTAAATGCATTAAAGTGCTTTGTGCGTGGCTCCCAAGGCTAGGTTTGATGCCTCCCCAGGGAACCACGGCGCACAGTTTGGGAACCACTGCGCTAAGGAACTGAAAATGCAAATTTCACATAAAAAAAATATTACTATACATAATCAATACATTTTATATCATTAAGTTACTTCCCACCCTATTCCCCTATAAACTCACAACCCGCTACAGAACTAAAAACGCACAATTCAATTTAAAAAAATGAATAACTACAAAAATGTTAACACATATAATAAAAATACAAACAATTCTTATACAAAAACAAACATCACACACATATGAAATATATACTAAAATACATAATATTAATAAAAATCTAAATATATTTTTTTGTAAATCTTTTTATTGAACAAGAAAACAGGCTTCAGATACAAGCTAATCCCACTATACGTAAACAATTTAAGTTGAGTACACAATCATCATCATGCATTGCAATGTAGTGCGCAGGTACATTTAACACAGTTCTGGACAACAACCACTTGTGTTTGTCACTCACCCTTCAATGGATAGCCCACTCAGCATCCCCTCGGAGCCCCATCAAAGGCCTCTATATATTGTCCAGGCCCCCTATATTTTCTCCTATTTGCGAGGGCACCCACGACTTTGAATGACCAGCTGCTCTGCATTATGGCACCATTTCGTATCACACAGCCATGCTGCTACTGTCGGAGGCTCTGCCACCCCATGCTTGTGCAATGTTCCTTTTTGCGACCCCCCCAGCTAATGCCAACCACAGCCGGGCCCACTGCGGCCAAGTGATCTCTCCGGTAACCCAGAGAATATATCACCTGGACTCCATTGGGACCTGCTCGCCCACTAGGGCCTCCATTATGCAAATTACACTCCTCCAATACTTTTGAATCCTGGGGCACGCCCATAGTATATGGAAGAATGACCCCTTCTTGCCACAACCCCTGACACATAGCTCGGAACCACTTCCTTTAATCCGGACCTGCACCATCCTCGAGGCATAAGACCTGTGGAGGATGCGCAGTTGACGAAGCCGAAAGCGCACCCTGATAGCTATTTCTCTGGGGCTCGGGAGGGCCTCCGCCCAATCATCATCCTCCAACAGTCCCACGTCCGACTCCCAAGCCTCCCGCCGGGAACCTAGACAGTCCAGAGAATTGTTTACCAGCTTTTTGTATGTAAGTGATACCACTTTCTCGATCACGGGGTCTAAGAGGAGTCTATCCTCCAATGGGGAACATTCCGGAATTCTTTCAAATGGCAATGTAATGCCGAGCTCAATTACAAAACCGGAGGGTCCCCCGCTATAGAAAACACCAAGGACTTGTCCCGGTTAATGATATACCCAGAGTAGGAACCAAAAGATCTTATAATATGAATGAGTCTATGAAATGTCTGACGGGGCCTGTGCGCATAAGGAGAATATCGTCCACAGACAAAGATATGTGCTTTTCCCAGCCCCACCCATATTGATACCCTTTACCTGCGGGTCGTTCCTGATCCACAATGCTAAGGGTTCCAGAGCCAGTGCGAATAACATCTGGGATCGTAGGCACCACTCCCGCGTCCCCCTGTGTAGCGCAAATGCCCTGGAGATGACCCCATTGACCCTAACACGCACCATCAAAGCCTTGTATAACAACCGGATCCACGTTTTCAACTGCGGGCCAACGCCCACCTTCCCCAGCAACGCGAAAAGGTAGGACCATTCGATGCTGTCGAATGCCATTCTCGTGTCGAGCGAAAGAAGAGCGGCCGGGACTTCTGGCTGCATTTTAGTCATATGCATGAATCCATATAATCGTCTCAGATTGAGCCTAGTGCTCCTATGTGGCATGAAGCCAGATTGATCTGGCTGGATCAGGGACTGTATAACAGGGACCAAGCGATTTTTGATAATCTTGGCTAGGACCTTGGCCTCAAAGTTCACAAGGGAGATATGTCTGTAGGAGCTAAAGAGGTTGTGTGGTTTGCCCTTTTTAAGGAGTACGACTATCATCACCAATCTTGTGTCTTCATGGAGACAGCCCAAATCCAATGCCCCCCGAAACAAGTCGAGCATGTAGGGGGCTAGCTTGCCAGCCACACATGAAACTGTCAGACCCCTTTCAGTGGGCCACGGGGCAAGTAGGAGTTACTGCTCCCACCCGTGGTGGCTGAGGCCTTTTACTCCTGATTTCCCAGGGCCTGACCTACCATGGATACTGCTCAACCTGGCCAAGCACCCTTTCTGCACTTGACTCTCACGTAGCGTTGGACGACCAGTCAAGGCTCCTTTGGGGTAAAGCGCAGATACAGATCAGTGTACACAACTCATAACTCAACGTGCAAGCAGTGTGTACAATAAATCTTTTAAAAAAAGAAATATTTAAATTTAAAAATTCTACACATGCAAAGGTAAATGTCATTCAAAAGCAATAACACAGTCCTGTTTGAGGTCAGGGCTCTGGTAGTTGTTAGGCCTCTCCCTGTCCCACTAACTCTAGTGCAACAGGTTCAATGTTATTCCCCATTCACTGATGACCACATGCAGGGAATGTAAACTATTAGGCTGTACTCAAGAGTTCTCCTCTCTGACTCCTTTCATAACTTCAGTCACAAGAGTTTACAGTGTCACAGTACAAGCCACAGTATGTCGCTCGGGCCCAAAAGGCCCACCCCTCAGTGGTACAGCAAAATCCAGCTCCGGATCAGCACAGTCGGGCAGCATACGGTAACACGCGGCAAAACGCGGCAACACCCGGCAGGTGCAGGCTCTCGCCTCTGAACCACTCTTCCGGCTGGTTCTAGTGATCAGGGCGTTCCCACTCCAGTGATTGCACGGTAAGTCAAGCTTCCCTTTGTAGGGTGGGCAGGTTGATCTCCTTGCTCTGACGGGGCTTTGGCGATGTCCTTTGATCCTCTGGATTCCCTCAGTGCAGTTTGTAGTATGCAGGTAGGACCCAACATGGTCACAGCAGCAGTTTCTCAGTCTTGGGCAACGGTCCAAACCCTTGGCCTCAGCGTCTTGCAGCTACTACTGGCATACAGGTTCTCTGCCACAGCACTCATAAACCTGGTTACGATGACCTAGTGTTAATGTTCAGGGGGCACGCCAAATCAATCCAGTACACAAGCTACAACCTGATCGGTGCAAGAACGGATTCCTTACACCTAGCACAGGGAGTTTTGATGATTGGGCTCGCCCCGAGACCTTGCTCCATCCAACACTCCTCTGTCTCACAGGGCACACTAATCTTGGTGAGCAGGCAGGTGCTGGTGCTCCAGGCCAGGTGGTTTTGAATTCCCTAGGTGATGGCCCCTCACCCAACAGGAAGACTAGCAAGCCTGGGCCCCCAGTTCTGGTCACAAGCAGAAGTCTTGCAGAGCTTCTCCTCCTCACACAGCCCATCTGGATGCTTGGCAGATGAAAATATTTTGGGCCTCAAACTAACCTACTTATAGCCCTTTTTTACACACAAAATGTAATTTAGTGTCTGAGGGGCATATCATCAAGGGTAGTATTGCCGCTTTAGCGACACTTTTTGCCGCTAAATCTGTGATCATTTTAACGCCCTATCAGGATGGACACGTTAGCACGTGTTTCCATGCCTTTTCGCTATTTCCCTGAACGCCCAGCTGTGCATCTCTAATGAGATGCAAAGTGGGCGTTCCTCCCCCAAATAACGTGAGAAATGTCGCTAACAGACATTTCTCCTATCATTATATGCAATGGAAGGTGGATATAATGGCAAAGTCTGCCCTGCCCTATCATCAAGCTATCGCCAAACGTTGTGCGAATATCGCTGGATTCCCAGCAATAATCGCACATTTGGCAGCTTGCGCTTGGAATTTTATCGCTATGGAGATAAGCGTTGCTGATAGTACGCTATCTCAGGGATAAAATCCTGCGATAGCCGGAGATAATTATCCTTGCGCTAAGCGCACTTAGCGATAATTATCGCCGGCCCTTGCTGATATGCCTCTGAGTCTTTGAAGTTTTATGTTGGTGTTCTGCTTATTTGAAATTGACTTCTTTCCCCTTTCTTCTTTCTCTTGAAGAATGTCTATCACAGCAGGCAGGACTCTTTAGCCGATTAACCCACAACAAAATTCATGGGAGTGACACCTAGATGTCAACCACAGTGGCTGCCAGTGCCGCAAAGGATCCTTTTTAAAATACTCACCCTGGCCCATAAGGCCATTAATGGCCAAGGCCCTGTTTACCTGAGGAAACGGTTTTGTCGTTATTCTCCTAACAGGCCATTGCGCTCTGCTACTCAACATCTGCTGCAGGTCCCACGATTCCGACGATCCCGGCTGGGTGGGCAGTTGATTGCGGTCAGAGCGCCGTCTGCCTGGAATAATCTTCCTCTGGTTTTACGGTCTCACCCGAACTTCGGCTCATTCAAAAAAGCTCTGAAAACTCACTTGTTTAAAATGGCGCTTTAGGTTTTCCTATTGTCCTGCTTTTCTCTTCTGTTCCCCTTTTTGGTCACTCCGCGCCAGGATACTCCGGTAGTAGTTGAGCACGTTATAAAATAGCATATAACATAACATAACATAACATATGTGCCTCAAAAGGATAATCCAGAGCTCCCAGTCCTACTCTTTATGATTCCTTATCAACCCCATCTCTCTCTTCCTGAGATGTGTTTAGGTCCATTTTCTTTATAATCTTATCATTGAATCAATGAGCCCTTTGAAATGCACAGAGTGAGCCTGTCTCTCCCTACCCCGTGCATGTCCTTCCCAGCTTGCAGGAATGCAGAGATACACAAATCTGTTTGGGGGGTATTTCTCTACACCTCATGTTTTCCACCTGGCACAACTGGGCCTTCCGAAATGGAACCCAAGGTCCTTCATGTAATGTATCAGTGCAACCACACTTCTACTCAGTGTACATCTACACTACACTTACTGTACAGCACTGTTATCCCATCCCCAGACTGCACTCAATTGCATCCCCAACCCATCCCCACAGTCGATCTAGCCCTTACAAATTTCTGAACTCCCTCTCTCAGACTAGGTTAGATTAGCTGGCCCTGCTTACACCCCAAAAGGCATAGCTGAATCATGAAAGAGCTTCCCCCCCAAGCAGACATAATGGGCCTCATTTATGAGGCCTTGCGTCAGTTTTGCGCTTCCGATGCGTCACTTTTTGTGACGCATCGGTGGCGTAAAACATGCCTCCTGTTGCGCACTATTTACAAAGTGACGCATCTAAGCAGATGCGTCACTTTGTAAACCCTTGCGCTACATTATACCTGCGTCAGGTATAATGTATGCAGAGGGGGCGTTCCCCCGCAAAAAGCCTCGTAATAGTGACGCAGTGAAATCTATGAGATTTTACTGCGTCACTTTTAGGACGCTGTTGCGTCAAAATCTTGCGCCTGCCTCACAGCAGGCGTAAGACTGACGCAAGCCCTTTCACGTGGAGCTTTCCCCATGTGAAAGGACGCATTGCTGGAGTTGCGTCACTTTTGTGACACACTCCAGCAATGGGTCACTTTTGCGCTTACAGATACGTCAGAAATACTGACGTATCTGTAACTCCTTGCGACATGATGCGTCATACATTAAATATGACGCATCAGGTATGTCGCAAGGAGTGCGCACTGAGAAGTGACACATCGCTGCTTTCATTCAGTGATGCGTCATTTCTCATAAAAGAGGCCCAATGTCTTCTACCACAACATCCACCCTCCGCTCTTCTGCTCTCAAACCCAACGGCCCAAACTCCTTCGCGATAACTTTCCCCAGTAACCTCTACCTAAAGCCAGAAGAAACCTTAAACACAAATTGATGAAACAACATCTAGAAACACTCTTTGCAGACATCTACCACTGCTCCTCCAGAGGCCAGCTGAAAATGGACCTCATTTTCCACACGGACAGACCGGAAAACTGGAACTCCATTCTCAGAGCACATCTCCTCATTTCTAAAACCACCAACACCGTTCACAGCTGCAAATTGACGTTCTCATCCCCTAATTGCCCTCTGCACAGCGGCAACACCTCGGTGACCATCTACCCTAACGGCACAGTCCTGATCTCTCATAATTCACCCTTTTCTCCTGCTAAGCTCTCAACAGGTCCTCTCCAAAGATTAGGAGCCTAGTGACAAATCTTGACGTATTCCTGTCCTGAGCTCCAGTGACGCATCAGACTGTACTACAGCAATGATTTAAACACTACCAGAGTTAAACATGATCTTGTACAGGTTCAAGCCATATTTTTTTTTAAGTTTCACCGGTCCCACACTTCAACCCTCCCACTCTGTGCTCTGAAGGACAGTCTCTTCTTCTAATCCTTATTTTGGTGAAAGTGATCCTCTTGTCAGAATAGACTGTATTCATGCAGTTACAACTTGATTATGATATTTGACAGTATAAGAGCTTTCTAATCCACTTTGGGCACTTAGATAGGAAACATGTCCTCGTGTTCTGGGAACAGCCCAGTGCTGTGTGTGAGCACTGGAACTCTGTGTTCCAAGTGGGAAGGCCCATTTAATGCATGTGCCTAATCTTTTGTTTAAAATTAGAGAAGAGCTTGGTGTTTCATACTGACAAGCTAAATATAGACGATAGTGTGGGTAGCAAAGTAAAACTGTTTCTGATTTTATGTCTTGTGAAGCATATTGTAGTATATTTCTAGCAATGCTTAAACAGCAACTGAGGTCATAATTACTCTGGGTCTCCCCCCTCCTTTCAATCTTCCCGCCCCCGCTAATATCTTGCTCCATCTTAAATGAGAGCAATTTCAAAGACACATGAACTCTACATAAAATCTCTGTGAAGGTTTACTAGGGCATCCCAAAATAATTTGAGAAAAGTATGGTAGCATACCGCTCAATTGTAAGTGAAGAAAAACAATTTTAAACAAATTTGCTGTTACTATGTATTATTATATCATATGCTTATGCGAGGTATCATATTGTGTGTATTGTTCATGGAAAATCCATATTCCATTTAACATTATTAGGCAGAAATGGTTTAAAAAGAAAGGCACAAATCATACGTTCAGTTATAATTTGTTTAATCCCACAATTGATGTAAATTAAACAGTTTGGGACTCATTTATGAGGTTTTGCCATAGGGCAGCACCGCCGGCCTTCCTCCAGTGCTGCCCTACGGCAAAATAAAAGGGTAGAATGCGCCGTATCTATAAGATACAGCGCATTCCTGTCCTTTTCCCCGGTGCACAATGGGCTGCCGTGTACCAAAGCAGGCACCTTTGCTCCATGGTGCAAGAGTGCCTGTGTTGAGGGGATGATTGTTTTTGTGGAGGAAGGGAAACTTCCTGCACAAACACATTAACAAGAGGCTTTTTCTTTTTTCTATGTGTGCTGCAAAATGCAGCACACATAGAAAAAGGAAAAACAAGGAGAAATAAAGATATTTCTCCTCGTTGTGTCTCCCTTCCGCCGCCCCTGGGGAGGCGTACGTTTTTGGAGCTGCCTCAGATTTACGATTTCTCGTAAATTTTGGGCAATGTCAAAATGCCATGGATGTTGCTGGGAACACCTCCAGCAACATCCATTGCAAGCCCCTTTAATGCAAAAAACTGCACTAATGGGAACAATATTTACGAGGCAGCATTAAGCCAAAAAAAGTGGCTTAGTGCTGCCTCGTAAATATGAAGCAGGCTCCAGAGCCACCGAAGCATCACAAAAAGTGACGTTCAAATGGCGCAAGGGGCCTCATAAATGAGGTCCTTTGGGACTTATTTACATGCCCCTTGCGCCATCGGTACACCACTTTTCCCCATGTGAAAAGTTATGCACCGGCGGCACATGTGGCTTGTAAATAAGCCGCTTTTAGTACAGGATGGAGAAGCGTAAACAAACATTGCTAATGCCACACTTCTTCATTCTGAAAATGCAGGGATGTGCCGTATTCACAAGAATGCGGCATACCCCAGCGTTTTTCCCTAGCTCTGGCGCTGAGTCCGGTTGCCTAGTGCCAACGCAGGCACCCTTACATCATAGTGCAAGGGTGTCTGCGTTGGTGGGAAGATTGTTTATGTACAGGAAGATCCCCCTTCCTGCACATAAACAATCTTTAAATGCTGTTTTGTAACTTTTATGTGTGCTGCATAATGCAGCACACATCGAAGTTGCAAAACAGCATATTTTTAAAATGATTGTTTATGTGCAGGAAGATCCCCCTTCCTGCACATAAACAATCTTTAAATGCTGTTTTGTAACTTTTATGTGTGCTGCATAATGCAGCACACATCGAAGTTGCAAAACAGCATATTTTTAAAATGATTGTTTATGTGCAGGAAGGAAGACGTTCCTGCACATAAACAATCATAGGTAGTTTGCTGTTTCTATGTGTGCTGTACAAGGCGGCACACATGGAAACATCAAAAACAAGGAGAAATTAAGCTTTGCTCCTCATTTCGCCTGTTTAAGACAGGGTTTCCCAGGTCTTAATTTAGGTGCTGCCTCCTATTAACACTGCCCTTGTAGATAGCCAGGTCTAAACTGGGGTGGCATGGTGTGCAAAAGAATGATGGAGTTAACCCAGATCTCTTTACTGGGGGTGAATCTTTTGATTTGTTCTGCATTCCGTCCATGAATTGTGTGTCTTTTGCTTGTAAATAGGGGGCAGCACCAAATCAGTGGGTGTTGCGGGGGAACGGGCACCGAAACACCCATTGCCCTTCCCTTTCACGCTAAATACAGCGTGCCTTATTTACAAGGCAGCGTTGAGCCACGTTAAGTGGCTTAATGCTGCCTTGTAAACAAGGAAAGGCCCCTATCACCACCACAACGTTATTGAAATTGATGTAGTGGTGGCGATGGAGCTTATTAATATGCCCCTTTGTTCTTGTTGTTTGTCACGCCGTAGGAGATTCTGGGGCATATTTTCAAGCCCCTATCGCCACAGGAACATCACTCTTGACGATGTTCCTGTGGTTATAGGGGCTTCACCTTATTTACAAGGCAGCGTTAAGAAGCCACTTAGCGTGGCTTAACGCTGCCTTGTAAATAAGGCTCCCTTTCATGCTATGCTTGAATGAATGAATGAGAACATTTTAGAGTGCACAGCTACTCAACTAAACTGCAGCTAGAAAAGAGGGGAGCTAGCGTAGGTGCGGAAATGTTTAATTTCTCCTAGTTTTTGCTCTTTTCATGTGTGCTATGTTGTGCAGCCGCACATAGAAGTTGCAAAATGGCATTTTTTTAAATGATCATTTATCTATGAGAAGGAAGGGGGAAATTCCTGTGCATAAACAATCATTGGCAATTTACTGTTTCCATGTGTGCTGCACAACGCAGCACACATGAAAACAGAAAAAATGAGCAAACATTTCTCCTTGTTGCGCCATGGTGAGACCAGGTTTTCCCTGGTCTTAATTTTGGCACTGCCTCCTATTTACGCCACCCTTGTAAATACGGGGCAGCCTTATAATCAATGCGTGTTGCGGTGGAACAGCCACAGGAGCACCCATTGCCCTCCCCTTTCAAGCTCATCATAGCGTGAAAGGGGCCTTATGTACAAGGCAGCGTTAAGCAACGTTAAGTGGCTTAAAGTTGCCTTGTAAGTAAGCAAAGCCCCAATCGCCACAGGAATGTCGTAAAAAGTGACGTTCCTGTGGCGATATGGGCTTGTACATATGCTCCACTGTGTCTAGACTGAGTACAGGTGCTCCAAATGGCACGTTAGGGTGTGGGCAGCCAGAACACGTTTTAAAGGCAATAGTCAGAGTTGGTTCCTTGGTTAGAATTGTTGAGAATGAAGGCTGGTGTTTATCTCTGCAGTGGGGGGAGGGGGCGGGCTTACTGTTCTGAGTTGAGCAGCCGTTTGAAACCCTCGCCCTTGGTACCCGTTTGGCTGTTTCCTGACAAAAGCAATTTAAGGAAAAGGTGTGCTTTGATGCAGACGTTGGCGAAATCCCGGGTTTCAGTGTTCAAAATAGCAGCTGCTGCTGTTTGACTATTACCTTTTCAGTGTTTTGTTCATGCAGATCATACACTACTAGGGCCAAGTGAACTAAGGGATTTTGTGGACACAGACACTGCGATTTACAATATCACTCGGTTTGTAACTTCAAAATCCATTTTTTAAATATATTATTGCATTTTACTATTCTGAAATGTTTTATTTTAATTGCAAAATGGGGATTCCGTCCAAACTGCGAGCCAGCATGGGCGTAACAAAGGCCCCCTCAGCTCCTGCGATGCGGGGGGGGGGGCACTCAGAGCTCCACGGGCCCCCTGCAGCACACTGGGGACTGACAAGGGAGAGTGACATCACACGGCCGGCCCTGGCACCGTTTATTTACACTACTCCGTGCTTGTGCAACTGCGACCCATCTGTGTCAGCCAGTCCCTGATCCAAGTTTGACAAAGTAAGACACTTCCCTGAGGGGCGGCTGGTCCATAGGGGGCGCTGCAGCTCGGGCAGCAGGACTGTAAGTAGACGAACTGGCACCTTTCCTAGTTCATTGGTTTACTTTTCCCAGCCTTGCTCCTGAGAGATTAAAGTGCGCATGTCAGCGCACGCAGCAGGACTCATTGGGGCATATTTACAATAAGTGGCGAATCCCTGCATATCAGCAGGGATGCGCCACTTATTGTGCGCCATGCCTCCGCCACCATTTACAATGCTATTTACAACAAGGGGTGGTGATGGACAGAGTCTCTGAATTAAGCAGAGTACTCTCACCCAGTCAAGAGATCAGGGCTAGATCCAACACCGTTTTTTAGCTCATTGCACCATCCCAGTTTCAGAACCTGGCTGTATGCAAATTAGTCTGTCCCTGGCCCAGTGCATCATGGGAACAGGGCAGACCAGACTACAAAAGCCAATTCTTACACTGGGAAGGAAACAAGCTTCCGGGGACCGGTTTCTGGCATTTCAGCCGTCTTCGGCCCGGCTTGCTTGAATCCTGATGGTGCAATGAGCAAGGGACTCACATCTGAGTATACCCCTCCACGCTTAGGGTGGACAAAATTATTACTCAGACATGAGTCCCTTGCTCATTGCACCATCAGGATTCAAGCAAGCCGGGCCGAAGACGGCTGTAATGCCAGAAACCGGTCCCCGGAAGCTTGTTTCCTTCCCAGTGTAAGAATTGGCTTTTGTAGTTTGGTTTGCCCTGTTCCCATCATGCACTGGGACAGGAACAGACTAATTTGCATACAGCCAGGTTCTGAAACTGGGATGGTGCAATGAGCTAAAAAACGGTGTTGGATCTAGCCCTGATCTCTTGACTGGGTGAGAGTATTCTGCTTAATTCAGAGACTCTGTCCCTCACCACCCCTTGTTGTAAATAATTGTGTCCACCCTAAGCGTGGAAGGGTATACTCAGATGTGAGTCCCTTGCTCATTGCACCATCAGGATTCAAGCAAGCCGGGCCGAAGACGGCTGTAATGCCAGAAACCGGTCCCCGGAAGCTTGTTTCCTTCCCAGTGTAAGAATTGGCTTTTGTAGTTTGGTTTGCCCTGTTCCCATCATGCACTGGGACAGGAACAGGAACAGACTAATTTGCATACAGCCAGGTTCTGAAACTGGGATGGTGCAATGAGCTAAAAAACGGTGTTGGATCTAGCCCTGATCTCTTGACTGGGTGAGAGTATTCTGCTTAATTCAGAGACTCTGTCCCTCACCACCCCTTGTTGTAAATAATTTTGTCCACCCTAAGCGTGGAAGGGTATACTCAGACATGAGTCCCTTGCTCATTGCACCATCAGGATTCAAGCAAGCCGGGCCGAAGACGGCTGTAATGCCAGAAACCGGTCCCCGGAAGCTTGTTTCCTTCCCAGTGTAAGAATTGGCTTTTGTAGTTTGGTTTGCCCTGTTCCCATCATGCACTGGGACAGGAACAGACTAATTTGCATACAGCCAGGTTCTGAAACTGGGATGGTGCAATGAGCTAAAAAACGGTGTTGGATCTAGCCCTGATCTCTTGACTGGGTGAGAGTATTCTGCTTAATTCAGAGACTCTGTCCCTCACCACCCCTTGTTGTAAATAATTACCACTTACAATGCGGCGCACCATGGGGCAAAAGCGGCACAGATGCGTCACGCATCTGTGCAGTAAAAGTGATGCATTGCTGGAGTTTCATCGCAAGCGCGACGCAGCTCCAGCAATGCTCTGGGTGGGCCCTATCTTGTTAATGCTGCGTCAATCCTTACGCCTGCTTCAAGCAGGCGCAGGGTTTTGACGCAGCATGGGCCCCAAAGTGACTGTGTGACATCTTGCCTCCTTCTGGCGCAGGGCTTTACAACGTGACACATCTCCCAGATGCGTCACGTTGTAAATACCCTGCACCATGGTGCATCTTTTGCGCCGCCGCTGCGTCACAAAAGTGACCCAACGACGGCATAAAAGACGTGCAAGGGGCTTGTAAATCTGCCCCAGAGAGTGCAGGAGTTCAGATAAAAAGCGCATGTGAAGGGAGCTTTTCGTTTCAGGTCCCGTCTTCCATTGACAAGGCATGCTTAGTGCAGTGCAGCTTTAAGATGTCTTAAGATAGCATCCTGCTTGGGCAGGTTTTTGATGCAGTCGCCCCATGCCCTGTCAAATGCCAAATGCCAGGATACAGCAGAAAGGTTAGCCCCAGGCCCGACCCCTGGCCTCACCACACGGCAGCATTTGGAGTTAGAACAAATAAATATGAGGTAAAAATAATTTGATAATAAAACGTTCGGTTGCTGATTGCGAGTTGTTTTTTCTTTGGTTTCTCATAGTAAGATGAATTGTAAGTATTAATTGATATTGTTCACCTCATGGACATTATTTGTTGCAACCATGTGCACCACTTGACTGACTTACTGCTGGTGAAGTAAGCCCATGCCCTCACACCTTTTTTAGGTCTCGGCCTGCGTAGACTTCGCTTGCGCAGTCTTGATGGCGAGAAATTATGTCTTCTAGTAGGGAGGTAAACGAGCCAGCTCTTCTCCATTGGCTGGCTTCCTAAACGGCGGCCAGCAATTGGAGAAGAGCTCTGTCTGTCCCTCTAAGCCCTGTCCGTTTAGGATTGAGGGGCGTGTTTTTTGCTGTCCTTTCTCTCCGTGAGGTCTTCAGTCACTCAACAAAAAACACGCCCCCCCAGACTGAAAGGACGAGGTTTACTGCATCTCGAGGACACGAACTTTGTGTTGGCAATGCTTTAGGCCCCGTCCTGTTCAGACTGGTAGACGTGTTTTTTGTTGTTGACATTTTTCGAAAAAACACGCCCCCCAGTCTGAAAAGGACGGGGCTTACAGTGTGACCACTTTGTGCCTGGATCTGCCTTGATCGAAATGCACATATTAGTTCAACTAGCTTGCTGCTGCCTCAGTAGGCGACAGAGTGAATCAAACACACTGCAAGCAGCCTTGCGCGCTCTAGAAAAGAGCTGTGTGATGCGATGCACATGACTCGCCTCCGTACCCCGACCTGTGCAGCGAAGGTGCTCATGTTCTGCCAATTGCGCAGGGGCCCTGCCCCGCCCCCTCTCCGCAGTGCTAGCCCCACACACTGGCCGCCTTTGTGCCGTCCCTGCTGTGTGAGAGCTTGCTGGCTGCCTACATGCATGGCTCCAGCCAATTGTAACTTGGCAGACGGTCCCTGGCCTCTGAGCTCGCACGTCAGTTCCCAGGCCCCTCCCCCAGCGGTGTAGTAGGGGCAGTGGCGTACATCGCCGGTTTTCAGCTGGAGGAGCGAGCCGTCCGCACGGTGGCCCAGGGCACCAAGAAGGAGGGCTGCACCTTCCTCTTCATGCTGCTGTACTTCTTCGGCATGGCCTCGTCCATCTGGTGAGTTATCTTTCTCACCTGGTTCCAAGCGGCTGACATGAATTGGGGCCACAAAGCCATTTGAGCCAACTCGCAGTACTTCCACTGGCTGCTTGGGCCGTGCCCGCCGTCAAGACCATCACCATCTGGACCGTGGGACAAGTGGACGGTGATGTGCTGAGCAGCATCTGCTTTGTGGGCATCACCAGCATGGACACTCTGCGTTGCTTCGTGCTCGCCCCACTTTTTGTCTACCTCTTCATTGGCACCTCCTTCCTGCTGGCTGGCTTTGTGTCACTTTTCCGCATTTGCACCATCATGAAGCACGATGGCACAAAGACCGAGAAGCTGGAGAAGTTGATGGTGCGCATTGGCATCTTCAGCATGCTCTACACCATGCCTGCCACCAGCGTCATAGCCTGCTACTTCTACGAGCAGGCCTTCCGGGACCAGTGGGAGCACGCCTGGGCCACTCAGAGCTGCAAGAGCTACGCCATCCCCTGCCCGCCAGCTGGCCACGGCCACCGGCACATGAGCCCGGACTTCACAGTCTTCATGATCAAGTGGAAGCAGCCCACGGTAAGCCGGGCTCTGACAGCACTTCAGGGAGGGAGGGGCGGAGGCTACCTGTGGGCAGCTAAGGATGGTGATGTGAGAGTGTGTACGAGGAAGGCGGCAGGGTGGGGGCTTGGAAAGTGAGGGGCAGAGACTCTGCGAGTGTCCCGAAGTGACTGAGGGGCTCAAACTGTTAGGAGTCAGTGGATGCATGAGTCAGTGGGTGGATAGAGTACAGTGGTGGATGTATGTGTCATTGGGTTAATGGAGTTGAGTGGTGGCTGGGTCGGTGGAGTCAGTGGATGCATGAGTTGGTGGGTGTATTGAGTACAGTGGTGGATGTATTTGTCAGTGCGTGAATGGAGATTAGTGGTGGATGGAGTCAGTGGGTGAATGTAGATGAGTGGTGGTTGGGTGGATGAGTCAGTGGGTGGATAAAGTTGAGTGGTGGTTGGTTGAATAGAGTTGGTGGATTCATGAATTGATGGTTGGACGTATGTGTCAGTGGGTGAATGGAGTTGAGTGGTGGTTGGGTGGATGCATGAGTCAGTGGATGCATGAGTCAGCGGGTGGATGGAGTCAGTGGATGCATCAGTTAGTGGGTGGTTGCAGTTGAATGGTAGTTACATTGATGGAGTTAATGGAATGCACGAGTCAATGGGTGGCTGGAAGGAGTTTTATGGTTGTATTGAGCCAGTGGATGGTTGAATTGAGTTAGGTGTTGGATGGGTGTATTGCATGTTGTTTGGATGATTCAGTAGGTGGGTATATGTCTGGATGGGTGAATGGATGAAAGATGTGTAGCTGTGTGTGTGTAGCTGTGTGTGTGGCTGTGTGTGTGTGTGCGGCTGTGTGTGTGGCTGTGTGTGTGGCTCTGTGTGTGTGGCTCTGTGGGTGTGTGTGTGTGCCTCTGTTTCTTGGTTGTGATCGTTTTTCTTGTTTCTGTTCCCTGGTTGTGATTGTTTTTCTTGCCTCTCTTCCCTGGTTGTGATCGGTTTTTCTTGCCTCTCTTCCCTGGTTGTGATAGTTTTTTTTGCCTCTGTTCCCTGTTTTGCTCGCTTTTTCTTCACATGCTTTGCAGGTCAACCGTGTGCTGTTAAGCTGACTGCTTTTTCCAAGTCCTTGTTGGGTGTTTTTGTAAAGTGTAGTAGGCTTAGACTGGTGTAGGATTGTGATGCTCTTTCCCTGATGGGGCTGATGAACAAACATTCCCCTTTCGAAGGTTTGCTGCACGATTTTGTCCCTGTGATACCCCCTCTGAGCTAGAGTTCAGACATGATTGAGGAAGCAAGCAAAGTGGTGTGCAGTCGGAGTCTCTGAGTCAAGGCGCGCATGTCATCTGTATCTGCCCAGCCCTGCTACCTACCCAAGCGTAAATCGAGGCTGCACAGGGTTTTTGATGAAGCTACAAATCGAACCTGTAGGCAAGCCCATATTGCAGCACTCATATACCTGCCTAAACAGAAGTGGGGTACATTTTCTGACACTATTTGAAGCAGGGATAAAGACCATTGTGGCGTGATAACGCCTAACAAGGTATTTTGTCATAGCTGACTACATGACCTTAGTTGAAAATAGTGCTTACTGACACCATGAGTCGATGGCCCACAGATGGATGCAAGCCATGACTGTTATCAAAGGATGACGTGGCCGAGCAGTTTCATTTTAGCACACTTTGCACAACCACCATTTCGGACTGTCTCTGCACAGGCTCTGTACTATATCACTCACTTTAGGAATGCTATTTGAGTGAATCAGAGCAGTGTACTCGAGAGGTATGTATTCCTCCATCCTCCTTTTGACCATTACCTTGTTCATCACCTCTGAATGTCTCCGTCTTGCTCGTCCCACCCTTCAGGAATCTGCACCCTGTGCCCAGCTGCCACCAACTCACTACTCCAACACAGTGAGATATTGGTTTTGATAAAGGTTCAACAATGGGGGCATACGGAGGGGCAGAGAGTAAATTTAGTAAAGGAATAGAAACACTTACAGCTTAACCGAGCCCTGTTGAGAGGCAGAAATGAAATTCCATTATAAAAAAAACACTCCAGTATGGTTTGGCACTCATCTCTCACCCCTTCACTGCCCCTGTCACACCTGTGAATCTTTATTTTTCTACAACCTCCTAGGAATGCCACAGCTCCCTCTCCCTCCATCCCCCACTCCCCACGTGACCCTCATCTGTGACTAGAATCTCCCATGCCACCTTGCACATTCCCACATTGGCTTAAAAGAATGAGTACACTGTCCAAGTCAACTGCAGAAGGATTTGTTTGCAGTGACGTGTGACTCTATCCTGCTGCAAGATATACTACACACCCCCAGAAATGAAGAGTGAAAAGTAGACATTAATTGGCTTTTATTGGTTGGTTGATTGTATTGTTTTAGTCCACTTGTAGCACACTCTACCAACATTTAGGCTTCAGATTGCTGTTGATTTGTCCATACACAATTGAAAAAACAGTGAGCTAGCATATAGACCTTGATTACAAATTTGTAATGTTACTCTAGATGCTGGTGGCCTGCAGTACATCAAGGTGCATCTTTAACATTTTAACTTATGGATATGGTCTTCTATGACAAAGAGTAGTGTCTTTTTTATCTCTCGCTTAGTTCTTGTATTGTTTTTTTAATTTGTCAATTGTGAATACATTTGTTGTAGTTTTATAAACGTTTTCTCAATGCTGCTGCTATTACACACAATGTATTTGTATGATTACGTTTTTAAATCCTGTGAACTTTTTTTATAAATTGTATTTACAGATTTGTAATCAAGGTCTATGTGCTAGCACACTGTTATTTTGGTCAGAACAGTAATCCTCATGAGTGTATGTATGGATGTTGTTTGTAGTGATCATTGAGTAGGGTTGAACAGTGGTGAAGTTATCTTCAAAGGACAACCTTGTTTTTTCTGATTGAACCCTAGTCCTTTGGATGTTTAAGTCTCCCTCTCACTTTTTGTAAGAGTCAAATCAAAATATACCAGATTTGTGGGTGGTGGGGAAAAGAGGTAAGTGGTGGGATGGGCCTCTGGCAGGGGGGGCCTCCATGTACTTTGCAGGGGGGCCCCCTCAAATTTCGTTACGCCACTGCGAGCCAGTAAGGTATATATCAACATTTTGCGACCGCAATTTTGGTTACGAAACATTGATCAGTTACTGACTCCCAATTTGGGGTGCTAACTGATTTTTTAAGTGAGGGGTGTTACAAAATATATATGAATATCCATATAAATTAATTTGCATGTACTTCCAAAGTGTTCATGATTATATAAGATCACACTAACATGAGGCCTGAAGCTCAAAATGACTTCCTATCCGACCTTGACTGGACAAGCTTCAACAAGCTATTCTGTACACCCTAACAGGTCACCTTGCTTGTCTTGACTACATGATATGCAAATGTTACACAGTGCAGAGCCTGCCTTTCTGGTCTGCCCATATCTGGCTGTTTTGCATGGTGCAGAATTGCATATCCATGTCAGCCATATTTGGCTTGGTGCCTTATTCTAAGTTCCGCTGACAAGGCATTGCATACAGTATATAATACCTAGAAACATGTCACTCTGGGAAGAAGCGGTCTGAGAGCCCCTAAGGTGGCAGATCTGACTTCTTCCTTGCTGATTAGCAATGATGCATGCTTTTGGTACCAATAAATAAACTTCACTCTGTTTCTGAGCAACCTGCTGTGTCTGGCGAGTTTCATTCATTGGTATGCTCCTGGGAGGGTGCCAGTATTTCCCCATCAAGTGGGTCCCCAGAGGGGCCTTTTCTTATTTGGGAACCCGTGTGGCACCTCCAGGTAGAGTTAGCAGTGGCCCAGAGGAGCACTGTCAACTCTCACGGAAGTTTTTCAAAATGGAGAAACATTGGGGCAGATTTATGTTGGGAATGCGCCACGTTTGCGTCACGCAACTGCGGCGTAAACGTGGCGCATCCCTTCGACCCATTTACAACGTGACGCATCTAGGCAGATGCGTCACGTTGTAAAGCCCTGCGCCACTTGTGGGCGTTCCGGCGCAGGGTGGGCGTTCCGGGGCAGGTGCGCCTCGCAAAAGTGGCTGAGTGAAATCTATAAGATTTCACTCAGTCACTTTCAGGCCAATGCTGTATCAAAACCCTGCGCCTGCTTGAAGCAGGCATAGGTCTTGACGCAGCATTGTAAAGATGGGGCACCCCCGAGCCTTGCTGGAGCTGTGTCGCGCTTGCGACGCAACTCCAGCAATGCGCCACCTTTACGGCACAGATGCGTCACGCATCTGTGCCGTTTTTGCCCCATGGTGCGCCGCATTGTAAATGCGGCGCACCATGGGTGGCGGAGCAGCGGCGCAAAATAACTGGCGCATCCCAGGGATGCGCCAGTTATCATAAATCTGCCCCATTATGTTTCAAAGCAGTCCTGATCCCTTTAACAAACATGCGCTACTTGAAAAAAATGTATTTCTATTTTTAAATACTTTCACAGGGATGGTGGTCTGCTGACCCTTGCAGGCCACCATCCCTGTGAATGTCGCCAGTCAAAGAGAGTTGACGTTTGTGACATGGACAGTGAATATTAGGAAGGTCATTCTGAGACCCCGTCTGATTTCCTATTTTGCAAACTGACCTATAAGTACATTCATCGTTCTGGAAATAAATTACTGGCTGCAAAAGGACTCAGGGCTTAATTTGCAAATATTTTTTGTGACCAGTGTTATTGTACATCTGACCACTTGTTATCTGTACAGTAGCCCTGGTATACCTGTTTCTTTTCTTTGAAATATGTTGTGACTTTTTTAACCTTTAACAGTTCTAGCACGCTCCTTATTCTTTCCTTCAACGGAATCACGTTTCCTTAGAGTTCAGTTTAATAATAACTATGGGGCATATTACCAAGCAATAGCGATAATTATCGCTATGCATGGTTAGCGGCTAAAATTATATCGCCGCGCTCCGACGATTTTTACCGCTGAGATACCTTGATATTATCAAGGTTTATCTCAAAAGCGGTAAAAATCGTCCGAAATGCATGAATATCGCTGAAAAATCAGCGATATTCATGCATTACCGAGCTAATGCTCTTAGCCATGTTATCCACCTCCCATTGGATAACATGGCTAAGAACTGCTCTGGGCAGGCGTTAGCTTTTGGAGATAATCGCGCTTAGCGCGATTATTTCCAAAAGTAGGTAATAGGAGATAGCGATGTTAGCGACTGTTTCCAGTCGCTAACATCTTGGCACGCCCACTTTGCATGTCATTAGAGATAAATATCGCTGACATGTAAAGTGGGCCCCAAGATGATCGCTATCTCCTACTAGCTGTCGCTAATTGGTGTTAGCGACAGCTAGGTAATAGGGAGATAAAATTATCGCCGCTTTGGCGGGAAAAATTCCCGCTAAAGCGGCGATAAGGCCCTTGGTAATATGCCCCTATGTTTGTTTCACACTTTCATTTCCTGTAGGATACCTGTAATGTGTGTTTCCTGCAAATTTAATGTAATGTCTATTTTTTCTGTAGATTTATTCTTAATCTTCCTTTTCCATCCAGTTCGTAGCCTTGCTTCCCTTTATTGATGGTCTCTGAGTTCTATAATAATCTGGATTCGCCATGCCAAGTTAAGATTATTACTGGTTCACTGCTGTCGTGTCATCTTTCCATTTCTATGTCTACCTTTATTTATTATGGCTTTAAAGCACTTGAACCTGTCAGAGGTATCCCGTTTTCTCACTGTCTGGGCTTAAGTGCTCAGCTGTAGCAGCTGTGGCTCCCTTCCAGCTTCTCTGTAAGTGTTTCTATTTCCTTTCTGGACAGTCTCACTTGCACACTAAAACCTGATGTTAGTACTGAGCATTCTTTTCCAGCGTGAACCACAGAAGTGAATCCATGGAGTATTCGCTTTCCTGACACCTTGTTGTGTGCAGCAGTTCCCACTCAACAAAGCAAGCCTCCCGCTGTGTTTTGTGTATATTCTCTCTTTCTGGCGATGTATGGAGTTAATGCTCCCTTATTCTATTTTATATGCAGGTGCCTAAGAATGGCTTGTTATTCCCACCAGCTACACAGTTAGGCTAACCCTGACACAGGTGTCCTGCTTAAGTATGAAAAATGACATCAGTCACTCTGCTTGTGAAACAATGCCACTCCTCTGGCATCAAGGTCATTGTTACCTGTGATTCAATTTTCTTAGTTAGTTAGAATTATATAACATCAATATTTACTATACATGTTTACATTTTCATTAATAATTCCTTAGACCAGTTACTACAATACAAGCCTGAGTCAGTCCCTACCAATCAAGAATAATATTGAGAATAATAAAAATAACAAAAGAGAAAAATCTGAAACAGAAAATGAAGATGCACAATCCTTTTCTTTTCCAAATGAGCCACTTCCCCTTGTAGATACAAGTTATATCATGTGTAGGGTCTGCCTCAATTACACCACAAATAGCACATTAAGGCAAAACGTTATGTTGAAGTTCTGATGGCGTGTTGCCATGTAAAATTAAGTTCAAAATGTACTAACCTTTGCATCGCCCATGCGCTGTGCAAGGTGATGCAGGAACTTGGGGCCTCATTTATGAGAAATGACGCATCGCTGCGTGAAAGCAGCGATGCGTCACTTCTCAGTGCGCACTCCTTGCGACATACCTGATGCGTCATATTTATTGTATGACGCATCATGTTGCAAGGAGTTACAGATACGTCAGAATTTCTGACGTATCTGTAAGCGCAAAAGTGACGCATTGCTGGAGTGTGTCACAAAAGTGACGCAACTCCAGCAATGCTTCCTTTCACATGGGGCAAGCCCCATGTGAAAGGGCTTGCGTCAATCTTACGCCTGCTGTGAGGCAGGCGCAAGATTTTGACGCAACGGTGTCCTAGAAGTGACGCAGTGAAATCTCATAGATTTCACTGCGTCACTTCTACGACCCTTTCTTGCGTCAATACGCCCCCTTTGCATACATCATACCTGGCGCAGGTATAATGTGGCGCATGGGTTTACAAAGTGATGCATCTACCTAGATGTGTCACTTTGTAAATATGGCGCAACAAGGCGCATTGTTTACGCCACTAGTGCGTCACAAAAAGTGACGCACCGGCGGCGTAAAAGTGACGCAAGGGCTCATAAATGAGGCCCTTGGAATTTATAAAGCCACGCAAGGCCTGATGTCCATGGCGTTGCCTGGCTTTGTAAAGAAATGTAACGCAAGGCAGCTGCTTGCGCTGTGTTACCTTTCAACATGGTGGAGTATGGGCTTTCCTATGTATCCACGCAAGGATGTTGGCATATTCCCAGATTAACTAAAGCTAGTAAGCCTAGAAATGTGTCAAAATGCTATGCCTTCCCCAGTCCAGTTAGGCGTAAGAAGGAGAAATATCTTTATTTCTCCTTGTTATTTCCTATTTCCACATGTGTTGCCTTCTGCATCACAAATAGAAAGAGAAAAATTCCTCTGAGGATTGCTTTTGTGCAGTAAGGTATCCCTTCTTGTACAAAAATAATCTTGCCTGTAACAGGCACCCTTGCACTATGGCGCAAGTCTGCCGGTGTTGGCCCTAGGGAGCACACAGTGCACCAGCAAAAGGAGAGAGCAGAAACACTCTATATCCTTATCTATATATTGAGCATTTCTGCTCTCTCTCTTGCATGCAGTGCAGTGCAGCAACTTTGCTGGCTGCCTTGCATTATGTAAAAAGATTGGTAAATATGCCACTTAGTACCTGTTCCTGGTCAGGGGAAGTATAATCTTCTGCTGCATTGTAAAGGTTAAAAGAGTCACCGGGGCTTCGGGTACAGGGGTGCCTTTCGATGTCGGTGTCCTCTTATCGGAGCCTGTCGTGGTCAGGGAAAGCCTACGGATTCACACTGCAGGTGCCGGTGTGGAGCTCAGGAGAGGTCAGCCAATGTTGGTCACAAGGTCAGGATTGCTGGGGAGACTTCACTGCACAGGTGAACCACTCGGACTCGGGCCATTGTTGTTGGGTGCAGAGTGGCCAGGGCTTTGCAGTTCCAGCTGGATTCGGAGCCCTTGGAGTCGGTTTCTTTTGGATAGGTCCACTGCCCACGGGAGATTGGAGTCATTTCTGAATGCAGCAGTCCTCCCAGGGTTTCACAGGTTGCTGGCTGCAAGACAGGTCACAGGTTCGCAGAAGCTGGAGACAGGCCGGTAGGGCTGGGGCCAAGGCAGTCGTCGTCTTTACTCTTCTCTACAGCGATGTCGACGTAGGTCTAATTGCTAGGCTGTGGGAGCCACCTAAATACTACATTTAGGGTTATTTTAGGGAAGTAGCAGATAGGGCCAATGAGCACCTTGTCTGGGGTGCCTACACACTCTATTATACCACCCTCCTGTGGAAGGGGTCATAGACCTAGCCCTGATTGGAGGGGTCTTCTCATGGACGGGACTGAAAAGTGTGCTTAACTTCGCCACCTCTGCCAGAGGGGTGGCGACGGCAGAAGTTGGGCGCACCTACTAGCCCTTCTAAGTTTTCTTGACGGTTTTCCCATCCAAAGGGGGGGTGTAAACTGGGGGCTGCCATCTGCTGCTAGCAACAGAGGCTGGGTCACATTACAAAGGCGGCAGGCCTTTGAAACTTTCCATTCAAGCACTGTTCCACCCTGGGGGATGTGGTGTGACACCTCCGCCTAGGATGTGCATTGTTTCTGGTCCCAGAGTATAGGTGTGCAGCATCTAGGCATCCAGAAACATGTCTGTGTGTGGCAGACTGCCTAATGCCAGTCAGTGCTTTTGTATGAGTAAAATCTGAGCCTAACTATAACGTCCCTGTAACATTTGTTATTTTTTGTGAATTTCTAAGGTTTAAAAAAATTCTATTTCCTAACTAACTATAAAGTCTCTGTAACCTTTGTTTATTTAGTGAATTTCAAAGTTTATTAAAGCTGTATTGCCTAACTGTAACCTGTAACCTTTGAGAGTTAGTGTTTGAGTGGCTGTATAGGTCAGTGAGTGGGAGTGTAAGGAGCTGTATGGGTCTGTGAGTGAGTGTGTGAGTAGCTGTATGGGTCTATGAGTGTTTTTGTGGGTGTGAGTGGGTGGGTGAGTGGCTTTCTTGGTCTTTGAGTGGGTGTGTGAGTGGCTGTATGGGTTCGTGAGTGGGTGTGTAAGTGGCTGTATGGGTGTATGAGTGGGTTTGTGAGTAGTTATGAGGATGTGTGAGTGGATTTTTGAGCTGGTAAGTAATTGTATGAGTGGCTTTATGAGTTTGAGAGTGGATGTGAGTAGCTGTGTGTAAGTGGGTTTGTGAGTGGTTGTTTAGGTGTAGGAGTGGGGTTGTGAGCGACTGTATTGGTGTGTGAGTAGCTGTATGGATCCGTTGAATGGATGTGTGAATGGCTTTGTGGGTCTGTAAGTGGGTGTGTGAGTGGTTTGTCAGTGTGTGCGTGGCTGTTTGGGTATGTGAGTAGCTTTGTGGGTGTGTGTGACTGGTGAATGTATGAATGGCTGTGTGGGTCTGTGAATAGATGTGGGTGGCAGAATTGGTATGTGAGTGGGTGTCTGAGTGTTTGTGTGGTTGTGTGAGTGACTGGGCCAGAAAAGAACTTCACCTGCCTCTTTATCCAAAAAGAGTCCACAGTTTTACACAAAATATCTACCCAAGTGGAATACTTTCTACTGGTTAGTTAGTAACTCAGTGGCTAAATATCTAATGCATATTCTACACTACACCTGCGTAATGGAACAGGAGGAAATGTCTCCAGTGTCCTTTTGGGCGTTTAATTTTGGCAATGTGATTGTTTCTGAAGCATGTTCTTCCAGTAATCTGTGTTAACATGAATTCTCCTGTAGAGAAGATGACAAGACTACAAAGAAGTGAATCTACACCAAACAAGGGCACTTCCTCTTAACTATATAATGTAAGTGCATTGGTGGAGATGTCCTCATTTTGATTGCATCAAGAAGATGTCACCAAATATGTTAGGAAGCGAGCTGGGGACCCTTTTGATAAGCTGACCATCATACTGGAAAAGACAGGTATACCTTTACATATTACTAAGGTGGATGGGGGGGGGGGCAAAATGGACGAGGCTTCCAGGTGATTTTTCACATGTGGACACTGATAGTAATTTAAAGGGATAACCATGGCTTCTGTTGTCACCAGGAGAGGACAAGAATGAATCCACTCATCACAGTCACTACAGATTGCCACTGATAGATCAACAATGCATTCAGATTTACCAAGGATTTCAAATCATTTTTGAATGTGGAATTGCCAAGAAAACACACTTCGTCAAACCCAGGAAGATAAGATCATTTGTCATTTACAGTGGTGAAGCTTCAATTGGGGCACCTGCTATATTTATATTTGTTAGTGCTTGCCTTTGAGGTTTAATTTTTGTGAAATAAGCATCAGGACCAGAAAAGAACCTCACCTGCCCATTTGTTGAACAAGGGCCCGATTCACAGAACTAACTTAAGACAAAATCCTAAACTTACTACCATTTTCGTATTCACAGAAGGCACTTACTCATTTTGGTATTCACAGAAGACACTTACTCATTTCGGTATTCACAGAAGTTAGGAGACCTATCTTTAGGACTCCTAAATGCCATCTGTGAATACCGAAAGTCCTAAAGTTAGGATTTTTCTCAGTTTAGGAGTAGTAAAGTTAGGACTGCTAACTTTAGGACTCCTAAATGCCTTCTGTGAATACCAAAAGTCTTAACATTAGGATTTTTCTCAATTTAGTAGTAGTAAAGTTAGGACTCCTAACTTTAGGACTCCTAAATGCCTTCTGTGAATACCGAAAGTCTTAAACATAGGATTTTTCTCAGAGAGGGACAGAGCGGGGGAAAAAGGAAGTTATTCTGACTGTGGGGGACGGGGATTTACTTCTGCCTAACCTATATGGACCCACAGTTCCTCTCCACTATTTAATCCTAGTGGGGCCAGGGATCTCAATTCCACAATATACTTTGATTATAGGTTTTTTTTATTTAAAAAAACCTTTATTGCAAATAAAGAGATGACATACATTCTCAATTATTTCCTTCAGTTCCAGCATTGAAGGTATCCGTTAACTCCCTTGCCCTTCCCCCCTCCCACCCTTCCCAACGTAACTCCCCCCTCCCTCCCCATCACACTCGGATTCTCAAAGTCTTTTCCATCCCCATTGTCCTTGAGTCCTTATTCAGGAGCCCCCTCATCCATTGAAAAAATGTCTCTGGTCCTCTTCCCGAAGTCCATAATGTCCGCCCCGCCCATTCCCACATCTCCCCCCTCCAGTACCTTCCAACACTCAACTCTCGCATTCCACCAAATTCCATTCAGTCGATTCACGTCTTCACTCATCCTGCTTACTTCCCTTAGGTCCCTCCCCCTCACTGCCCTGACGTAGTAAATAGGTTATCAAGGGGCCCCATATGTTCTTGGGTCGTGATTTCAGCGGAAGTTGCTCTGCATATTCTAGCAGGTATTCCTGCCTCATGGTCATGTCTTGGAGCCAATCCTTGAACTTAGGGGATTTGCCCCTACCCCACCTGCAGGCAATCTGCCATCGCGCAATCAGGATACCGAGTGCTAGAAATTGTTTGTGTGGAGTTTGTACATCAGTCATTAATCCCAGCAGAGCCCTGAGGGGTGTAGGGGTGAGTGTCATGTCTATCATGTTGGCTAGTCCTGCGAATACTACCTCCCAAAATACCGCTACGCCAGGGCATCCCCAGGCTAAGTGTAAAAAGTCCGCTCCCACCTGCCTACATCTCAGACACCTATCATCCTCTCTAAGGTGCATCCTATGCAGTCGTTCTGGGGTACGGTATAGTCGGTGCAGGAACTTGTAGTGCACCAGCCGGAGCCTGCAGTTGCCAGATACCGCCTCCATTTGGAGGCAGGCTGCCTCCCACTGTTCGTCTGTCAGTCGGTTATCCAGATCTGCATCCCATTCCCGCCGGGCTCTAACAGGTTGGGCTATTGGAGCGCTCCGCACTCGGTTATGCAGTAGGGAGACCACATGTACAGGGGCTTCGGGTTGCAACATCAAGTGCAGGGACGTGAACGTCTCTGGTTCCTGCGGGAACTCCGGTGTGAGAGCTTTGATGCTTTGCCTAATGCGAGCGTACAGAAACACTTCCATGAAGGATAGCGCTTGTTTCCCAAAGAATTGTTCTTTCGTGCGGAATTTTCCTCCAAGGTAAAGGTCTCCCCATGTCACCATGCCCAACCTGTCCAATATCCTTTGGCAGATCCTTTCGCTCGTGGCTGGCACTAGTGGGCAGTGGCGCAAGGGCACCCTAGGAGAGTAAATCAGCTGTACGCCCTCCGCTTTTGTCAACCAATTCCATGCTTGGACTGTGCAGTCTACCGTGGAGGGGTCTGCATTCCTCGCCTTAGTGGGTGTGTAGACATATTCCTGCGTCGGGGTAGGAGCCATGTACCCATCCTCCACTGCAACATGAGGCATGTAGGGGGTGGGTGAAACCAGTACACTACAAAGTGTGCCTGCACGCTGTAGTAGTACTGCTCAAAGTTAGGGACGTTAAACCCTCCCATACTATACGGCAACATAAGGGTAGTCAATTTCAACCTAGCCTGCTTGCCCCCCCAAATCAGACGTATCAGCTGTGAGTTTAGTGAGTGGAAAAAGAATGCACCCGGGTGGTACGGAATTTTAAGAAGAAGTACAGGAATTTCGGAAGAATGTTCATTTTAATCAACAAGATTCTCCCCGCCATTGAGAGGGGTAGCCTGACCCACTTGGAGATGTTATCAGTCACTTTATCCATGGCTTGTCCGTAATTTAGCCTCATTAAAGCATCTTTATCCATGGTGACTTGGACGCCCAGATACTTGAAGTCGTCCGATTCCCACGTCAGTGGGTAATCTAACTGGTGGGGGCGAGTGCAGTCGGTTAGGGGAAACACCGCTGACTTGCTCCAGTTTATTTGTACCCCAGCCACCACCCCGAACTTGGTGATTTCCCTCAGTATAGGATTGAGATTATCCTGTGGCTTGTGGACATACAACCTTATGTCGTCAGCATATAGCGACACAAGCAGCTGCCGGGCCGGGTATATGAGGCTTCTGTGGTTATGGTGCTGCCGTAGCTTCGCAGCCAATGGTTCAATTGCCAGGGCAAATAAGACAGGCGAGAGTGGACAACCCTGTCTCGTGCCCCTAGTTATGGGGAAGTTCGCAGATCTGGAGCCATTTAGAAGTACTCTGGCGCAAGGCCTAGTGTATAATAACTGGACCCAGTTGACGAAGGAAAAGGGCATCCCCATCTGGAGGAGTACTCCCATCAGGTAGTCCCATTCCACCGAGTCAAACGCTTTGGTGGCGTCCAAGAAGACCGTCACCGCCTCACTCTTGGGGTCAATATCCTGCAGTACAGCAAATAGTGTGCGTAAATTGTGCGCTGTCGCCCGGTGAGGCACAAAGCCCGCCTGGTCCGGTAGTACTAATTTTTCCAAGAGTTGGTTGAGCCGCGTTGCTAGAAAGGATTTTTGTGTCGCTGTTAAGGAGTGATAATGGTCTGTACGAGTCGCACAATAGAGGCGATTTGCCAGGTTTCAGCAGTGACATTATATGAGCTTCCCTCATTGTGGCTGGCAGACAGCCCTCTTCCAGAGCCTCGTAGAACACGGCTTTAAGTATAGGTGCTAGCGTAGACACAAAGCTCTTGTAAAAGTCTATAGGAAGGCCATCTGACCCCGGAGGTTTTCCAGACAACATGGTCATTATGGCTTCCGTGATATCGTCAACCTCGAGGTCAAGCGGCAGGAACTTGCTCTGTGTGTCCCTGAGCCAGGCCAATGCAATATCTCCTAAATAGCCCTTGATGTCTAATGGGGCGCTCTTTTGTGACGTGTAAAACTGAGTGTAGAATTTCACTATGGTGTCCATTTGTTCTGGGAGATCCCGCCGCACCTGTCCCTGCTCATCTTGCAGTTCCTGTACGTAGTTCTGAAACCTAGGGGGGCATATCGCCCTCAATTTAGCTCGCAGTTCCCCCACCTCTCCTCCAGCCCCAATTTCCCTTTCTAGAGTGTTAAGTTCCACTTCCAATTTCTGCAGGTCTCGTCTAAGGTCTCGTAGTATACTCCCCCCTTTAGCAATGCACCATCCCCGGACTATCACCTTGAAGGCCTCCCATACCGTTGTCAGACTCCCTACCGAGTCAACGTTCCTATCAAATAAATCTTTAATATCTTGTTCCATTTCGGTTTTGAAAACTGCATCCTGCAAGTGGCGCGGGTTCAATCTCCAGCCCATGAAGGGGGAGAGGTCCACTGGAGGGTTCAGTGTCACAAGTACCGGGGAGTGATCTGTGTATGTTCAAGCCAAGTGCAGTGCTCTGCCTATCCAATGTACCATGCCCCTCGCAACCAGCACGTAGTCCAGCCTAGCCCATGTGTTATGCACGGAAGAATGGTGTGTTCCTTCTCTTGTGGCAGGGTGGAGGTGTCGCCATGAGTCCAATAAATAATCAGTCTCTATTATGTCCTGCAATGTGCTTTTTGCAGTAGTGTAGGATGCAGCTACAGGATCTGATCGGTCCCACTGAGGGTCCACAACAGTATTAAAGTCCCCCCCCCCCCAAATCACATAGCTGATTCCCAGCGTGGTGAGCTTACCTCGTAATACGAGCATGGAGTGTACCTCGTCTACATTAGGGCCATAATAATTTGCTATCGCTACGTCCTGTGAGTTCAGCCTCCCCCACAGCAAGCAGTATCGACCCTCTGGATCAGCTTCCATTCCTCCCTGCACAAATCTCACCCCCTTCTTAATCAATATAGCCACCCCTCTGGAGTAGCTGGAGTAGGAAGCAAAGCTCCTGTGAGAGGCCCATCGTGAGGCAAACGGTGATGGTCCACTATTAGGAAGGTGCGTCTCCTGTAATAAGGCAATATGGACTTGATGGCGTTCCATGTAGTTCAATACCTGCCTCCTCTTTCTAGGGTCATTGAGTCCACTGACATTCCATGTCATTACATTCAGCCCGGTCTGATGCCTCATACTATCAGCCATTGTCTCTACGTTGAACAGTCATCCATCTTCTGTGCCCAACTCGGCCCCGCTCAATCCTCTCGTGTGCTCGTACCCTCCCGCCCCCCCTATCACCTCCCACACCGGCTCCCCCAACTTGCCAGGAATTACCTACCCTTTCCCTCCATTCATACATCTCACCAACATCCACACTCCCTCCCATATCTCAAATGCGAACTTCAAATCAGGGGAATGCCCTCTGATGGGGGCCGCTAGAGGCTCCCGCACTACACCCCACCGTACTATTTCACCCATCAGGTCCCCCGAGTCTCCGGTGAACGCAGCAATGGGACGACGGTAGGTGCCCAGGCGGAAACGTTAATGTCAACTTTTAAAACAAGAACATAACAATACATCACCATCTCGGAGCAAAGGCTAGAAGTGTCTACAGTTCAGTTGTACCCACTGCCACGGGAAATCGTTGTCAGCCAGGGTCCGACAGGGGTGAGTGGGACCTGGACCGACGAACTCAAGAGCTCTAAGAAGAACTGCAGAGCCCTCGAGAAAGCCTGGCACAAAGACCCGACACCAGACAACATGACCACCCTCAAGCTCGCCACCCGAAAACACCACCAGCTGATCCACACCACCAAGAAAAACGCATTCAAGGAACGACTAGACAACAACGCCCACAACAGCAAGGAACTCTTAAACATCATCAAAGAGCTCTCAAACCCTAGCGCCGGAAACAACGACATCACCCCATCGCAAGACCTCTGCAACTCGCTCGCCTCGTTCTTCCACAGCAAGATCGCAGATATACACAACAGTTTCAGCACACAGCCGACGCACCCTACGACCACACCTACGCCCCCCACCACCACCCTCCGCGCCTGGACCCCGATCAACACCGAAGACACCATCCGCACAATGAACTCCATCCACGCCAGATCACCAACCGACCCCTGCCCTCACCACGTCTTCAACAAGGCCGACTCCATCATCGCACCCCTTCTCTGGGACATCATCAACACCTCCTTCGACACCGCCACCTTCCCAGAGAGCTGGAAGCACGCCGAACTCAGTGCCCTACTGAAGAAACCATCAGCGGACCCCACCGACCTCAAAAACTACCGCCCCATCTCGCTCCTTCCTTTTCCTGCCAAAGTCATCGAGAAGACCGTCAACAGACAACTGGCCGCCTTCCTTGAGACGAATGGATCCCTCGACCACTCGCAGTCCGGTTTCAGAGCCAACCACAGCACCGAGACCGCCCTCATCACAGCCACAGACGACATCCGAGCCCTGCTTGACAACAGGGAAACAGCGGCACTCATCCTCCTGGACCTCTCCGCGGCGTTCGACACGGTCTGCCACCGCACCCTAGTGCAGCGCCTCAGCAACATCGGAATTCATGAGAAGGCACTGGAGTGGATCATCTCCTTCCTCGCCGGAAGAACCCAGAGAGTCCGCCTCCCCCGTACAGATCAGAGGCCACCGAAGTCATCTGCGGCATACCACAAGGATCATCGCTCAGCCCCACGCTGTTCATCATCTACATGAACCCCCTCGCGGCCATCGCACGCCAACACAACCTCAACATCATCTCCTACGCCGACAACACCCAGCTGATCCTCTCACTCACCAACGACCCAGCAACCGCCAGAACCAACCTACACGAAGGAATGAAAGACGTAGCCGAGTGGATGATGAACAGCCGCCTGAAACTGAACTCAGATAAGACGGAAGTCCTCATCCTGGGATCATCACCCTCCGCCTGGGACGACTCCTGGTGGCCCGCTGCCCTGGGCAGCGCACCCAAACCAACGGACCACGCACGCAACCTGGGCTTCATCCTGGACTCCTCCCTCTCGATGACCAGACAAGTCAACGCCGTCTCCTCGTCCTGCTTCAACATCCTACGCATGCTACAGAAGATCTTCCAGTGGATCCCCACCAAAACCAGGAAGACGGTCACCCAGGCGCTTGTCACCAGCTGACTGGACTATGGTAACTCCCTCTACGCCGGAACCACAGCCAAACTTCAGAAAAGACTCCAGCGCATTCAGAACGCCTCAGCACGACTCATCCTGGACATCCCCCGACACAGCCACATCTCCGGACAACTGAGAGACCTGCACTGGCTCCCCGTCAGCAAGAGAATCATGTTCCGACTTCTCACCCACGCACACAAATCTCTACACAACCAAGGCCCTAGATACCTCAATGACCGCCTGACCTTCTACACTCCAACCCGCCAGCTATGATCAACCTGCCACGCCCTCGCCGCCGTTCCCCGCATCCGAAGAGCCAAAGCGGGAGGAAGATCCTTCTCCTACCTGGCGGCCAAGACGTGGAACTCCCTCCCCATCCACCTCCGCCTGACCCAAGACCACCTCTCCTTCAGGAAGCAACTCAAGACCTGGCTGTTCGAGCAGTAGCGGACCCCCCCCCCCAAGCGCCTTGAGACCCTCCGGGTGAGTAGCGCACTATACAAATGCCTTGATTGATTGATTGATCGTCTTTTGGAGGCTTCTGCACATAGTTCAGCACTGCGGTCCTGTTTCAGGTATTCTCCGACTTGCTGGGGAGTGTTGAAAAGAAGCTGGTTTCCTCTGTGGTTGATCTTCAGTCTTGCAGGGTAAAGCATGGCGTACGTGATTTCTCTGGCCTGCAGCTTCTTTTTAACCGCCGCGAATTTACGACCGGCGTCCTGCACTGCTTGTGTAAAGTCCCGGTAGAACGATAGGGTGGTGTTATCATATCGCACTTCCCCTTTCTCCCGGGCCAGCCGTAGCACAGTGTCCTGGTCCCGATAGTTCAAGAATCGCATGATCACAGGTCGCGGTGGTGCACCGGGTGGGGGCCGTGCGGCCAGGGATCTGTGCGCCCTCTCAATCGCCATGTGCGCGGAGAAAGAATCTTTACCGAAGAGTTCCCCCAGCAAACGTTCCAAAAAGTCCTCCAGCCTGCCCGTATTGGTCGATTCGGCAAGGCCAAGTAGTCTCACATTGTTCCGCTGGGAGCGGGCCTCCAACTCCTCATTTTTATCGGCAATGACTTTCAGTAGCTTGTCCATCTGTAACATGTGCTGTTTAGTGGTGCCCGCTCCGTCTTCCAGCTTCGACACCCTGTGTTCCGCTTCCTTTCGTCGTTCCTCGTACTGATCCAGTTTCTCCACCACTCTATCCAAACGCGTATTCATGGCGTCCATTTTGGAGTCTATAGAGGTGAGGCTCTGTTGCATACCCACTAGGAGAGCCTTCCAGTCATCTTCGCGCGCTTCAGGGGGGTCGGAGTCCGTGCGGTCTTTTGAGCTGGAGCCGCCCGTCTTCCTGGCATCAAAAGACAACTTTGCTTGTTTGGGCTCGGTGCGCCCCATGATGTGCCGCCCGTGGGTTTGCGTGGGTATGTTCCGGGGGCTGCAGTAGGGGGGTCGTCCGTCCCTTTCGCCACCAGTCTCCGCCTGCAGACACAGCTCCGCTATTTCAGGTGGCCCCCACCTCAGTCCGAGTCACAATGGGGCAGTAGTATGGCAAGTTCACTTCACGTCTTCCCTTCACGAGGTGCAAGCATCCCCCTTTGAGCAATATACAAGCGCCTGTCCGGCCTCACCACTCCGGCAGTTAGAGCCAAGCCATACCCCTTCAAATCAGTATCCGGTAGCGATCACAGCAGCTGAAAGGTCTGTTGCGCCTTCATTGGGGTGTGCATCCACTGCCAAATAGCGGGCGCGCCAGCAAGTTCCCACGGCAGGCCCTGCGTTTCTATTCCCGCGCCTCCACCGGCTCATGTAACTGGTAGTGCCTCCAGGACTCACTCCAATGTCTAGGCCGCCGGTCCCCTTCGGTGCCCCTCGCGCTTCTCCTAGTGCTGCAATGCTAGGTTGTGCCCTTCTTGTAGCTGCGCTCACAGTCCTGAGTCTACCGCCGATGGTGCAGCCTATCTGGAACCTGTATTTCTCACAGTCCGCAGCTCACAGCATTTCCGGTCGGCCCGCGCTCCGGCCTACTCATCACCAGCCTCGCGTAGTTTGTGCTCGCCAGGTACCGCTCCACCGTAGTCTCCACTCCTTCCCGCTGCCAGCAGCCGCGTCGTCCCGCTCCACTTCCGAGCGTCGGAATTACACCAAAGTTCGTCCGCGGCAGCTCCAGTTAATCCGCTGCCCCTCCGTGATGTTTTCTGCTATATAACCATATGAGGATGGGGGTTATGTTTGGAATTCCGCCCGGGTCAGTGGGAGCTACACTACGGCGCGGCCATTAAGGTCAAGCGCCACCTTGCACCCCCCTACTTTGATTATAGTTGTCGCAAAATGTTCACCCAATCACCTCCTCTTTCTGAAATTGATCCCTGCTCAACACAAAAGAAGCTCAGGAGATTACTGTTACTCTGGTGATGTGTGGCAAGATGCCTGGCTACCAGGTAACTCTTGTCCACATTGGTATGGCCTGCATGTGCTCTAGCACCCTTTTCTTTGCCGGATGCACAGTACTCCCAACTTATCTGAGATTACATGGGCACTGTAGGCACGAAATCACAAAATCAGTGTTGCAATTTAGTAGCTTCATGATGGGCTTCCTGAGTTTGTTTCCTATGACCCCATACTCTCTAACTTTCCCACTTCTTCTACATACCTCTCCTTGAGAAAGTGACTATGCACTAAAATATCTTTCTTTCAATGAGGTATTCTTTCTGTATGTTATACTGGGAAAGGGTGAAACCACTCGACCAATCACACCATCTGCCTGCAAGATGTTTAATGCTTTAACAGGATACCACGTATCTCATGGGGATCTTTAGCGAATGTGAGGACTCATCTAGTAATCACCTCTTGTTCTTTCCTGCACATTTATATTTTTTGATTTTTTTCTGTCTTGTTGTTCCACTCTGGCTGCAGCTGTAGCCAGAACCCTGCTGGGCTATCCCTTTCTCTAAAACCTGGAAATTGCCTCTTCTTTCGCTATGTCATAGTTCTCTTGGGTCGTACTATTGCGTTTGATCCGCAGCAGTTCCCCAAACGGCATGGTATTTACCAAGGGGGATGTAGGCTTGTAAAGTGCAATGTGGCATTTACGGCCATGGGTTTTCAATATAGTTTGCTCAATAACAGAGTTTCATCTACATACACTATCAAATCCAGAAAGGCTACCTCTACATCGCTTATATGACTGGTAAATTGCAGATTGAATTAATTAGCATTCAAGGCAGCAATATAATCTTCAACTTCCTACAGGTACCAATGCCAAACAAAGAAAATATCATCAATGAACCAATCCCTCACTGCCACCTTATGGGCCCAATCTTCATAAGTTTCAGCCCAGGCCACATGCTTCTCCCAGTAAATCCGCATAGCTGGGGGCAAAGCACGTGCCCATCGCAGTTCCTTGCTCCTGCAAATACAGCTGGGCACCAAACAAAAAGATGTTATTATGCAAGCAGAATGATATCAGTTGTATAATCATTTAATTGTGATATTTGAAGAGTCTTTCCATGGAGGAAAGTTGAAACCGCCTTTATTCCCTGTTCATGATTAATGCTAGTGTATAGGATTGTGATGCCCAATGTCACTAGCAGAAAGTTCTCTTCCCATTGGATGTTGTCAATCAACCTGATGACATCTGTGGTGTCCTTGATGTAAGAGATCAGGTCTTGTACAAACTGACATAATATAGCATCCACAAAGATTGACTCATTCTCAAGAAGACCAGGTTGATTATATCGTCTTTACGGATCTTAGGTATGTGGTAAAAAGTAGGGATCACTGAATTATTCACTTTCAGGAATGTGTATTCATTTTGCTCTAGGATCCCTCTATCCCTCCAAATAGTGATGAGCTGGAGGAAGGCATGAAGACTCGTGTGATTTGTTTACAACAACTCGTGTCACTTAATTGTCGGAGGGCTTCCTGTTCATACCGACCCTTATCCTAAATTACCACATTGCCCCTTTTGTCGGAGAGTTTGATCACAATTGTTTCATCATTTTGAAATGATATTCCTTCCCATTCTTTCTTGGTTATGTTCGATTGTTTCCAACCTTTATTCACGTTTCCAATTTTTTGTTGTCTCATTTTGTCAAGATCTTTAATCCCTTCCATGCTCATGACGAGCTCAGCTCGTCATGGCATATACCTCTCAGGTGCTCATGACGAGCTGAGCTCGTCATGACCACACCCGTTGTCCAGCACAGCAGGGGAAACTACCTAGCAGCTATGTGGTTAATGACAACCTTGTGAAAACTGTCAATCATATAAAAGGTAGACCTTGGAATAAATGTTGATTTGTTCTTAAATTGGCTTCTGACACTTTTCTGAGTGATGTCCATTTGTTCCGGGAACTGGAGACTGCTTTCACCTAAATCATCTACTGATTGTATTGAAAAGGTCTCTAACGGATGTAAAGTCCATGGGGTAGGTAGATCATTGACTGTTTATGTGTCAGTTGGTTCTATCCATTCCACTGATGTACCTTCGTGCTTCTAGATTTTACCATGGAACATCTTTTGCAATTTTAGCTTCCTAATGAATCTGTGTATGTCAATATTTGTTTGCACATAGTCCCACTTGTTGGTTGGACTTTACGTAAAACTTCAGTCTCATGTGTAGATAGTTTCCATTTCGAGACGTTGATCACTGTCAAATCAATTAGTCTCATTTCCTAAATGTTCTCCTTTTGCTTCTCATTACTCTTGCTGTTCCATATTGTTTTTTTTCTTTTGTAGCACCTTCTTGTTTTCTGCCCTCTCTTTCCAGGGGTTTCATTTTTTGTGGAAACTGATGCCACGATTATTTGATACTCCTGTGGTACATTTACAGCTCCTCCTGAGGTTGTCACTGGTGGGGAGTGGGCGCCCTCTGCCTCTGATTGATGAGCTTCAATCTCTGATTCCGATGTGTCCCTGACAGTTGGGGGAATGGCTCTATTACTGGCCTCCTATATTATTCTCCTGGGCTGATCGAATAACTTGGCAAAAGTCAGAACTCTACTGGATTCATAATCTCTTTGATCCCTCACAAACTTCTTGTGCTTATGTTACATGAAGGTCTCCTCATATTTGAGCAGATACAATTTAATTTGTTGTCTCAAATTTTCAATCGTCTCTTTGCTTAGATTGTTTCTTTTAGGCTCTTGATTTCCTCCAGGAGCTTGTCTCTATCACTGACAGTATATTTAATGAGTATCACCACCATCCCCTTTGCTGATGCTGTTGTGTGCTCCACTCACTCTGACAGGAGAGTCGGATCAGGGTTCTGGTAGGAAGGTACCGTATAGTTCCGGAGACCCTTGGGAATCCGATTGACCTCCAAGTAGCGCTGCAAAAATGTTGCCTCCCACCATTTGCGTCTCCCTTTTGCGTACGTTTTCTCTAAAGTCTGAAATAATCCTCGTAGGTTGCCAGCAGTGTTCTTTTTTTGTTAAATCATTTTTATTGGCATTTCTAGTATAGTACAGTACATAGTTAGCAATTGCTACATCTTGCCATTGTTTAGAGCCACGCCTCAAAACATGACCCATACATCATTTCTGTAAGTGGCAGCGCTGATGTGAGAAGGTGTATGGGTACGAAGCATGTGTCCATAAGAGGTTGTCTATGGTCCGTACTGGGCGCTGGGCATACTCACTCAACGCCAGCCCTGCCATTTACTTGTTGCTATGCTGTAAATAACTAACCAAACTCTTCAAACTGGGGGAATATGACTTGTGTACACTGTGTCTGAGTGAATGTCACGTGATTTGGACCGACAAGCGAATGCATCCCGACTGGGCTACTGACTGTGTGTGCATTGGGGGGGACAGGGAGGCCGTGCTGGGGGCGGTGCATGTACTGTATATCCTCGGCTTCTAGCCCCGACCCATCATGTGCCTACTCCACGGAGGTACTGCAGTGGATAGCCGTGGGGTGTGCGTGTGCTGTGAGGGAGCGAATACTCTGGGACAGTGGCTCCTCCATCGTTTCCTGTTTGAAGAAATGTAGTAGGATAGCCCATAGCATGGATATGGGGTGTTTTCGGATTCCTCTAACTTCTTCAGGTCGAAGCAACTCTCTCTCCGCAGCACCCCATTTGGTGACCGCCCCACCCAGGCCACTAGTGGAGGTCCTCCCAGTGCCCGCCAATGCATTGCTATGCACTGTTTAGCTAAAAGAAGCGCCAGGGACACTAAGCACGTCTGTACTTTTCGATTCTTATGACGTTTGTTTATGCCCAGCGCGCAGGCCTCCCATGTGTGAATGTCAATAAGCCCTGTGACTGCGAGGAGGGCGGTGTGGATTCTGAATGCGTTGGGTTATGGGCATCTGGGGCACATGAAGGACGTGTCTGGGTAGTGCTGTTGGAGCTTCTCAGGGGTCAGGTAGGCACGGTGCAATATGTGAAGTTGTATGTTTTTTAAACAATACTTTTTGGGGAACTCTAGTGCATGGTCCCATTCTTTGTCGTGGAGTGGTCTTCGAAACACAGCTTCCCATTTCTCCTGAAGGGGCACTAGGGTGACTGGATTTAGGGCTCGCACCGCTTTCTATATCCAGGTGACCAGATGACACCCCTGACCCATCTGCAGCAGTGTTTGTATCACCGGGTGCGTAGGGGGCTCAGTTGCTATTGTGTGCCACATTCTACAGCAGTCTTCGAGCAGTTGCCGGTGTAGGAGAAATTGCCCTCTGGGAAGCTCCATATCAGCTGCCAGTGCTGCAAATGTCTGCAATTGCCCATTCAGATATAGGGAGCATACCTCTGTGATTGAGTGCACTGTCCATTCTCAGAACGCCAGCTCTGTGTAGTGTGCCCGACCTCTAGGGAACCCCACCAGCGGCAGGACAGGGGAGTACATGGGTGCCTCGCGAATCATTCTGAGGACGTGTGTCAGGCAGGCACGCGCCACTGTCATTTGGAGGGGCCTTTCCCGTATTGGCTTCGCCCCTGGCAACAACATGCGGAGTAAGGTTGGGGTCGGAATTAGCCCGGTGGCCGTGGACGTTTCCCCTAGTGCACAGCCGCTTTTCATCGCGACACCCATGGAAGCTGGGCCGGGAGGAAATAGGCCTCAAATGAAGGGGTGCCTAGCCCTCCCTGATCCATAGGCAACTGTAGCTCAGCAAGGGCGATTCGCCTACGGCCCAAGCCCCAGATAAAGGTCCCGAGGAGGGTATCCAGCACTCAGAAGAGTTGCCTGCGGTGTTATTGCTGGTCCGCGCATATCTATATAGATTTAACATGGTCCCCACCACTTTTTGCCTGGTATCCGATCGGTCAATCTTAACTGAAGTACACTGGGTTCCTGCTAACCAGGTCCCCAGTGCCAGTGCTCTTTCCCTAAAACAAAGTAACTGTGCAACTGTTCTCCTATTGGCAAGACCTTTAGCACCCCTTTAAGTTCCTAGTATATGGTACAACTGGTACCTACGGCATAGTTACTAAAGAGGGTTACTAAAGAGGGTCCCAAAGGGACTCACCACCAAACTCATGCACACTACCATTGCAGGCTGCGTGAAGTGGTGCACACAAAAGTGGAAAGACGACATGACACACACCATGTGTGCCATGCCCACAGACACTGCATGCATATATATAAGTATCCCCTACAGCAGGCCTTATAGCCCCAAGGAAGGTGCAATATATTACATATGAGGACATAGCTGCATGAGCAGATATACCCCTATGCAGTTTAGTTCAATTGATAGATAGTACGAGTAAACAGGGAAGCCATCTTAAGTATATGTACTAGGCACTGGCCCATATGAGTTACCCTGCTACATGATGGCTTCACTGAACCCTATTGTGTTTGGTATCTTAATAGATCCCTACTGATGCCAATAGTGGATGTAATAAACATGCACCCAGAGGGCACCTTAGAGGTACCCCCTGAAAACCTACCACCCTCTTAGTGTGCTGGCTGACTGGTGTAGTCACCTTTGCAACCACAGACATGTTTCTGACCTGCTGCCAAATGAGAAACCACGCTCTCTGGGGCCAGAAACAATGCTTGCTTTGGAGAAAGGTGTTTGTGACTCTTCCAGCTGGATGGCTAGTGAATCTGCATTAATTACAAACAAAATCTGGTGGTCAAATAAGAAAGGCGCAAAAACTGGTTCATTACCACACAAACAATGTGTAACACCCCAAAAGGCTTGCTCATTAAGTAAGAACGACATATGAGAAAGCGACCATTACGAAGTAGTAAATCTGCATACCAGGTCCAGGGACTTCAAAGTCCCTGTCGCCTTTGATATGGGATCCCGGCTTCCCCAGAACTAGGAGATGCCACCCTCTACCCTTGGCCCATTTGGCTCCAGGACAGATGGGAAATTAGCTATGCTAGTGTTGCAGGGGTTCTTCTCAGGAACAGAACTGTGTTTGGGACCATAGAACATCAGCATGTAGGGACTGAGTCACCATACTACCTCGGTATCTATGAGCCCGAGTCCAACTAGCTATAGTGCCTCACTTGTCCTCCTAACCTTCCATAGAGACAAAGTGAATTGGCACCCCAGAACTCAACCCTCTCAGGGATCGCAGTACCAGGACACCCCTTTCGCTCTCACTTGTACTTTTCCATAATGAGATAAGTAAGAGACACGAAGGAAGTTTGCAATATTTATTTAAACTACTAGAAAACAAATGCATACCAAAAATACCTTTAGCAATGGTAATGCAACCATATACCATAAAAAGCCATGTCATGTTTCAGACAGATTAGCCTAACCACCCCTTCTAGTGAAGCTAAATGATTCTAAAACAAAGATCTCTGGGATGAGTTGCAGAGCCTGTACCTTAGCATTCACAGATGGATGTTCTACATCTCAGCTGACTCAGTAACGTTTCCTCACGACCTTCGCTCAGAGTATATTTCCAGAACTCTCATCCTGATTTATATGACAAGACATGTGTGCTCACAAACAGCAGCTGCATTCTCTTGTTATGTCTAGGTGCTCGTATCTGACCAGAGAGAATAACAAGGGGCATTGTTATTTTTTCGTGTCTATAGTGTTCAGAATAAATCCCAGGAAAAAGAACAGAAAATATATATGCCTGCTCTGTGTGAAAATACAATGTTGCACAAAGGCAAGCATGTTTATATGGTAATGTGCGCAAACGAAAATGTACCCTATAATGCGCACAACTAGGATAACATAGGGAAAACGACAACGGGCCATGTAGAAACCACATGATACTAGGAGGCAGGAGGCGTGATGCACTATTAGGCCAGTCACACTCTAAGGTGGGCTGCCTGATGTACCCCATGAAATATGGGTTCCACCATTTTGATTTTGGTCGAAATAGGAATTCTGGGACAGGGTTAAGCCCACTCCCCACAGTAGGGGGTCATATGGGGGCTATAGTGACCCCAAGGGCAATTAGCCCATTGGCTACTACCCCTCACACCCCTAAATTGAGTATTTAGATGTCCCCCTGACATCAGGAACTCAGACTCGTCTGACTGATGGTAAGAAGAAGACAAACAAGAGCCGGAGAAGCTAAAACCGTGGTTTGCTGGTGGACTTTGGCACCAAACCCTGTCTGGTCTGCCTATCTGCTTCTGTCCCGATAATTGCAGCACCTGACTTGTCCTTCAGCTGTGTATCCTCCAAAAGCCTTGGAGGGCCTCCAGAACTTCGCCAAGCCATCTTCATCTCCCTTGAAGTGGAAGAGTCACTTCCCTGCAGCCTGCAGGCACTGACCGCAACATCCAGTTCACCGATTTGCTGCTCATTGTGTCCACAGACGCAGCAGCCACCCAGGAAGAGGTCCTTGTGCTCCTAAAGGACAGATCTGTATGCCCACCAAGTGAAAAGACGTTAGGAGCAACTGGAACCACCCTGCACCAATCTTTGGTGTATCCCTCCCTTGCTGCAACCAAAACTTGTTTGATTCCAATCTAGACTCCAGTGCGGCACAGACCGAGCAGCCAATTAGGGACATCAGTATCACAGAGACCAGCAGTAAGACTGGCTCAGGTGTCCTGTTTTGACCCCCTTTGCAGGTCTTGCCAAGATCTGTGGGTGCCTTCGACGCATGGGTACCAGCAGACCAAACCCTCTGCACCTGAGCTCCCCAACCTGGGTTCACAACAACCAACAGTGCTCCCCTTATTGATTTTTTTCCCGATTTTCTACATCTGAAATTTTAGGACCTTGTGTTAAGTCCCCCAGTCCTATTGTATTACAAATGAAAAAAGAGTACTAGTTGGTTATGCCTTAAACGTCTGTTCAGAGATTTTTTCAATCTTCTAAAAAGGTCCCAACTTTGCTAGAAATGAATTCCGCAGGGGAGATTTTTCAGGAGCTCGACATGACACCTTATTTACAGCTCAAAACACAGCAGTTAAGGATCGTCTGTAAAAACTATGAGATGAAAATTGACTCAAACCCTACAGAACTCAAGCTCCAGGAGTTTCTTGCAGAATTTGATGCCACTTATTTTACAGATGACACGAACAATCCCATAGATGAGGCAGTGATCAGTGAAGATGAGTCTGGAGACAGAACTCCTGTGGGGGTAGTCCCTCTAACCTATTTAGAGAAGGTGATGAAGAAAACCCTCACATCTACCTTAGAACTGTACCTGGAGTGTCTGCCCCAACCGGGGGTAGGTCAGGCCACTCAGGACAGGAAGAAGAGCTGAAGAAAGAGGACCTAGGGGCATAGTTACAAGGACTTATTGTCACCAGAACGTCACTTTTTATGGCGTTCTGGTGGCGATAGGCCCTTTGCCTTATTTACAAGGCAGTGTGAAACTACTTTGTAAATAAGGCCCCTTTTCTCATAGCACCTAGCATGAAAGGGGCGGGCAATGGGTGTTGTGGTGGCTGTTCCGCCGCAACAGCCATTGCTTTAAAAAAAAAAAAAGTTTTTATTGCGTATAAAACAGTTATCAGAAAGACAATTGGCATGTGTTAATTGCAAGGTTGCAATGATTAAAACACTATAAAGACATTGAATCTCATCTTCCCTGTCCCACCCATGTCAATCACAGTGTAATTTAAACCACATGCCACCCTCCCCACCCCTTCACTCATCCCCAGAATCATCATCTGAACTCTCCTCGTTAGACTCAGGAATGGGGTCGCAGATGTCTCCCCTGTAATTATTCCAGGCAGTCTATATTTTGGTCCATTTTCGGGGGGATTTCCGATTCTGATAGACAGTTCTTTCAGTAATCTTGGCAACATCCATGTCCATGCACCATGCCTCCAGCGAGGGCAGATCAGCGGCGCCCCATTTCTGCGCCACGTTTCGTTTAGCAACCATAAGGCCTAAAGTCGCCCATGTTTGCCCATGTCATGACAAGTCGTTCAATTCCCATATATTTAGGAGGCACCGTCGTGGTTCGGGCAGTAATTAACTATTTAGCGTCTGGGACATCGTTCGTAGGACTTTTCACCAATAGTCAGTGAGTAGTGGGCAATCCCAAAGTGTATGGAAAAAGGAGCCCTCGTTCCCACATTCCCTAAGGCCGTATGGTTGTTGCGCCCTGCCTATTATGTGAAGTGTAGTCCTAGTGAAATAAGCGCAATGTAGAATTTTAAGCTGAACAAGCCTGAGCCTGGCCGGAATTCCCACCTCTCTAGGTGAGGCGAGCGCTGCCTGCCATTCTGCCTCATCCATGGCACCAACATCCACGGTCCATTTCTCGTGTAAGGCTGTCGTGGGGTCTAATTGATTGTTAATCAATTTTCGGTACGTGAAGGAGGTGGCGCGCTTAGGCATAAAATCTGTAAGTAGCCTATCCTCTAGGGGTGAAGTCTCGGGCACGTCCGTGTTCTGCGGTAGTACTGCCAGGAGTGCATGTCTTATTTGTATGTACCGGAATGTTTCAGTAGTCGTGAGCTCGTTTTGGCATCTAAGCTGATCAAATGGGATGACTGTCCCTTTGTCCCACATGCCACCCACTGTTGAAATGCCAATACTGTCCCAGTGTTCAAATCCCCTGCTGTTCCTAAGCGACCCTAGCTGTTTTGCATCCCAAAGAGGAGTGAGCTTAGTGATGGTCTCCTTCCATCCTAAACGTGCCTGAGCTGTGTACCAGTACAAAAGGGGGTGGTGATGGACGGAGCATCTGAACCAATCAAACACTTACACCCAGTCAAAAGATCTGGGTTTAATCCATAACCGTTCTTTAGCCCACTCTGCCACCCCAGTTCAGACATGGCTATATGCAAATCAGTCTGACCCTGTGCCTCATGGGAACAGTCCAGCCCGAACTGCCAAGCCATGCCTTCCCTGGACCGGAAACAAGCTTCTGAGGACCGATTTCTGGCATTACAGCCTTCTTCAGGCCGGCTTGCTTGAATCCAGTGGCAAAGTGAGCTTGGCAGTTCGGGCTGGACTGTTCCCATGAGGCACAGGGTTAGACTGATTTGCATATAGCCATGTCTGAACTGGGGTGGCAGAGTGGGCTAAAGAACGGTGATGGATTAAACCCAGATCTTTTGACTTGGTTCAGATGCTCCGTCCATCACCACCCCCTTTTGTACCGCTTTGGCCGCCATAAGTGTGGCAGGGTATGCTCAGACGTGAGTCCCTTGCTCACTTTGCCACTGGATTCAAGCAAGCCGGGCTGAAGAAGGCTGTAATGCCAGACACCGGTCCTCGGAAGCTTGTTTACGGTCCAGGGAAGGCATGGCTTGGCAGTTTGGGCTGGACTGTTCCCATGAGGCACAGGGTCAGACTGATTTACATATAGCCATGTCTGAACTGGGGTGGCAGAGTGGGCTAAAGAACGGTAATGGATTAAACCCAGATCTTTTGACTGGGTGTGAGTGTTTGATTGGTTCAGATGCTCCGTCCATCACCACCCCCTTTTGTATGAGCTGTGAACCAGAGCAAGACTGTGTGTTTTGTTGGGCCCTCCAGCTTCAGCGCCCTTCTCCTGTTGTACAGGGCCGCCAACATGTTATCCGTCCCTATCTTCTCCCTATCTGCCTTATACGCCGGATCAGTTTGGGGGGAGTTTATCCATTGATTTATGACTTTAAGGTGTGCTGCCCAATAGTAAAGGTGTATGTTAGGGAGTGCAATGCCACCATCGTACCAACTGCGGTGTAATTTAGCCTGAGCAATGCGTGCTGGTCTGTTGCCCCAGAGTAATGTGGATACCAGTGCTGCTATCTGTTTAAAATATCGCAAGGGTACCTGAAACGGCGTGTTCTCCAGTGCATACAAAAATCTGGGCAGGGCCATCATTTTGAATAAGGCTGCCTTCCCTAGGAGTGTTAGGGGTAGAGACTCCCAGTGCGTCACATCTCTGCGCGAGCGCTCCAGTGGGGGTGCCAGATTCTTGGTGAAGAAGGCCACAGGGTCTTTAGTTACATGTATCCCCAGATATTTGAACGAATCCTGGGATATCGCGACAGGGCAATGAGGGGGAGTCGCGGTATTGGTCCCTTAAGTAAATATAGGACTGATTTAGTCTAGTTTATAGTGTAACCCGAAATTGCTTCAAAAGCGTCGCAGATCTCAAATAAGACCGACAGAGCGTCTACCGGGACTGTGAGATACACCAGAATATCATCTGCGTAGAGAGATATAAGATCTTCCCATCCCTCCGCCCATTGAATACCTCGCAAAAGAGGGGTCTTACGGATTCGTGCCGCCAGAGGCTCCAACACCAGTGCAAAAAGGAGTGGCGAGAGAGGGCAACCCTGTCGAGTGCCTCTTGTTAAAGGTATAATGTCCGAGAGTCGTCCATTCACTGCCACACACGCCACTGGGTCAGTATAGAGGAGCCGGACCCATGCGCAAAATTTAGGGCCGAAACCTAATCTTGGAAGAACTGCAAAAAGGTAGACCCACTCCACCATGTCAAAGGCCATTCTCGCGTCTAGGGAAAGGACCGCTGACTGCTCAGCTAGGACATGGCTCCGAGCCAGTGCACTATGTAGACGCCTAAGATTAAGCGCAGTATTTCTGTTTGGCATAAAGCCGGACTGGTCCGGGTGAATTAAATTGGGCAGGTGTACCTGTAATCTGTTCGCGATCACTTTAGCTAATACTTTGGACTCCGCGTTAAGCAGCGATATCGGGCAGTATGAGAGACACTCCGACGGGGGCTTCCCTGGTTTTAGAATAGTCACTATTGTGGCCGTTCTCTGGTCCAGAGGTAGTAGGCCTTGCTCAAAACTATCGTTGTACATATCAAGTAGGTGGGGGCATAGTGTATGTGTCATGTACTTATAAAGCTCCATCGGGATTCCATTGGGACCCAGGGCTTTGCCGGATTGTAATGATTTAATTGCTGCACCCACTTCCTCAATAGTAAGATCTGCCTCAAGCTCCAAGGATGCCTCTGGCTCAAGTCCGGGCAGTTCTATGTCTCGCAAAAAATTCGCTGCATCGACCTCTGTAATAACTGAGGATGAAACGTATGCCGCTCGGAAGTGTTCAGCTAGGGTATTCGCTATGTCCCCCGGATTTGAAGTAAGATGTCCCTGAGCCGTACGTAGCTGCGCTATAGCCCTGTTCCCCCGTTCCCTTCTGTCCAGCCAGGCCAGTAATTTCCCTGCCTTATCACCCACATCATAGATTTTATGTCTGGTTGCCGTAAGGGCGGCCAAAGTTTCTTGTCTGAGATGTTCCCTGTGTTGTTGTTGTTTTAGATGAAGGGTGTGAGCTGAGTTGGGTGTAGGGTTGGATGTGTGATTAGTGTTGGCTGTCTGTAACTCCTGTTCCAGCGTCACAAGGTCTTGGTGTTTTGTGCGTTTGTACCCTGTGACGGATGCAATAGCTTGTCCCCTGAGGACCGTCTTATAGGCCTCCCATAAAATGGTTGGGGAGCTGACCGAGGCTACGTTCTCGGCAAAGAAATGTTTGGTGGCTTTGCGGAGTTTCCTCCCTGTAAATAACCTGGATAAATTGGATAGAGTCATTTATGGGAAGTGTGGTGGGAAGAGTAAGTTAGAACTACTGGTGAGTGGTCAGAGATACCCCTAGACCCGATAGTGATGTTTTCTACGCAAGAGAGATTGGACTCTAAGGCCAGGAAATAATCTATTCTAGATAGGCTGTTATGCACAGCCGAGTGAAAGGTGAATTGCTTTGCTACCGGGTGTTTACCTCTCCATAAATCCACCAGACCGACTGCTTCTGTAAAACTCTGTAGGCGGGAGATTCCGGGTGTCAAGGTTCTCACTGGGTGTCTATCTATGCTGGCATCCATGGTGGCGTTAAAGTCACCACCAACAAAAAGGTCCCCAAGAGGAAGAGACAACAGAAAATCACTAAGGGCCGTGAGTGCCACCGACTGTAACGCTGGGGGGACATATACCGACACCACATTTACAAGTCTGCCCTCCCATTGACCATGCACTGCTGCAAACCTACCCTGATCATCATGCTTGGTCTGTAGAACTATAAAGGGTGAGTTCTTCCGAAGTAGAATGCTCGTCCCTCTGGACCCCGTGGAGAACTCGGAGTGTGCCACCATTTTAAACCCCCATCTATCCATTGCCCCACATGCCGCACCTGTTAGGTGAGTTTCCTGAAGAAGTAATAGTACAGGGGCCTGGCGTTTCAGGGCGCGGAGCACTAACCCCCTTTTAATTTTATCTCCAAGCCCGTGGACGTTCCATGTGACCAGCGTGAGTGGGGCTACTGGGACTGCCAGGGTCTCTGTCCGTGCGTTAGTGTGCGTCATGACTGTCACCATGAGTGTGCGGAGTGAGAAATGGGAAGTGCAACACTATCATGTCGTATGAGGATCCAATATGCAGTAAATACCATGCTTTAATGTCCTTTCCGATTTTAACAAAAAACAACAAATTACAAATTTGAACTCCCCGTCCCCACACCTCCCCACAATTCCACCCCCCTCTCTGCCTCCCTGCCCGACGGACTTTGAACTGCCCGCCACCCCAACACAGCAGACTGCTCTATCCCTTCCCACAACAGTGTACTTGCGTGTAGGGGGTACGAAGTCCGGTGAGAGTGTGACCCCTCCTTTCCGGCCAGGCCCGCTTCTGCCCAGTGTCCAGAGCCGGCTTATGTAGAGTGTCCTATACCATAGTTAGTGTCTCCGATTCCTTTCGTGTATCATAGTTACAGTTTATCCAGTGCCAGGGTCATCCACTTCTATCCGTTGTGAGTTGTCTTCTGAAGGTGGAAAGAGTTCTTGACTGCCGATTCCCATGGTGTCAGTCCGGCGACGTTGCTCTTTATTTCCGTGACGGGGTCCGTCTTTCTTTCTCCATCCCTCAAGCCAGTCATAACTCTCCTCAGGAGTCTCGAAGAACCATGTTTTTCCTTCAGCCACTACTCTCAGCCTTGCTGGAAATAGCATCGAGTAGAGCACCTCACGGGCTCGCAAAGCTTTTTTCACTTCTTGGAAACTTTGACGTCCTCTTGAGACCTCCGCCGTGTAGTCAGGGAAGAAGGATATCGCGGAGTTCTGCATTCGAATTTGTGGGGAGACTCGCACCGCTTGGAGAATGGCATCCCTGTCTCGGAAATTGAATAGACGCGCGAGCACCGGCCTGGGGGGCGCGCCCGGTTTGGCTCTTCCACCCGGCACCCTATGTGCCCGTTCCACCGAGAAGAAAGTGGAAAGTCCCTTTGGTTGCAGTCTGGTTTTTATCAGTTCTTCCACATAGAGGTCCATGGCATGAGTGCCTTTACTCTCCGGAATGCCCAAAATGCGTACATTGTTTCTGCGCGATCGCCCTTCCTGGTCGTCCAGCTTTTCTGCCAGCATTTTGTTCTCCAGTTCGAGTCTTGAAACAGCTTTCTATAATACTACTGTATCGCTAGCTAGAGTCTTTGTGGTTTGTTCTACATCCGTAACTCTGGCGGTGATTTTCTGGAAATCCGTACGTAGCAGTGACACATCCGTGGAGATGGAGCCCACCGTGGTCTGCACATTGGCTAGCGCTGTCATTATGTACTCCAAATTTACTTTTTTTTGGGGGCGTCCTCTCCCTGTGCCCCACTCGTCGACTTTTTCTCCTCAGACAGTGGGGGAAAGTCTTTTGTATATGCGTATTTATCTAACCTGGCTTGTGCATTTTGATTTCTCGGGCCTCTTCCTGACATGGTGGCTCCCCGGTCAGCAGCAATGAACGTCTCAAAGCTGCGCCCGCAGCCGGAATGATAATACTCAGCAGCAGTCCCCAAATGCACCTCAGTCTCCCCCGCGTTGTTCCCGGCCCCACTCAGGATCTTCAGTGTGTTCGCCAACTGGGGGGGGGGGGGAGGGGGGGGTGCACGATCTTGACCGTTGTAGCCTGGGTGGGTCACCGTCTCCCCGGGGCGAGTGTTAATGTGGTTACAGATCTCCTTCTGTATATGGACGTTGCGGCCTGAAAGAGTCAGAATTAGGAGGTGGGGGGATGTGGGGCACACAGCCGGACGGGCCCTCACCTCTGATATTTTTTGAGCAGCCTCCGCCTGTTGATTGAGCCCCCCGCCAGCGCGCCAATTAATTGTCGGCAGCGGTGCAATCCAAGAGCAACCGTGAGGTCCAGGATGTGTCCTCGGGGGGTGAGGAGGTGGGGAAACGATTTGTGCAGTCCGCCGCAACCCAGTCCCTCCATTTGCGGCCCAGCCTCTCCCCTTGCCACCGTGTGGATGCAGTACGTCGAGCGCTGTTGAGCCAGGCCCCAGCTACACCTACTTCCAGGCTGCCTCGCCCCCTGAATTAGGCCCGTAGATTACGATTTCTCGTCCATGGCCCCTAGTGCGTCATAGGCGGATTGAGGAATCTGTTCAGCCCCTTTCTTAAACTGGGCCCGCGACGTCCCCGTCGCTTCCGCCGTCACCGCACCTCCTTCAATGATTGCCCGGGCCGATGATTCACTCGAGGCCCCGGCGTCCGCCGAAGGACCAGGCCGCCGGTCCGTGGTCGCTGCAAACCCCGGTTCTGGATGTCGGATTTTGACCGGAGCTGCAGCAAGCAGCGCCGCTCGGTCACGGGTGTCCGCGGGAGCCCTTGCCTTTCGTCAGTGTGCAGGATAGCTATGCGGATTGTTGAGTAAGGGCACCTCGTCTCCGGAGCCTTCTCAGCAAGCAGCCATCTTGCCGGCTTCTAGCCACGCCCCCACAGCCATTGCTTTTGTTGCTGCTCCCTATTAACAAGCGGTGTTCGTTTTTGGCGCTTCCTCAGATTTACAGATCCTTGTAAATCTGGGTCAGTGTCAAAAAGCAATGGGTGTTGCAGATGCAACGCCCACAGCAACACTCATTGCACACCTCAGATACCTGTGTGAAAGGGTACGAAATATACAAAGCGGTGTTAAAAGCCACGCAAAGTAGCTTAAAGCCGCTTTGTAAATAAGGAGCAGGGGCATTGCGCCACCGGAGCGTCCTAAAAAGTTATGCTCGGATGGGCCAATGCCCTTGTAAATATGACTCCACCTGCTCAAAAGCAGCTGAACAGGCAGCTAAAAAAGGCGCGGTGCTTAATGCATACAATCTTCCTTCAAACATAGGCATGACATCATGTGGCCTTGCACAGCGCCCATTTATTTACAGGAGCGCGCACACGGCCAATGCGTGCTCTTCAGTCCGGGATTATGTAGGATGAAGCATCAAACATTCGTTTGATCCCTCAAACTACGAGAGGGGCCTTGCAACAGCGCAGATAGCATCATATGAGCAGGAGGTCCGAGTGCCTGGGTCGGCCCGGCGTGCAGCTCTCTGCAGAAATAGACTGGCAGTTCAGAGACAGGTTTAGGTTTCACGGAGCCCTTGCTGCCATAGTAAACCCTTTCAGCTGCTCATCAGTGTGAAATGCGCAATTGCACGCAGCTGTTCGAGCGGGAAACAAAGGAGCCGTGGGGAATGCCTCTTCCCATGCAGTGTGTACTATCTCCTAGATAACCTGCATGGCACTGGTACGCCCAGGTCCCCGGGCTTGGGACTCTGCTAACCTCGAAGTCTATGAGGTTGTGTCCCAGAAACAGGATTCAAACAGCGATTCAATAAGAAATGACTGTCTCAAAATAGAATTCGAAATCAGAATTTTAGGAAAAACCATGAAGGATTATTACAAATTAAAAAATTCAATACAAAAAATGTAAATACAGCAGTAGTTTAATTGAAATGCATAAAAGTCATTCCCCATGAAGGCTCTTAAATACAGATTAATGCAATAATGAGCAAAATCTGGAATAAAGACTAAGGGCCACATGTATCAACTCTCCATTTTGTATTCCCTACATAGAGCATTGTAGCTTGTAGGTAATTGCTATTCAGGAAATAGAAAATGGTATGTAAGGGAAATAGCAATTACCTAATAGCAATTCCTACAGATTCGCAATTGCAATTAGGTAAGCGCTATTAGGAAATGCTACTCCATCCGTTCCAATGGGCCTTAAGGCCCATAGGTGCAAATAGTTTTGCCTTACCTAATTTGCTCTTACCTAATTGGTAATCACAAATTAGTAAATGCAAAACCAAGGGTACCCGGGGGCCTACGGCACCCCGGAAGCACCCCCCAAAACAATGTGCACATGTAAAGCGCACACATGCCCTAGGGGCATGTGTGCACTACATGGCATTTTGCAACATGAATGTTTTGTGCATTTTAAAAAATTGCACATGACTACAATTGATTTAGGGGCATACGTATCAAAGAATGGTTTTGCGATTCTCAAATAGCGATTTTTAGAGAATCGCTATTTGAGAATCGCAAAACGAGATGTAATTACAAATTAGCAAGTATTTTGCTATTCCTTAGCATTCCTTAATTGCGACTCACAAAGTGCAAGTTACAATTAAGGAATGGCTTTCTATTCATTTGCCAAGAGTCCCAGAGGAATGAAGGGAATTGCATGCGCAATTTGCGAGTACCCAATAGGTACTCACAAATTGCGCATGCAATTTCAAGGGTGCAAGGATTCCAAAAGGACACCATGTTGCACCCCTGAAATGTGCATATGTGCACATGCGGTGCACATCCATCTCCTCTGGGCATGTATGTGCGCCACATGGCACTTTGAAAAATGCAGAAAGTGAATTTTTCAAGGAAATCGCAAATTACCTCCAACTTGAAGTTGGTGGTAATTTGCGATTCTTTAAAGCAATATTGCTATTTGCGTGGGCTACAAGGAAATCATTTAGGGAATCTCAAATTACGATTCCTTAACTACATTTGCAATTTAGGTAATCGCAAATAATTGTGATTACCCATATTGCGAATTCTCAAAGCTTGATATATTGGAAGAAGCATTTTTGCGTTTGCAAACGGGCTGATTCTGAGAATCGGCCCATTTGCGAACGCAAAAAGCTTAGATACATCTGGCCCTAGGAGTCGATGGTAATAGCCTTTCCTAAATGCCCAGTTTGCATTTAGAAAATGCTTGGTACATGTGCCTAGGGAATTACAAATTGTGTTTCCCTTTTTGGAGTTGCAATTTTCGGTTACCACTAAAAATTGCGATTACCTAAAATATACAGCCAAAGCTTTTCATACATCTTGAAAGGCTATTTTGCATACGTAAACAGTCAAGGTTTGTGATTCACACCGTTTGCGAATGCAAAATAGGTTGATGCATGTGGCCCCAACTCTCAAGTGTGCAGCAGATCGATAGAAAATGGGGCAACATTCCTAGAGGCTTGGGAAAGAGTCTAGTTCCCCCCCAAATTCAGGGATTATATAGCCATTTTCAGCATAGAAGATTATAGAAACTGCAAAGCCGTCATGGTGTGAACATTGTTATAAAAATCATAATCCTGGAGGAGCTACGCTAGCAACCAAGATGGCCGCATAAGCTCCCGGCTCCGTCGACCTCCGTCGTCTGCGGACATATCCTGACCTCCCGCCCGACTCCCGTGTTTCCGAATAGTCGCTGAGCCTAAGGGGGCAATCCCGGAGTTTTTATCGCCTAGAGAGACAAAGTTACACCGTCTTTCATTTTCGTCCTATTCCAGTGTGTAAGCCAGGGCCTCGAGTACTGACCCAGCCGGGTTTCAGTTGATCAACATCGGCCGTGGGTACCGGGCGGAGTCCGGTCTCGCCGGATTGGAACTTATTCTTGATCCTGGTGGTGGTTTCTGGTCCCCGCGAATACTGGACGGATGGCGACGAGACGGGCCTGCGGCTGTGGGTAGGGGGCCAGGTCCCAGGGACCCTGTTGTTTTTTCGGGGTCCGCGGGTGGGCCCCCGCTCGCGGCGGCGGCGTAAAGATTGCCAAGCCTACGAGTCGCCCGCCGCTTCCATCCATCCCGCTACTGTCTGTTCCCCCGGAGTAGCCGGCCTCCAGGGTCAAGGACCTGCTTCATTATCATACAAGCGGAGATGGATCGGACGAAGTGTGGACCATCTCTGGGGACCGTACTGGCCGCCATCGGGGCACTTCACTTGCAAATGGATGCCGTCTTCCACGAATTGGCCGTAAGGATCGAGACTGTATCTTTGAGACCGGACCCCGGCCCTGTGTTAGACCTGCAATATACGGTGACCCCGCGAAGCTTGATTTAACTCGACAGGAGGACCCCGAGCAGAATCGAGACTTGGTGCCTTTTGTCACTGCACGAACACGGCGGAACGTTAATGGAACCCCTGAACAACTAGCCCGATCTGCTGAATCATCGCCCGTTCAAGACTCATTTCTTCTATTACTGCTGGAGACTTCCTTTAATACTTTTTGGACTGCCTTCCGCATATTTGGTGGACTTCGAGACTTAACATTTTTGACACTTTTTGGGTGTTTTGATCTCCATTTTCTATATCGTTTTGACTTTCTTGCTACTAGTTCGATTTTATTGGCTGGGGATTGTGCGATGGATCGTAAGGGCCAGGGCTGAATTTGACTGTTTGACTTCGCTGCCATGACTTTCTTTTGACTCCGCTGGGTGGTGTCTGTGTTCGTAGGGGCCAAAGGGTAGTCTGCTTGTCTGGGTCCGATATAATAGTTATGTTTGATATGGGATTTGCTGCCTCTGTTGCTCCGGGAGTTGGGCGGGAGGGTCTTCTCTCTTTTTGTGACCCCCCTATCTGTTTTTTTATTAGTCTGCTTTCATTTGCTTTGTACGATGGTAGGGGTTGTCTGCTTTGACGGGGGGGAGGGGAGTCTGGGAGCTCGTATTGTATTGTATGGCATCTCCTCCTCCGCCTTTTCCCTTCCTTGGGGTTAGTTTACTGGGCGACAGGCACGCTGCTAGTGGGGTTAGGCCGTAGCCATCTGCAGGGGTGCAGGGTGGGGGGTTGTGGGGGGGGGGTTATTTTTCCTTTATTTTGTTCTATGGCCTTTCTTTTCCCCTTTTCCTCTCTTCACAAGAGATGTGGCGTATTATCCTGAGCTATGTTCTTCATATCTGGGTATCAAGAGTACGATTCTGGTATCCTGTATCACGGGTGGGCGGGATCTGACAACGTTTGCTTACGGTGCTCTGTACCGAATTGCTTTGTTCAGCTCAATGCTTGTATTTTTAACTTTCAGATGCCTGTAATTATCATGTATTTCCTCACCTCACTTGCCTGCTCACCATTAAAGTATGTACCTCTACATGATACCTGATATGTATATTTCTCCTCTTGTGGTATAATTAATAAAAATATACATTAAAAAAATCATAGTCCTTACTGCTGAAACATCACATAACTCTACCATCTTAGTACTAACCTGCTACATGAATGATTAGTCCCCTCTGACCTAATGTAACCCGCAGGTGTTAGCTGCATAAACAGTGGAAAGTAATTCTGAATGGACGCAATATTGTGTTTTAGTAGGAAAAGCCTTGTAAAGTAACAAAAGGCTTCCTCCAGCGGGTTCTTCTAAAGTAATGTCATACAAAATAAACAGTGCACATCTTGCTGCATGTTTTGTCAAATGGGTAAATGCGAGGCTGCCTGTCTTGGTGCAAGCAAAAGTGAAAACACAACATGTCATGTCTCCTACCACTGTGTGTGATACTTGTAAATCACCCTTACAGCAGGCCTGACAGCCCTAAGGCAGGGGGCTTAGTATTACATGTGAGGGCATACTGCATGAGCAGATTTGCCTCTGTGCTGGTCAGTTTAGTTACTGCCAGTACAAGTGACCAGAGAAGCCATTTTATAACGTGCTGGGCACTGATAAAAACGAGTTCCCCAGCTACATGATGGCTTCACCGAAAATATGGATTTTTGGTATCAAACATCTCGTATTGGTAAACCCACATTGATGCCAGTGTGAGATTTACCAATACATGCACTCAAAAGGCACATTAGAGTTACCCCCTGAAAACCTACCAGCCTCTGGTGTCCTTGCTGACTGGTTTCTGCCAGCCTGGTGTCAGAGCCTTTAGCTCTCAGGAGATCCAGAACAGAAGGGTACAATCACCTCCCACAGTATGACCTGCTGATTAGCCTCCTTGGGCCAGTGAGCTTCCATGCAGATGCCGCCTTTGGAAAGCGAATCTGGCTCCCCTCAAAGGAGAGGAAGCCACCCCCGTCTAGAGCCCCCTTGGCTCCTGGACAGGCAGAAAAATTAGCTAGTCAGGTAGGCGTGCCACCTCCAGGCCAGTACCACCCCTAAACTGGGGTGGCATGGTGAACAAAAGAAGGATGGATTTAACCTAGATCTGTGACTGGGGGTGAGTGTTTGAAAAGTTTCAGCACTCCGTCCATCATCTTGCTTTGTTTGCCCTAAGTGACAAGGGTATGCCTGGACGTAGGCCACTGGACTCAAGCTAGCCTGGCTGATGAGGGGTGATACCTCATAACCGGTCTCAGGATGCTTCTTTCCAGTTCAAGAAGGACCTACGGGATGGCAGTTCGGGCTGGACTGTTTCCACGGGGAACAGATTCAAAACTGATTTGCATAAGGGTCGGTCCAAACTTGGATAGCATAGTGAGCAAATGAACGATGGATTTAACCCAGATCTTTGACTGGGGGTGAGTGTTTTAGAAAATTCAGAACTCCGCCTATCATCTTGTTGTGTTGCTAAGCACCTGACTTGGTCCCAGCCTTGCTATCCTATCTGCCATTCTCTGTCAAACCTGCCCCAAAGATAACTCATCCTGCAGCTGTGTGCCTCCAAAACCTGCAAACACTGCCTGCCATCAATAGGGCTCCCAAACAACATCATAACTGTTTCATGTATCCTGCAGAAACTCCAAAAGAGAAGACTCTGAGGCCTCTGGAACCGACTAAACCTGCCACCCGAAGTCACCACTGCATCCGTCATCTTCGTCCCAAGTTGAAGTAGGCCACCTGTGCCAACAAGGTTCCTCAGCTCTACAGAGCTAAAGTCCATCGTGGTTTAACCCCTCGTGGACTCCCTGACGTTGCCTGCAGCATCTGTTTGCAGGCCCCCTCCACCGTGACTGCTCCCAGTAAGAGAAACCTGGCACCTAAAGACACCTCTGCATCCGTCTCCCCTGGGCCATGGAGAAGTGGACCCCAGGTGTCCCTACATCCTCGAGCATCACACGTCTTGATCCCCCATGTTGGTTCAAACTGACTGGCTAACTAACCAGAACCTGCAGCCTTTTTTACAGAGTCCGATCCTAATTGAAACTTATTCGCCGCCCGACTCTGATCTGCACCCTGCACCCGGCCACCCTCGTGCCGCTGGTGGTGTACTGCTGGTGCTGCCTTAGACCTTGCTCACCACTCACCTTAATTCCTGGAAATTGGTCCTGTAAGTCCTTGGAAGAACTTGTTCTTCCTTCAATAGGAATACATTGCAGAACTCAAAAATTACAGTGAGTCTTCTTTTAGAACTAAAAAGCATTTATATCCGAAAACATACTTACCTGAGCGATTTTTCTCTGACGCCTAAACATATATAAAGATACTTGCTATTTTTATAAATTGGTGCGGATCTCCATCTTGAGTCGTGAAGTTATTTATTAACCATTGTGTGTATTTGTAAATGTCTTGCACTCCTTTGTGTGAAGCCTAAGGCTGCTCAACCACACTACGCCATAATAGATCATTTTGGGATTGCATAGCAAGCCCCTGTCAAGTGATAAGGGATCCCTGAACTCTTAACACGGTATATCAACTTATTGATACATCACATAAAGAGCCAGCTTCCTACAAAAACAATACACCTAGGTGAAAATATTAGCATTATACAACAAACATATTTTGAGATATGTGTTGAATTAAGGAAATCTCAACTCACCATTGTTATCAATCTGCTCAGCTGTTGCCTTGGGATTCATGAATGACAGCATGGAAAGTCTTTTGTAATTAAAAGATTCCCACTTCGTAAGTTGGAGTCAGGTAGCCAGTTCACGTAGGATAGCAGGTTGTAGGTTTATTGAAGAGGTTATCGGTTAGATTACAGATTACTCACCAGCATTCCATGGCATCACACACTACTGAGCAGGGCAGGGAACAATAGTGGTGTGCACAGAATGCTTCACAAGCATAGCAGATTATAACACATCTCCCTCCCTAAGAAAATAACAAAATGCTAAGAGAAAACGTAAGATAGAAAATAATGAAATATAAAGAGAAGACATAGAAGACACTAGTTTGAATCAGCCCTATAAATTATAGAAGCAGAAGACAAAAGAGACTCTAGCTCCAATATGTCCTATACATTATTCAAACAGTGGTAAAATCAGAACCCATCCCCACGAACCAAAAGCACACACATACACAGGTCACAGAGAACCCATCCTACCAAAACCTTTACAACTTGCCCTCTGTTGTGCAATCTTTCTGAAGTAGGGACATACAGGTAAAAGACACACACTAAGCCCCTACTGCATACTCTTGCAGAACCAGGAAACTAAAACACTCACCTCCTACTGCATACTCTTGCAGGACCATTGAACTAAAACATTTGCCCCCTACTGCAAACTCTTGCAGGACCAGGGAATTAAAAAACTCCCCCCCTATTGCATGCTCTTGCAGAACCAGGAAACTAAACCACTCACCCCTTACTGTATACTTTTGCAGGACCACGGAATTAAAATATTCACCCCCCACTACATATTCTTGCAAGACCAGGGAACTAAATGACACTATACATCAATCAAACACATGCAAAACATGGACACCCTCCACTGCTCACACTTGCTGGACCAGGGACCTAAAACATGGACACAGCAATAGCCACAACTCCTGATGAGACTCCTGCATACTCTTACAGAAGTAGAGACGCAAACGAGGAGCACTAACTCCTCCCAAGACTCTTGCATACAACAAACATGACTTTTTTTTTTAATTCAGCATGGAATTGAAACATTTTCTTTGGCAGCACCCAAAGTCTTGCACTTCGGTGAGTGACATCTCTCCCATCCTTGTCACCACTTGGTAATTTAAAGATTCCCATTTCATAAGCAGGAGTCAGGTATCCAGTTCATGTGCATGTTGTAGGTTTATTGAAGAGGTTATATGTTAGATTACAGGTTATAAGTCACATAGTGAGTATCCCACCAGGGTCAGCATCCTCTCTTTTCAGTCCACTCTATCTAACTGCCAAGCAACTTTTAGTCACTCACCAACATTCTATGATATCACAAACTATTGAATAGGACAGGGGACAATGACAGTGTGCAAAGAATTCATCACAAGCATAGCAAATTATAAAAAGGCAGCTCATATAAAGCCACATTTTCTGGATTTTTCTGCTTTTAAAAATAAATACAGAAAGGAAACGCGTTGTTTTCCGTCTGTATTTATCTGTAAAAATCAGCAAAAATAGAAAACTTGGAGCCTTAATCATGACGCGAAATCCATTGAAAAGAAAGAGGGCATCAAGCTCTAACTGAGGTCTGGTTTTAATCTAATAAGTTTGCAGTGTTTTCCTGTGTATATTTTCTTATTGCACACAGTTACAATTGAATAGAGGCATTTTATTTAAGCCTAAACGTGTGTGCTGTTTTACTCTAAGCCAGAAAAAACATTTAAACTCATTATAATAATTTTGTTTCAATTACAATAGCTCTATGACTATACACATGTGTGAATTCAAAGGCAGAGCAACCCTTATTAATGGAGTCAAAACATACAAAAACTCCCTCTAAATTAAACCAAAGTAGCTAATATCAGGACCCAGGGGTTAGGATTATGAGTTTTAAACAACACTATGCACTTCCTTTTGGTTTCTTCATAGTGATAAAAGAAGGTGTGAAAGTTGGATTCCAATCACATAGGGTTGTAATGTGATCTTTTGACATTTGAAATTGTGCTTGTATTTTTTCTTACGTACCATGTGCAGGAAAGTACTCTTTTTGCCATGGTTACCCCCCACATTTTTGCTTAACTCTGATGCATCTTTGACTGAATGTGCACTGGGTACCTACCAACCAGGTTGATAGTGCCTGTGTTCTTTCCCAGAACTGTTCCTTTGTTTCCACAATTGGCTCACCTCTGGCACACATGTAAGTCCCTTGTAAAAGGCACCAGTGGGACCAAAGGCCTTGTGACCAGAGAGGGTCTCTAAGGCCTGCAGCATGTATTATTCTACCCTAAGAGACCCCTTACCAAACAAATGCACACTACCACTGCAGCCTGCGTATTTTGGTGCAGATAAAAGTGAAGAGTTGACCTGGCACACATCTCTGTGTGCCAGGCTTACAGGCCCTGCAAAAGACATAGGGAAGTCACCCTTACAGCAGGTCTTATAGCACTAGGGCAGGGTGCACTATACCTCATGTGATGGCATAACTGCATGAGCACATATGCCCTTATAGTGTGTAAGTTCATTCTTAGACATTAAAAGTGCACTTTGAAGCCATGCTGAATACATGGACTGGGAACGTGCCTCTATGTGTTCCACAGCTCTGTGATGGCTACAACGAAATCTAAGATGTTTAGTACCAAACATCTCAGACTAATGAGCCCACACTGATGCTAGTGTTCGATTCATTAATTAGTGCACTCAGAGGGAACCTTAGAGGTGCCCCCTGTAAACCTACAAAACGACTAGTTGTGCCTGACTGGTCTTCACAAGCCTGCCGTCTCTAGACATGTTTCTGACCTCTGAGGTGGGAGCCTTTTGCTCTCATGGGTCAGATACAAAGCCTGCTCTGGATGGAGGTGCTTCACACTTACCCCCAAGCAGGAACATCATAGAAGGCTTTCTTCTCTTTATTATGCTGACCAGGGCCTCTCCAACTAGTGGAGTTGATGGCCCCTCTGACCAAGCTCTGTCAAGGCCTGGAATGATCCAGGTCTGCAGGGTTCTCTACCTAAGACCCTAAGGTTTCTTCGCTGCTTGTATATACAAAAGTAAATTCCAAAGTTAATGAAAAGGTAATCAAGTAGATAAAAATGTATTCATGATACTTTATGTACTCATATTCTGAATACGATTGTATAACTCATTCTCACTTGAATTTTGTCAAAAGTAATTCAATCAAGTAAAATACCATAAACTGTTACAAAAACAACTAAAAATACAATTCCCAATGCATTTTGGGTTTCTATGAACCCTTCCTCAGGGGTTTTAAATATAAAGTTTCTTAACTTGAAGTCCCAAGACGTGGCTCTGAAATTGAAAACATGATACAACAAGGTATAATAGTATTCATTACATATTCTCTGGTATTTACATGCTTCACTGCTTAGAATTCGCACATCCAACCGTTCCCCAAAGTTAATGCGTAGGAGAGAAGAGAATTTCTGTGAAAAACACGGATGCTGTGTCGAATAACGCCAAATGTGTAGTGCTCGTGATCAAATTGTTCCAATTCATCCCCCAGTGAACACAACTTCAGTGAGAAAATAAGTGTTAGAGAAGAAACAAAACAACTCTATCTCAGTGATATTTAGATGGTGTACTCACTGGAGAAATAGTGATTAAAGCGAGAGGGTAACTCCAGCTGGGGAACCCTTTCCCCTTTCTCGGTCTGCAAAGAAATGGTGAACACTGTAACCAAGTGCGTTCGTAAGTGTAAGCGTGGTGCTTTCCTGCCAAGGCGATATATTTAAGGCTTACCCTGCCGGTTGTTGCTACGCAAATGTATGACTCCACCAGAAGCACGTAAAATGAACGTGAATGGAAATGTGTCATCAACGACTCGTGTGTCAAAGGAAATTACTTCCGGGATATTCTCTGAATGATAAAAAGTGTATACATGTATTTATTATCACCCGGCAAACGAAGTCAAAATGTGACAATTATATCCTTAATGTAAAAAAATACGATGTGACCTTACCCAAACAACTCCGCTAAGGGAGTCTGTCGTCTCTCTGCGTATGTGGTTAGAAAATGTTCTGAAAACCTGAAAAGCAGGCAACTAAGTTTTACAAATGGTTTCCCAAATGTTAGAGGCATTAAAACGCGCTTGTGGCGTGGGTTGCATACTTTCCGTTTGTGTTCCAAAGTACGAAATCCGATATCACTGGCATCCGGTGTAAACATCCGGTATAGCCTCTCATGATATTTAAAGGGCCGGGATGTTCAAAAAAACTTTATTGACTGGTGCGTGTGACAACCGGGCATAGTAATCACGTTTACTAATACTTAATGGTCAAAAAAGTGTGAGGGTGAGCATGGTCATGTAATCATGTGACGTTATTGACCACAAGAGAAATGTGTTGTTGACAGAATAAAAAATATTTTTAAACAGACATGAGTGCGCGATTTCCATCACGGCTGACTGTGTGCCTATGCGTGAGTGTTCTGTGATAATAGAAATAGATGAAAGTTGGATTCATATATGCCAATCCTTTATAATAACTCATGAACAATAAGATCAAATACAGTGCTACTGTAATGCGAATGTAAGCTCATGCATGGATATACTAATACAGTTGGTTTCCTAATCCATGTTTCTACAGTTCATTGATAACATCTGATTAAAAAAGTTTCACGATTGTACATCATAAAAGGTCGACTGAATGTAAAAAATCATACTCTTCTTTACATATTGTGAAACGACTGGATAACATTAGTCTTTAATCATAGGAAACACAATAGTTCATACTGATCATTGAGTCCCCCCCGACTCATTGTGCCTAGAAATTTTATTCAAAATGTTTCTCTTCTGGCTAATAGGGTGTGGGCATCCTTGCCCATTGTAGACTCTACTTTTTCTAGCACTGTAAAATGGATCTGTGGGATGTTATGTGACTGTTGTATCCAATGTGTTGCTAAACCAGATGATGTGTGGCGATTGCGTATCGTGCTTTTGTGTTCTATGATTCTTGTTTTAATTTTTCTGGAAGTTCTACCAACGTATACCAGGCCACATGGACAGCGTATGGCGTAAATTACTCCCGTAGTATTACAATCTGCATTATATTTCAACTTGATGCTTTGACCTGTTTTAGGATGCGAAAATGAGTTTCCGACTATCACATTGCTACATTGTCCACAGTTGTGACATTTATTCATGCCTTTGTATCTGCTATGACTCAGTGCTCGTTTGTGTTTCAACAACTCTCTAAGATTTTTCGAGCGAGTGTGCGCAAAAATAGGAGTGTCCTTGAATAAATTCTCAAAGTCTGGGTCATTGGCGATCATATCCCATCTTTGTCTTATGATTTCTTTGAATGTATTGGCTTGAATGGATTGTTTTAGGATGAATACCATGCGTTCTTTAGAAGGTTTCTTCGATGGATTAAGCAACGTTGTTCTGCCAATAGTGCTACCTTGTTTTGTGCGTTCTCTAATACTTGTTTTGGGTATCCTCGTTGTTTATATCGCTCAATTTGTTCTTGTGTCAAATCGGCACAGCGCTGGGGATCCGAAGAGATTCTTTTTATACGTATCAGTTGTGATGTGGATCAATGATCTTTAAGCGTTCTGGGGTGAGCACTGGTATAATGCAAAGCATTATTAACATCGGTTGATTTCCGAAAGACTGTTGTTGAAATCCCTTGTGGGTTTTGTAAATTTCTATGTCTAGAAATTGAATCCGCTCTGTTTGTATATTGTGAGTGAATTTGATTCTTGGGTTTTTCTGGTTGATTTCTAGTATAGCGTTTTCCAATTCAGTTCTGCTCCCTCTCCACATGATGAGAATGTCATCAATGAATCTTAAGAACAAAAGCGTGTGCGTGTTCCAAGTCGGATTTTTTAAGATATGTTCTTCAAAATGAGCCATGAATGTATTTGCATATGATGGCGCTCCAGAAAAACCCATGGATGTCCCCGTGCGCTGTAGAAAGTATTGAGTTTTCCAGGAGAAGTAACTGTGGTACAGTGAGAAATGCAGTAGTTCCAGTAACAATACTCCTAAATCCTGATCCAGATCTGAGTTCAACGGTCTCTACTCCATGGCTTCCATGCCCTCCATATGGGCAATAGATGTACATAAGGCTACTACATCTATAGTACAAAGTAAAGTCTCTTCCTTGACCAGATGACTCACTGCTGAAAGTTTAAGAAGACAATCTGTGGTGTCCTTGATGTACGTGATCCACAATTGTACTAACGGTTGCATTTGATGATCTATGAAGCATCCTACAGGTTAATGAATAGAGCCGCATCCTGCCACGATGGGTCGAAACGGTGGATTTGTTGCGTGTTTATGAATTTTCGGTAACATATATATGTGAGGTGTCTGAGGTGTGGTAGGTGACAAGTATTTTCTGGTATTGGTGTTGATCAATCCTTTTTCTTCAGCTCTAGTTATAATGTCTTCCAGAATCTTTCTGAACTCATTAGTGGGATCGTGTTCCAATCTGATATATATATATTTTTTTTTTTGTGGGTTTTCTAAAGCGCATAGTAACCCGGAAGCATCCCAGCGCTAAACCAAGACAGCAGATTCGGTGGGGTGACCCGGGAGAGGAGAGAAGGAGTGGACCAGGGGAAGAGGTGCGTTTTCAATAGTTTTCTGAAGCGGAGATGACTGGGTTCACTCCTGAGTTTGAGAGGTAGGGCGTTCCACATTTTAGCCGTGTTCACCGAGAAACGCCGACCTCCTGTGCGTGCCTTTTTTACTCTGTGGACTGTGATAAGGTGTTCGTGATCCGAACGGAGAGGCCTTGTGGCTTTGTAGGGCGTGATTAGGTTTTTGAGGATGGGGGGGCCCTTGTCCTGTAGAAGTTTATGCGCGAGACAGAGGGCCTTGAATTTTATTCTTTCACTTATTGGGAGCCAGTGCAGGAGTTTAAGAGCAGGTGTCTAGAACGTGTTCATCCACTTTCTGCTCATAGAAAGTGGTGTTCATCATTATGAGAGCCCCTCCTTTGTCCGCAGGTTGAAAAGTGATCTGAGTATCTTGTCTCAGTTCATTTAAAATTCTCATTTCCTTTTTGGATAAATTGGTAGATTTAGGTTTGTGATAATTCACTTTCTCCAGGTCCTTTTTGACTAGTATTTCAAAGTTGTCCAATGTTTTGTGTGATACCTGTCCATGTGGCCTGGTATACGTTGGTAGAACTTCCAGAAAAATTAAAACAAGAATCATAGAACACAAAAGCATGATACGCAATCTCCACACATCATCTAGTTTAGCAACACATTGGATACAACAGTCACATAACATCCCACAGATCCGTTTTACAGTGCTAGAAAAGGTAGAGTCTACAATGGGCAAGGATGCCCACACCGTATTAGCCAGAAGAGAAACATTTTGGATAAAATTTCTAGGCACAATGAGTCCGTGGGGACTTAATGATCAGTATGAACTATTGTGTTTCCTATGATTAAAGACTAATGTTATCCAGTCGTTTCACAACATGTAAAGAAGAGTATGATTTTTTACATTCAGTCGACCTTTTATGATGTACAATCGTGAAACTTTTTTAATCAGATGTTATCAATGAACTGTAGAAACATGGATTAGGAAACCAACTGTATTAGTATATCCATGCATGAGCTTACATTCGCATTTACAGTAGCACTGTATTTGATCTCATTGTTCATGAGTTATTGTAAAGGATTGGCACATATGAATCCAACTTTCATCTATTTCTATTATCACAGGACACTCATGCATAGGCACACAGTCCCCCGTGATGGAAATCGTGCACTCATGTCTGTTTAAAAATATTTTTATTCTGTCAACAACACATTTCTCTTATGGTCAATAACGTCACATGATTACATGACCATGCTCACCCTCACACTTTTTTGACCATTAAGTATTAGTAAACGTGATTACTATGCACAGTTGTGACCAGTCAATAACGTTTTTTTGAACATCCCGGCCCTTTAAATATCATGAGAGGCTATACCGGATGTTTACACTGGATGCCAGTGATATCGGATTTTCGTACTTCGGAACACAAACGGAAGGTATGCAACCCACGCCACAAGCGCGTTTTAATGCCTGTAACATTTGGGAAACCATTTGTAAAACTTAGTTGCCTGCTTTTCAGGTTTTCAGAACATTTTCTAACCACATACGCAGAGAGACGACAGACGCCCTTAGTGGAGTTGTTTGGGTAAGGCCACATCGTATTTTTTTACCTTAAGGATATAATTGTCCCGTTTTGACTTCGTTTGCCGGGTGATAATAAATACATGTATACAATTTTTATCATTCAGAGAATATCCCGGAAGTCATTTCCTTTGACACACGAGTCGTTGATGACACATTTCCATTCACGTTCATTTTATTTGTGCTTCTGGTGGAGTCATACATTTGCGTAGCAACAACAGGCAGGGTAAGCCTTAAATATATCGCCTTGGCAGGAAAGCACCACGCTTACACTTACGAACGCACTTGGTTACAGTGTTCACCATTTCTTTGCAGACCGAGAAAGGGGAAAGGGTTCCCCAGCGGGAGTTACCCTCTCGCTTTAATCACTATTTCTCCAGTAAGTACACCATTTAAATATCACTGAGATAGAGTTGTTTTGTTTCTTCTCTAACACTTATTTTCGCACTGAAGTTGTGTTCACTGGGGGTGAATTGGAACAATTTTATCAAGATCACTACACATTTGGCATTATTCGACACAGCATCTGTGTTTTTCACAGAAATTCTCTTCTCTCCTACGCATTAACTTTGGGGAACGGTTGGATGTGCGAATTCTAAGCATTGAAGCATGTAAATACTAGAGAATATGTAATGAATACTATTACACCTTTTTGTATCATGTTTTCAATTTCAGAGCCACGCCTTGGAACTTCAAGTTAAGAAACTTTATATTTAAAACCCCTGAGGAAGGGTTCATTGAAACCCGAAATGCATTGGGAATTGTAATTTTTAGTTGTTTGTTCTTTTTTGTAACAGTTTATGGTATTTTACTTGATTGAATTACTTATGACAAAATTCAAATGAGAATGAGTTACACAATCGTATTCAGAATATGAATACATAGAGTATCATGAATAAATTTTTGTCTACTTGATTACCTTTTCATTAACTTTGGAATTTACTTTTGTATATACAAGAACAGTAGCAAAGAAACCTTAGGGTCTTAAGTAGAGAACCCTGCAGACCTGGATCATTCCAGGCCTTGACAGAGCAGTTTTCAGACAGGGTTGTGGGGACAACGCTTAGCAGGGCACTCCCTTACTATGTAAAATTTGATTACATTTTCACAATTTTTTGATTACACACGGAGTGCAGGTCTAACATGTACAGTGTTGTCCCTCTGACCAAGCCCCACTTTTGGCAGCAAGGTCAGCTGAAACATTAGTAAATAAGAGAGGTGTGTCCGCTCTCAGCCAGAACCACCCCTATGGTAACCTGAGCTGAAGTGAACCCCTCCTTTGAACATCTCCCATATTGTTTCAGAGGATTCTATCCAATAGAATTAGGGGTATGCTCACTCCTGTGTAGTTGCCCTAAATGTAAGTAGCCCATTTGCTACTATCTTCTAACCCCTGTAACACCCCTAAATTGAAGTATTTAGGGGCCTCCCTGATCCTTAACCCTCAGATTACTAGTGACCTATGAAGAAGAGGACAAAGAAAAGCCATGCAGCAGCGAAGACTGAAGACACCAACTGCCTTGGCCCCAGCTCTACCGGCCTGTCTGCAGCCCTCAAAGAACCTGGTACATAGGAGCAACTGATCCTGCAACCAAGCGAACTCCAGAACCCTGACTGCGTGCCTTTTAACAAGACTCCTGATCTCCCGTGGACAGAGGACGTGTCCAGATGAAAACCAAGTTTAAAGACCAAAGTTCTGCAGTGGAGCCACAAATTCGACCTCCCCTGCACTGATGCCCACGACCTGAGTCCAAGAGGCCCCCTGGTCCAGAAATGGTTCGCCAACGATCCAGAGCAAAAATGCTCCATGGGTTGACCCCTGCTGGACTCCATGTTGACGCCTGCAGCCTCTGCACAACGACACACCCTCCCCCAACTGTGACTGCATTGGTAAACTGACTTCCAATGCTAAAGGACACCCCTGCACTCGGAGCTTCTGGGCCTTGGGGAGATCTACCAGTGGTGTTCCAACGCTCCAGCACATTCCAATTTACCTGTGCAGATGTTGGTTTCTTTCATCCTGCCTCCTGGCCTGACCCTGCAGCCTTTTTCCAAGTTTGAGATTCCCTATTGGTTTGCATTGGGCGCCCAATGGTGTGCTGGCACTCTGCACTCGGCCACCCTTGTGCTGCTTGAGGTGTAACTTTGGTGCTGCCTTGTGACCCCCCCGTTCTTACCTTAACCCCCAGAGACTGGGTTCCAAAACGGTGCTACTCATCTGCAAGTAGTACCACTTCTATTGCCCCCTTTCTCCATTGGATAATATTGGCACCAGATCCAGAGTTTGACCTCTACACCCGGCCGCCCCAGTGCCACTGGTGGTGCTGTGCGGTCACTTACCTGAGCCTTGCCTGTACTGATTCTTCATCTAAAAGATTAATGCTGTAAATCGTTTACTTGCCTGCATACTGCTGATTGTGTTTTCTCCCATAGGATAACATTGTACTCATTGAAAAATGCACTGTGTCCACTTTTACATTGAAAAAAAGTGGTATTGGAAAACCTATTTTACTGCAACAAAGTATCTTTGGTTCTATGAATTAAATATACCAAAAGTAATATTATTACAATCCATTGGTCTCGGATTTAGTCATTGAATATGTGTGTAATAATTTCGTGTTTGTGTGTGTGTACAACAAATGCTTACCACAGCCCTCTGATAAGTCTAACTGCTCACACACACTATCACAAAAGAGAGCATTAGTATTATCTACTTTAGCACCCCTGGGAATCCACTGGGCTCTGTGCACACTCTACCTTACTTTGGAATACTATATAGGAGAGCCAGTTTCCTACACCATGGGACATATTATCAAGGGCCTTATCGCTGCTTTAGCGGGACTTTTTCTCGCTAAAGCGGCGATCATTTTATTTTTTAGCAAGCTGTCGCTAACAGCAGTTAACGACAGTTTGTAGGCGATAGCGAGCGGTTTGAGGCCCGCTTTGCATGTCACCGATACTTATCGCTAATGACATGCAAAGTGGGCGTACCCAACCTGTTAGCGACTTAAAGCAGTTGCTAACATCGCTATCACCTATTATCAACGCAGGCGTAGCGATAAATAAATCTGCACTAAGCGCGAATATCGCTGAAAACTAACGCCTGCTCAGACCACTTCTTAACCTGTATATCTAATGGTAGGTGGATATTCAGGTTAAGACCTTGGCGTTAATGCCTGAATATTGCTGGATTTCCCGCAATATTCACGCATTAATCCACTATCGCCGGATATTTTATCGCATTTGAGATAAACGTTGCTAATAGCACGTTATCTCTGAGATAAAATCCGGCAATGCACGGCGATAGAAAATATGTCACTAAGCTTATTTAGCGATAAATATCGCTAGTTGTTGATAATATGCCCCCATGTTATTTGTTCCATGCTCAGTAACTATTAAATTGGTACTTTTCTTCTTTCCCCCTGCAGCCCTGATTTTACCTCTAGTCTTATAACCATCCTTTGGAATGTTGAGTTTGCTCTTTGATATTTGGAGTGAGGGCGGGTTGAGCGTGATGATGTTAATTCTCCTCTAATAAAACTCATTTTTGTATTCTCTAACTTTGTCTCTTACAGCTCTTTGAACATAACACTGGTGATGAGGATGGGATCAGAACTCACACTTGCAAAGCACAATGGATTAGCAATCTCTGTAACCTCTAGTTGATACCATTTGATCCATCCCCCTTACCTGTTCCGAAATGCATTTAGAAGGTGTCTGAATAGTGTATGATTCTTCTGAATCACTTGTAGTTGTGTACAGATCTAGGATCCAGAAGGTGTTGAGGGCATTCCGTAGACTTGATCCTTTCTCTATTAGGGATCTGCCTATGGGTTATCCCCAGAAGAAACACTGAAGGATGAAGTGGAAGGACAACGAGTGGAGTTTTCTAGCTAGATGTTCTATGGTACTAAATTCTTCAGGTATTTTGGCATTGTTTCCCAGGACTCTCTGGGGACACTGCAGAGACCTTGAGTATGATTGTGGCTTTAGCAGGTAGCCATTGGAGATCTCTCGCAGTAAGCTTTACGCGGTTGTATTTGTGGATTTTGAGGCATAATCTGGATGCCTATTTCTGTAGCCTTTGTAACCTTGGAATGAGGTTTAGAAGAGACTAATATAAATAATGTGTTTGTGTTTTTATTTTTTTTTGTCAGCTTCATCCTGTGTTTGGTTTGAAGTATAAATAGGGAGAATAGTATATTGACATCTGGACCACTGAATTGACTTGTTCAACAAACATACATTCTGAATCAAAAAGTGACATCAGATTTTTTGCTTTGAGGTGCTTAAAAGTAGGATTCAAAGACCTGGGGCCAATCAGAGGTTAGTGACTACATGCAATCAAAAAATCCATATTTATTTGTTTGAGCCACATCTTCAGCCAGATCATTCAAGGCCCTTTATTAATTAGTAGGTAGGTCTCTACTACAGCAAAGAATGGTTCATTGTTTTAGCTCATATTTGCATCTGAACCATAATAAGGGGTTTATCACATAGGCCATATGCTCTTGGTTCTCTTTCTTGTTCTGTTGGTGTGATAAGCACAACCAAGTCATAGATCTACAGCAGTCACAACAAGCCAGTTCTTCTTCTTTGAAGTTAGCTACTGGAAATCCATTGCTGGTGCTGAGAAGTGGTCAACGCTGAGGATTCAAAATGTTACTGCAAAGAGGTGTTCTTCTAAACCGTTAGTGTGCTCCTGCAAAAGTCTTGTCTTGATTGTTAGCAAATGATAGAGAGACTTATATTCAGTGCTGATAACCTTGGTAAACGCAGTCCTTTAGTGTAACTTTCAAAACACCACAGCTCTAACACTGCTTTATTTTGGATATCATACATGCAAAGTTTCAGCGGCTGACTTGGGCACAATCAGGAATTGCGAAGAAGACACCTGTTTAAAAGAATGCATGTTGGGAATTTCCATCCAAATAGATGGGACACAAGAGACACCCTACTCTTCTAGTGATGAGCTCCCGACAGACTCCCTCTACCTTTAACTTTCTCCCCAACATGCTCCTATATTAACCCAGTGTGTGACAACCAGTGTGCTGCTAGGGTGCAACTACAATGAGTGGCAGAAAGCTCTAGGTATCATTTTGTTGTGGTGTAAATAAATATTTACCATTACCTTAGAGTTTTAATTAGTACTAACAACATTTGTGAGATTTACTTAAATGCAGATGTAAAGATACTCCACCAAATCTGCACACTCTGCCACAAATACCTTTAGCCATGATTTCTTTTTACCAAGGGCCTTCTTTCACACAGGATGTAAAGGCTGCCAGGTGGAACAAACATAGCTGTTTCCAAACCAGGCTGCAGCATTGGTTTTGTCCAGCGGAGAAGAAAGTAGGTGTAGACTCATAGCAAGTTGAGAAGCTAATTTAGTGAGCAACAGATAGGCTAGAATAGGTTGCTGACATGCCATGCCTGTAAAGATCCTCCTTTTACCAGTTCCTACCCTGTCAAACATCAAAATTCTGCTATTGACTGAACAACATTCGAGGAGAATGTGGGAATTGTAAGCTAGGGACTATTCTATTAGCCTGACATTCCACACACCTACAAGATTCTATACGTTGCTTCCTTGGAAGTAGCCCAGATCTGAAACAAAAACCTGTCCACAGTCACATTTAGATGACTAGCACACAAGTTGTTGCTGGTGACCATGGTGGTTTCTGTAACATACACAAAATGTCAAGGGAATAGACTACTCACACAGTCAAATAGCTTCTTCACCTGCTAGTCCATATGCAGTGTGTGTATATTATCAGAACCGCCAAGCTTACCATTAATGAAAATCTAAACTCATATCCAATGAAATGGCATCTTTCAACATGCAGTCACCACAAACCATGCTTAGCATGCAAGAAGGATGTCTTCAAGACATCAGTAGTAAATAAGGAGACCACCTAGCATAGAATCATAGTCTGGGCATTGACTATAAAAGTTCTGAACAAATGGTCACAATTCAGTCAAAAATTCAGGAGAAAGGGCCAATTTTATGGACACATCTGAGGAGGTCACACAATAGTATGTAACTAAGGAAATAGATGCCTAACAATTCAACATAGGTTAATGTTCTTTGGTCTTAGGGCAATGCAGTGGTGTTTGTGTAGTGTAGGGGGTCGTGCTGTGGGTAGTGTTTTAGGGTTTAGGGCAGTGCAGAGGTGTTTGTGTAGTGTAGGGGGTCGTGCTGGTGGTAGTGTTTTAGGGTTTAGGACAGTGCAGTGGTGTTTGTGTAGTGTATGGGGTCGTGCTGGGGGCAGTGTTTTAGGGTTTAGGGTAGTGAAGTGGTGTTTGGGTAGTGTAGGGGGAAGTACTGGGGCTAGATTTATGGTTTAGGGTAGTGCAGTGGTGTTTGTGTAGCGTTTGGGGGATCGTGCTGGGGAAATGTTTTAGGGTTTGGGAAAGTGCAGTGGTGTTTGTGTAGTGTAGGGGGTTATGCTGGGGGTAGTATTTTAGGTTTTAGGGTAGTACAGAGGTGTTTGTGTAGTGTAGCGGGTAGTGTTTTAGGGTTTAGGGTACTGCAGTGGTGTTTGTGTAGAGTAGGGGGTCGTGCTGGGGGTAGTGTTTTAGGGTAAAGGGTAGTGCAGTGGTGCTTGTGTATTGTAGGGGTCGTGCTGGGGGTAGTGTTTTAGGGTTTAGGGTACTACAGTGGTGTTTGTTTAGTGTAGGGGTAGTGCTGGGGGTAGATTTAGGGTTTTGTGTAGTGCAGTGGTGTGTGTGTAGTGTTTGGGGGATTGTGCTGGGGTAGTGTTTTAGAGTTTATGGTAGTGCAGTGGTGTTTGTGTAGTGTTGGGGTAGCATTTTAGGGTAGTGTAGTGGTGTTTGTGAAGTGTAGGGTATCATGCTGGGGTAGTGTTTTAGGGTTAAGGGTAGTGCAGTGGTGTTTGTGTAGTGTAGGGGGTCGTGTTTTAGGGTTTAGGGTAGTGCAGTGGTGTTTGGGTAGTGTTGGTGGAGGTGCTGGGGTAGATTTAGCATTTAGAGTAGGGCAGTGGTATTTGGGTAGTGTAAGGGGTCATGCTGGTGATAGAGTTTTAGGCTTCATGGTAGTGTACCGGTGTTTGTGCAGGGTAGTAGTGTAGTGCTGGGGGTAGCATTTTAGAGTTTAGGGTAGTGCAGTGGTGTTTGTGTAGTGTAGGGGTCATGGCGAGGGGTAGTATTTTAGGGTTTAGTGTAGTGCAGTGGTGTTTGGGTAGTGTAGGGGTCGTGCTGGGGGTAGTGTTTTAGGGTTTAGGGTAGTGCAGTGGTGTTTGGGTAGTGTAGGGGGTCGTGCTGGGTGTAGTGTTTTAGTGTTTAGGGTAGTGCAGTGGTGTTTGGGTAGTGTAGGGGGTCATGCTGGGGTAGTGTTTTAGGGTTTAGGGTAGTGCAGTGGTGTTTGGGTAGTGTAGTGGGTCGTGCTGGGGTAGTGTTTTAGGGTTTAGGGTAGTGCAGTGGTATTTGTTTAGTGAGCAATGCATGCGCTGCATCGCTAGGCGAGACCTGAACAGTATTGCACCAAGATGACTGTCAACACTTCCTGGATTTAAGTGGTGGCAGCCAATTAGAGCCAAGCTTGAGCTTGTGTAGTTAGGTCCCACCCAGATATATAAAGATTGTTTTCCTTTAATATCTCAAAAACTACTGAACGGATTTTCACCATTTATAAAAGGGACGCTTTCTTAACCAAGCACTACCTTTTTGCCAAATTGGGTGTAATTCCGTTCAGCAGTTCGAGCTGTAGCAGTGTCTAAATTTTCCTATGGGAAATTGATTTTCTGATCTCTATTTTTTTAATTTCTCAGGAACTACTGAACAGATTTACACCATTTAACAACAACAAAAAGGGCTCTTTCTGAACCAAGGGCTATTTTTTAGCAAAATTTGGTGTAATTCCTTTCAGCAGTTCGGGCTGTAGCCGTGTCTAAAGTTCCCTATGGAAAATAACATGGAGAAAACATGTTTTGGGACCCCCCTTTTATCTCGGCCCCCACTTGTCGAATCACCCCGAAACTTCCAGGACAGGAGCTGACCGGAGCGCCCCACTAGTTTTGATAATTTCGCGATGATTCGTCAAACGACGCCAAAGTTATTGGGAAAACAATAAATGCTTTTCCTATGGAAAATAGGTCCTAACTATACCTACCTACAGTAGGTAATATATACTGAAGATAAATAAAGCCACTGTAACACACCCTGAAATACTGGATTCAATCATTGGTAGGTCTGCACTCGGATCACACCATTCTCCACACAACCCAAAATAAATAAATAAATACAGTCTTGAGTGAACCCATCAATATTCTGCATATATGTATTTAGTGTGGTAACCGTTCTTTAATATCTAAGGGCTGCAATTGAGTTTTAAATGTACTCGTACTCTACGACTCGAAGCAGGTGTTGTGTTTTCCACAAGTATATCGGGTGTTGGGGTGGCGCTAACATTGTTTTGAATCGCCATAGTCTCATTTTTCCTTTTTTATCGAACACTGTAGAAGGTGTTTAACGGATATTTCGAAGTTTGAATTCAAAGTCGAAATTTGAAAGAATATTGGGAAGTTCTTGAACACCTTTCAGGATTTTTTTTTACTCAATGAAATCTTTTGTGAATACTGAAATATTCATGCATCAACCAGAAGGTGAGTGTTGTGTCCTGGGCCTTAGGCCAACATAGTGCACAAAAAAGCGACACAGACACGGTGAATGTGGTACTGTGAACTGACCCAGAGCACATGCACTCGGGTTCTTTAATCTGAGTGTCACCTGACTGGTGACGCCCTGTTGGATGGGTGAAGGGGTGTAAGTGTATGCGCCGGAACACTCCTCGGAGTAGCTGTGCGCATTAGAAAATTATATAACATAACATAACATGTGTGGTCCGGCCCTCGGGGAAGTGGTTGGCAAAAACACTAGACTTTGTCCAGCAGGACACCTCAGTGAGTTTCTTTTTTAGTGTGTGTTATATTTCTAGGCATTAAAGCGCGCTCGTACTGCACGGCTGCTGAATTGCTGTGAGTGGTGGCACTTTGTGCTGTGCAAGCCCCTTCCCACGTTCCCTCGTTTCCCTGTCATGTGAAGCAGAGTAATAAATGGGCTGTCACCTTTTATCTGGAACCTGAAATTGGAAGTGCACCTCTCAGTGATTAGCTACAGCGAGGTCAGTCGCTTCCTTTCCAGTTCATGAAACCTGACAAAGTATTTCCAAAGCAATTAAAGCCACTTTTATGTTTGACATTTACTGCAGGAATTCGATTTTTCAATAATCGAGGCGAAAATCATCTTTTCTTTTTTTTGGAAAATCAATACACAACCCGCTGGACATCAGTAAAGCTGCCGTTCAAGATATATTTTCTTGGTATTTACCAAATCCTACACGATTTTTTATTTTTTATTTATGATACTGTTTGCATTTCGAATGGGTTTGTGGCTATTTACGTTATGGACATGGTTGGAGTTTTACTACAGTAAAGAGTTGGAGTAACTTCCCTTCAGGTTAGAAGGGGAACATATGCCCTCTAAGCTTGGAGGGCATGTAGAGAAGAAAGATGCTTTCCACGTGTCAAATATGGTGACAATCACATAGAGATGTGAACAAATATGTCAATGTTCACATTGAGTGTATTCCGCCATTGCGTAATTGTACTTTATTTACAATTCCGTTTTTTTTTTTACAGAATTTCTCATTGCGTAATTGTACAGTGTGTCGAATTACACATTGGGAATGGGGTCCTCGAGAATATGCCATACGTCATTTCCATTAATACGTCTGAACCTGAACTTGGTTCCCTTTCCAGGTAAACACTACTGGGAATGTTTGTGAGATACTGAAAAGTGAGGAGGTTCGTCGAAATCTCTGCATCATAGGTGTACACAAATTGTTAAACACTTTTGTGGCAGTTATATCTGCTTTTCAGATTCACTCTTCTTCCCGTCCTTGTTCTGTCTCCACATCAACTATTTAACTTTTCTCCCCATTTTGTGTGAGCCATCACCGTTATCCAAGGTCGCCTCCGTCGTGATGATGTCTTGATTTTCATTTTACAGGAACGTTTTCTAGGAAAGTTTTGTTAAAGTTGATTTCACAGTTGACATTGATGGCAGTGAAGGTAGAAAATAAATTTTCCCAAAAATTATATTAATTTCTGGAATTTTATATGGATCACGTGCTCCGAATAAGCTCCAGCTGAAATTCACAAATAACTCGTTACATTTCCTGTGAGTTATTGGCTCTCATTATTTTAATGAAAGATCCATTCAATATGTTCTCCCTTTATAGCTTTGTAAGAGGCAGTGTTTGTGTCCTGATTAGCAATTTCCCTTTACAGTCTTATCCTGGGCGAGTATGTAGTGGGGTTCTATATCAGGCTAACAAATTCAGAAATGTCATCTGACATAAATCTAGAGCCTTAAATATTGTTTAAAGAAATATCGCCTCAGATGGTATAGAATTTCTATTATTTACTCTACAGCAAGACTTTTTTGTAGATGATAATTAAGGCTCAATATTTATGTATGATTGTATTCTGGCTATGATTTTCTGGTACCAAACCGGATGGGTGAAGAAAGTTTCAATTAAGGAGAGTATTCTTATTACTACTACTGCTACCATATATAAAAAAACTATAGGCCCGATTAGGATGACGTTGGGCCCACCAATGACAGCTTGTCTGTGGCGGTCCCACCACCATCGGATCCATCACATCCGCCCACCATATTTCAATGGCGGCGGATGGGTGGCAGTCTGAAAGACCAACCTCCACGCATCTGACAGGCTCCTTGAGCCCGCCAGTGCAGCGGCGGGGCTTGTAGTCCCTAAAATGGTGGAGTGCCTAACAGGCACCGCTATAGGGATTACGATGTCCCTTTCCGCTGGTTGTTCATGGCGGTTAACCCGCCATTAACAGGCAGGCGAATAGGGACTTTGGGGGCCTGTAGCGGGCTCCCCTTCACCCCAGACCCCCGATGTGGGCACTGGGGGCCAACAGTGGTGGCCCCCTACATATCCCTGCACCATGTGGCAGGCACCACATTGTGCCTGCCAAGTAGTGCAGGGATATGTGCAGTAGCGGGTGCAGCCAGCAGCACCCGCCACAGTGCAAAAGATAGGCATTGCAACTGCTGTGGTGGTGGTCGTATCGTAATGCTTATGTCGAGACCACCAACAGGCTGTCGGGTGGTCCCGATTCCTGGTAGGTTGGCGGCGGACTTAAGTCCACTCGCCATCCTAATCGGGCCCAAAGTTTGAAAACCATGGGAAAGTGGTAGTGAGGACATAGAACACATTTTGGTGGCCCCTTGAAGATTTAGAATAAACACATTTTGTATAGGAATGACAACGTTTAGCAATTATCTAGGCTCTGATTAACAAAATGCATCTTGAGTAAATTGATACATCAAGACTCAGGAAGGGGTGGACTGGAGCGAATGGCGGCAGCAGAATTGCAGCGGAGCTTTGGCACTCAAGTCCTGAATGAGAGCGTTTATCCTTCTTTCCCCCGAGCCCCATTAAACAACTAGTGCACAAAAATGTCTGGGGGAATCCAGACAACAATGAACCGTTGAACAAAGCCAAGGAAGTGCGGCGAGCCTCAGAGAGCAGGAGCAAACGAGGAGGTCCGGAAAGCCAAGATGGTGACGCTGGGTCCAGGCTGCTCATACGTTCCTCTGCAGTAGGTACCAGTACTGAAGTGGAGGTGGTAGGAGCCGAGCAGGAGTGGGAGCCGAGCAGGGCTGAAGAGTGGTGGGAGCCTGCCCAGCGTGGCTGAGTGGAAAGCGGGTGGGTGGTAACCAGCAACCCCAGGAGTGGGGAAGCATGAGCCTGTGGCCCAGTTGCGGACCGCATGGCTGGAGTGGTGGAGGCTGCAGACAGTGGTGAGGGGCCTCTCCTACTTTTAACAAATGGATGGGAGAGGGAGAGCAACAGCAGCAGTGAGCAGGATCCCAGGAGAGATTCTGACGGAATAAGGTTCCCCTCCTCATCAACTACCACAAGTTCATGCTGGCGGCCCAAGGAAGCAATTGAGACACACCTTATCCACAGTAGCTAGCCTACCTATCATACACTGTGCGGGGGAGTCGAGAAGCCAGTTGACTCCCTGCGGGGATACACTAGAGGAGTGGTTCTCAACCTTTTGACTTCTGTGGAACCCCAATTATTCATTATTGGATCCTAGTCCCCCTGCCCCCTGAATCATTATTGGAATCCGTAGATCCCCCACTGAGTCAAGACTGCTAGCCAAAGGCCTCAGACTAAGAATTGTTATTGATCTGAACCTCAAAACAATACAGAAAAGACATTCAAACAAATACATAAATGATGACAGATTTTATTTTATTCGCAAACACATATAAATTAAAATATTTCAAAATTGTTATATTAATATAAAGGTTGGAGCTTTTGTAAATTTAATTGAGGCCATTACTCAGCCATACTAATTTCTGTTTAATGTGCTTGCCCTGCTCCCATAAATCAATATGGGGATTTTAATTTATATTCTCCTATTTCAACTTCATTCGCATTTACAAAGTGCAACACCTACACCACCCTTATGAGCTAATTAGGGTTTTTTTTATTTTTTTTAAACATTTCTTTATTATGATATTTTTACAACATAGACCACGCACCCCAGAGCCCCCTCACCTGCAATCCGGTCAGCTGTTTATATGTCACAGAGTAAAAGAAAATTAAGAAGGAGAAGAAGAGAAGAAGAAAGAAAAAAGCAAAGAATAAATCAGATCAGGAAAGCAGGAAAACATCACATTGATACATGTTCATGAGTCACAGGCATCGACATTAAACATTAGATTACGGTCACATTAGCTTCATTTCATAAGTATAACATTCTATTTTATAATTCTTGGTGTTGTATCCACTGAGGGGATCCCAGATTTCAAGGCACTTTTTTTTCCTTTTTGCTCCCTTCCTCCGATATATCGCTATCTCTAGAGTATATGAAGCTAGAAGTCTTGCCCGCCACTGTGAAAAAGTCGGGGGATTTGGATCCAGCCAGCTAGATGCTAAGCAGATTCTGTAAACAGCCATAGAAACGAATATGAGCCCCTGTATTCTCTTTGGCCTGATATCCCCGTCCATTCCTAGCATAATTTCAGCTGCTGTGATTTGTTTGAATTGCAGATTTCGGATAAGAATGTTGATATTTCGCGTCTAAGGAGTCCTAATGTATCACATGTGGCAAATAAATGGACTATATCAGCCTCTTGTGTCGAGCATCTAGGGCACTGGGTACCTTTGCCTGTACTCCATTTGGCTATTTTGTATGATGTGTAATATAATTGAAAAAAGGTTTTATAGTATTGCACTTGCAATTTGGGTGACATTAGAAATGATTGATAGAGTTGGAATGCCCGCTGTACTAAGTCTTCATCCATATCTAGCTTATTTTGCCATTTGGTAGTATGTTTATCCATATCGTCTGGCAGCAAGGAGACTAAGGGGCATATTATCAAGGGGGTTTATCTCCGCTTTTTTGGCTTTAAAAGCCAAGAAAGCGGAGATAAAATTATCTCCCTATTACCTAGCTGTCGCTAACACCAGTTAGCGACAGCTAGTAGGAGATAGCGCCCATCTTGGGCCCCACTTTGCATGTCAGTGATATTTATCACTAATGACATGCAAAGTGGGCGTGCCAAGATGTTAGCGACTGGAAACAGTCGCTAACATCGCTATCTCCTATTACCAACTTATGGAGATATTCGCGCTAAGCGCGATATCTCTAAAAGCTAACACCTGCCCTGAGCAGTTCTTAGCCATGTTATCCAATGGGAGGTGGATAACATGGCTAAGAGCATTAGCTCGGTAATGCATGAATATCGCTGACTTTTCAGCGATATTCATGCATTGCGGCCGATTTTTATCGCATTTGCGATAAACCTTGGTAATACCAAAGTTTATTTGCGATAAAAATCGCCGCAGCTCAGCGGTAATTTTTTGTCTCTAACCAAGCAATAGCGATAATGATCGTTATTGCTTGGTAATATGCCCCTAAGTTATTATATATTTCTCCTATTTTTGCTGTGGTGTTTCTATTAAGAATTTCTATTGTCTGAATTTTATGGAACTCCGCGCTTCCACCCCCTTTTTTATTAAAAAGTCTCTTATTTGAAGGAACTTAAAGAAATCTCTATGTTCTAAGCCAAACTCATTCTTTAATTCTTTGAATTATTTAAAGCCTACTGATGTAAAAAAAACAGCCACAACGAGTGATCCCAATATTCACCCATCTTTTCATATAATTATCAGAGAAGATATTTGGAAGGTTATAGTTCTGATAGAGGCTCGTATAATAGGAATATCAGCCAACTCCGAGAAGCTTGCGTATATCTCTCCACGCGTTATATATGCCGGCTAATGTTTTGAAGCGGACCTTTTTGTAGTGGCAATCAAAGGTGAGTCGCCACAGATGTTGGCCCGCTTTAGTTCCAAGGATGAGTTCTTGTGGAGTCGGAACCTCCCCTTCTTGTGTAGGATTCCGATTTGGGGTCAATTCGATCTTACTATATTTCAGGAGTGTGGCCCACCAGTAAACCTTGAGGTTAGGGACAGCAAGACCCCCTCTTTCTCTCGGAAGCGATAAATATCTGTAAGCTCTGCGTGATCTTGTATATACCCATATAAACCGACAAAATATATTATCTATTGCTTTGAATATATGTTGGTCAAAATTTAGCCATATAGTGCGAAAAAAATCCAAAAATTTCAGGAAATAGATCATTTTGAAAACATTGCATCTGCCAATTAGGGTTAGGTGTAAGTTATGCAGTTTGCTAAGATTCCTCGTTTTTTCTTTCATGAGTGGGTCTATATTGATTTTGACTAATTGATCTAGATTCGACGTAATCTTTACACTTAGATATACAGCGTTCCCAACAATCCTTTCGTCTCTGTAATTTGTTTTTCTATTGATAATTATGTGTATAGGCATTTATATAGCGCACTACTTACCCGTAGGGTCCCAAGGCGCTTCGACCGCTGCGAAACCCTTCCTGGCTTCCCTGAGAGATGGTCCCTTAATGGGTATCTCCAGGGTGAGACCAGGCATCCCCGGCGGTCTGGTGGGGCCGTTAGTGAAGATGAGGCAAGCTAATGCCCAGAGTTGCCGAGTGTGATCGCTGATCAGAGTGGGCACCGAGGCGAGAGAATTATCGAGTCCGCTGACCCTGGTCCAGAAACCTGCCGCGCCGGGAATCGAACCCTGGTCCCGGGCCGTCCTCTGCTCTCGGGTCTGCCGCCTCTAACCAGTGAGCCACACTGCGTCTTGCCCTGATTTAGTTTATACCCGGAGATCTCGCCAAAGAGGCAAGCCTCTTTTTCCATCATTTTGACGGCCACACAAGGACTACTGGTGGCGATCGCGATATCATCCGCGTATGCAAGAGTCTTGGTGGATCCATTTGGTGTCTTAATGGACAATATACCCTGGTTAGTCTCCAATTTGCGAATAAATGGATCGATAAATATCGCGAACAATAACGGGAAGCACGGGCACCCCTGCCTTGTCCCTCTGGTCACATCTATCCTGTTTCACAGTCCCCCATTAATCATAACGACTGCTTCTGGTTTATGGTACAAGCTACGTGTAGCATTAATGAATCGTTACCCGATCCCACTCTTTGACATAGCCGTCCATAAATATTGCCAGGAGACCCTATCGAAAGCCTTTTCTGCGTCCGAAAGTATAAGCGCCATAGGGTCTCCTGCAACTTCCGCTATGTCAAAGAGTGTGATAACCCTTTATACATGATCCGTCGTGGATCTGCCGGGGACGAATACGTGTTGTCGGACCGATATGATCTTGTGGAGAATTGGAGCCAGTCGACTGCCCAGTTCTGTTGGGTCCTTGTTTTTTTTGGAAAGACCACGATTTTGGCCCGTGCCCATGATTTTGGTGGTTTCCCCCCTTGGAAGACTTGGATCATTAAATCGGTTAAAACATTTTTTAGTGACTTATGAAATCTGAGATAGAATTTGGCGGGTATTCCATCCAATCCAGCTGCTTTCCCTGAGGCTAAGCTGTTGATGGACAGCAGAATTTCCACCCACTGCGGCGTGGTCGCTAGATTATCTTGGTCAGTTTGTGACAGTTGAGGTGTAGTGACCTGCTCTAAATATGCATTGATAAGTAGTCTTGGTCCTTATTGGTTTCTTTATATAGATCTTGGTAATATTTTTGAAATTCTGACCTAATTTTTTCTGGATCTTGCTTGAGAACCTTGTTAGGGTCTTTAATCTCTTTGATTGTATTTGCAGTGCTTTCTTGTCTCGTGCGGACGGCAAGGTGATGCCCCATTTGCTCGCTTAGTTCATATACTTTCTCTTTTTGGATTGTGGCTTTACATATTGCTTTTTCTGCAAATATTTCTGTTAATCTATTTTTTGCAATGGCCACTTTTCGTGATGCCGTTTCTATATTTATACCCCCTTCGATTGCTCTTACAAGATCTTCCTCAGCGTCTGTCAATTTCCCTTGAAATTTGGTTATCTTTTGTTTTGCAGCTTGGTTGTTCCTTATTGAGAAACGCAGCGTTTCACCCCTGATTCCAGCTTTTAATGTGTCCCAGACTACGTCTGGAGGTGCGCTACCCAGGTTATCTGCCAGAAATTCCGGTATCCATTTCTCAATAAGTTGGCAGTATTTCTCGTTCATTAGTAGAGCCCTTTCAAATGTCCAATTGTTTCGTTCTGTTTGAATTTTGTCGGTGTCAATGCTTAAGAATAATGGGTTGTGGTCTGACAGAACCCTAGGTAATTTATCGATGTGGCACTTGGTAACAATGGTGTGAGAGACAAGCATATAATCTAATCTGGCAACCTTGAGATGAGGATGGGAGAAGAACGTAAACCCTGATTTATGGGGGTATTTAGATTGCCAACAGTCGGATAGCCCATGTGTATTACATAGTGCTTGAAAGGCCCTAAAGACCTTGGGCTTCCTCCCCTGGTATTTGGAATTTGGTCCGGAGGACCAATCTGAGGGTAGGTTAAGGTTAAAATTGCCGGAAATTACTAGTGGGAGTGGCCAGTGTGATAGTTCACTAGATACGACTTCCAGTAAGTCGGGATCATCCGTGATACAACCATAGATGGAGCAGATGGTTAATCTCTTACCCGCGCTGTATTGGCATTCAGTAATTGCCCATCTCCCGAGTTTATCTGCTGCGGAGCGAGTAAATTGGAGACCTCACCTGTTGCCAGGATGGCTACCCCACGTGTCTTACTTGCCGGTGTTGTAGCTGTGATAAGTTTGTATCCCAACATTTGTAGGAGATGGCGTTGTGATACCTCCACATGAGTCTCTTGAAGACACACGATGTTAACCCCCATTGATCTCATTGTGACATTCTGTCTTTTTCGTGAGTCATTTAGTCCACAGATATTTATAGAAACTATTTTTAACTTAGCCATATAATTTTTTTTTTTTACTTTCTTTGAAGTTTTTCCTATTTAGGTGATGTGCCTGTTGTGGTGTGCCTATAGTGTGACTTCTACTTGTGATTTGCTTTCTTTGGTTTCTTGTAGACCGGATTAACCACCCGCCCCTCCCCCACCACCATCCCCTCCCTAGCCATCCCACCCCAGCCGTCCCCTGATGCCCCCCTCCCCCACCACACATTGAGACGCCCTGGGTCACAGGGCACCCAGGTGTGGGCGTCAGTTAAGACAGTGCGTTTCAGCTTGCCCCGTGGCCTGGTCATGAGTAGGTACATCTAGGGTGGATAGGCTAAAGATACGCCTTTTCTCTTTGCTATCAAGCCATCCTAGATATTAAGATATACTTTCCCCCTCTGTTCGACCCCTTCTAGTTGTACACCCAAGATCTAGTCCACTGGCGGAATTGTTCCTTTTTGTATTTTTGTCCCTTTATCACTTTTTATTCGGTTCATACTTTTTGCTGTTTTCCTCTATTTTGCTTGGCGGTCTCTGTGATTTCCTTTAGGTAGGACTCGGCCGAGATTTCGCTTATGAAGCTTTTAATTGTTCCCTTGTAGATTACTTTCAGACGTGCTGGATTTTGTAAGAACACAGTTGCTCCGATCTGCTCAAATGGGGTGAACAATTGCCTCATTCTCCACCTCTGTTCTACTGTGGCGTGGGCGAAGTCTGGGCGCGCGAAGAAGGTAAAGCCTTTGTATTCTCTCTTGTTAGTAGGTCTTGCAATGTCATAGATAGCTTCTCTTGGTGCACAGACATAATATCGACTCCAAAATATCGTTTGGACAGAATATCGAGTTTTAAATATCGCTTGGACAAAATATCGACAGGACAGAATATCGACAGTCAAAATATCGTTTTTAAGGTAAGTGAAGTAATATCGACTGTAAATAATATAGAAAGTGAAAATATCCAAGTATATAATCTAGATAGTAAAAAATATCGTTTTTTAAATAATATTTAATTATTTATATTGTTTTTATGTTATAATATGTGTGAAAAGTGTCATTTTATGTTATAATTATTTTTAATTAATGATTTTTTTTTAATTATTGTGTAATTTTATTCTGTAGCGGGTTGTGGGTTTATAGGGGAATAGGGTGGGAAGTAATTTAATTATAATTAATTAAATATGTAAATTTATTAATTGGTAGTAATAATTAATTAATTGGTAATTAAATACTATTTGTTAATTATTTAAAATTTAATTGGTAATTAATTTAATTTAATTGATTAATTGCTAATTATGTAAATTAAAATAATTTATTTCCTGTAGCGGGTTGTGGGTTTATAGGGGAATAGGGTGGGAAGTAATTTAATTATAATTAATTAAATATGTAAATGTATTAATTGGTAGTAATATTTAATTAATTGGTAATTAAATAATATTTGTTAATTATTTAAAATTTAATTGGTAATTAATTTAGTTTAATTGATCAATTGCGAATTGTGTAAATTTAAATAATTCATTTCCTGTAGCGGGTTGTGGGTTTATAGGGGAATAGGGTGGGAAGTAATTTAATTATAATTAATTAAAGATGTAAATTTAATAATTGGTAGTAATATTTAATTAATTGTTAATTAAAAAATATTTGTTAATTAATTAAAATGTAATTGGTAATTAATTTAATTTAATTAATTAATTGCTAATTATGTTAAATTAAAGGGGTATTTTTAGGGTTCAGGGTCAGTTTTTGGTTTTTGGGTAAAAGGGTATTTTTAGGATTCAGGGTCAGTTTTTAGTTTTTGGGTAAAGGGGTATTTTTTGGGTTCAGGGTCAGTTTTTAGTTTTTGGGTAAAGGGGTATTTTTAGGGTTCAGGGTCAGTTTTTAGTTTTTGGGTAAAGGGGTATTTTTAGGGTTCAGGGTCAGTTTTTAGTTTTTGGGTAAAGGGGTATTTTTATGGTTCAGGGTCAGTTTTTAGTTTTTGGGTAAAGGGGTATTTTTAGGGTTCAGGGTCAGTTTTTAGTTTTTGGGTAAAGGGGTATTTTTAGGGTTCAGGGTCAGTTTTGGGTTTTTGGGTAAAAGGGTATTTTTAGGGTTCAGGGTCAGTTTTTAGTTTTTGGGTAAAGGGGTATTTTTAGGGTTCAGGGTCAGTTTTGGGGTTTTGGGTAAAGGGTTTTTTTTAGGGTTCAGGGTCAGTTTTGGGTTTTTGGGGTACAGGGGTACAGTGTAAAAATAAAGTAAAATTAAATTTACATTAATTTAATGAAATGAAATGAAATTAAATTATATTAAATTAATTTTAAATAATTTAAATTATAAAAATTATTATATACTTACCAATACTTACGTTGTAATGGTAGTGCGTTGTAAAAGTTGCGTTGTAACGTCATATATCCACTGTTGCACTCCTTGGAGTGGGAATAGTAATTTTAACCCCTACGCTATCCAACGCTTTCCCTACTGTTGCACCCACTGGAGTGGGAATAGTAATTTTTACTCTTTTGTATTTGTACGTTAATAATATTGGCTATTATTTAATTAAATTTTGTTACTATATATATATATATGTTTTAAGAAATATGATTACAAAAATATTATTTTTTTACTTTCATTAATTATTTAATTATTAAAAGTTATTTTAAGTATTGTTAAGTATATTTTAGTAATTAATTTTTTATATTAATGTAATTAAACATTGTTTTTATTAAAGTCGATATTTTTTACAACTATATTTTTGTAAACGATATTTTTAACTCGATATTTTTGTACTTACCTGTTTGTAGATAGAAACTCGATATTTTGTCTCTCGATATTTTGTCAACGATATTTTTGTTGGTCGATATTCTGTCCCTCGATATTATTTCAGTGATCCGCTTCTCTTAAGATTAAATTCCCGAAGTTGATCAACATGGCTCTTGGGTATTGAGGTGCCTTATGAGCGCGTTTAGGAAGAGCCAAGGGGAAGCGATGCGCGCGTTGGATTTCGTGATTCATTTCCCAGGTTTGAAGTTCGGGAAAAGCTGTTTTTAGTAAATTGACCATGAATCCCCTTGGATAGGTTCCCTCCGCGCCTTCGGGGATGCCGAGAATACGCAGGTTGTTTCTCCTGCCTCTGTTTTCTAGATCTTCAACTTTTTGCATCAGGTCTTTAATGATTCCTTCGTGCTCTTTTTCTTGAGTTTTGAGCTTAGTGACGTCGGACTCAAGATTTTCTGTGCGAGTTTCCATAGACGCCATTCGGTTAGAGATTTCAGAGCATGTTTGGCCTACTTTTTGAACATCGCCTTGGAGTTTTTGTATGGCAGCATGGTTCCTTTTGCTGTCCATCTTAACATCTTTGTGAAAATGCTTGATGGAATTTAGTACTTCACTCAGTGATGGCTCCATTGATTTTCCCGATCCGCCGCAATCTTCATTTTGCTGTGGGGCACTTTCTTCTGTATGATTCCGGTTCTCTTGTAGTTTTTGGGGTTGAGCCGTTTCATGTGTGATTAGATCTTTCTTTAGCTTGATCCGTTTTGCAGTGCCTTCTGTGTCTTGTTCTCTTTTTTTCCAGCCATAGTCATAGACCTCCAAGGTTGTTGCTGCTGGTTTATGGCTTGTGGTTGATTCACTTGCCTCCCCTGCCTCACCTGCATCACTTGATTCACTTGCCACGCTAGAGATGGAGACTCCTGTCTCATAGATGTCCGAGTCAGACTCCCCGGAGGATACTTCGGTCTCTGGAGGTGGTTTGCTTCCCGGGGAGGATGTTTGTGCCATGGGAGAAGAGTGCTTGGGTCTCGGGGGTTCGATTGGAAGCGTAGGCAAGAATTCGCTTTCATCGGGTGTGATTGTAGTTGAGCTAGCACTCTCTTTTCCCTCGATAATATCTGGGAACAGAGACCGGTTTCCTAGAGCGGATTCTGAAGCAGTTTTCAGACCCACAGTGGGTCACCTTTTTTCCTCATATTGTTCATTATGTTCCTTTTCGTCGTCCAGTATGGCCAGTTGCTCTTTCTCTGTTTTTGCTGGTTTGCTCTGCCCCTCCTTGGGCATTGGGCTGAATATGTTCGATATCCGGGGCTGAGAATCTGCCAGTTGGCCAGTGATTTTTGCAGCAGCCGTTTTCTGATTTTTAATAGTCTGTAGTCTCTTTGCCTTTTTGGCCAATAGCTCCATATTATCGTTATCGTTATCGTATTCTTCGATAACCATCTCCTTGTCCTTCCCATTTTCCTTCTCTTTGCCTTTCACTTTATCTTTGTCTTTGTCTTTGTCCGCCTCCTTTTCCAACTTCTTATCTGAGTTCTTGTCTGTGTTTTTCTCGGTGTTTTTACTTTTGTTTTTATCCTTGCCTTTAGGTTTGTCATTACTGTTGCCGCTGTTTCTCTCCTCGTTGTTTTTGTCGCTGTAGGTCCTTTGCTTTCTGCATATTGTTCGAATTTTGTTTTTCTGAGGGTTCTTTTGGAAATTCTTGGGGTGCTTCTTGGTCCATTAGATGCATGGTTGGCTCGGTTATTTGCTCAATTATTTGCTTGGTTATTTGCTCCGCGAGACCAGCCATTTCGTATATCTGAGTCTGTACCTGAACCAAAACCAAAACCAAAACCTGTACTTGTTTTTGCACACACGGCTGTGTCTGTGTCCGTTTTTGTTTTGCAGCTGAGGATATTACTGTAGCTGGCTGTAGCTGTTGTGGTGGCTGTGGTGGGTAGTTTAGAGAGTCTCGAGTCCCTTAATGTCGCTGATGCTGTTGCTGATGCTGTTGTGGTAGTTTTGGTGTCTGTTTGTATAGCCTGTACAGCCTGTATAGCATGTGCTCTTATGGCAGTTCTTTTGTTCAGTTCTCTCCGGCAGCAACAGCAGCCAGAGATGGATCGGGCTTTTGCCAGTATAACATAGGCTTTAGACCAGGCTGCCCGGGGCTTGATTATCACAGACACCCGAGTGCCCACTGTTGGCGCCCTTGCTGAGCCCCCCAGTTTCACGATGACCCTCCTGCCTGGCACCAGTGTTTCTACGATCATACGTACCGTACTATTCTGTTCCTCAAACTTGTCTCAGCTTAGCTCGGCTGATCTCAGCTCATCTCGCTTATCTCGCTTAACTCGCGCTGTCACACCACCACCAGACCTTGCTGCCGAACTACACAATCTGTACAATCTGTACTGTTCCTGCTCACATCTGCATCCACTCTCTTGCTAAGATATTGCCATTGAATGTGATTCCTCCGTGATATCCGACGTGATTTCCGGTGTCGTGGGCCCTTTTAATCACCAAGTCCTAGAGTGTGCAGATGACGAGATGCAGATGACGATATGCAGATGACGAGGGTAAGCCTGGAGAGGTGCCGGCCGAGTGATTGACCGGAGCGACGGGCAGCGCAGGGCAGCACGGCGTGGAGGAGAAGAGCCGAGGATCAACTGTGCGTCGGCCGTGACCACAGTTACTGTTTTACCTGCCGCTGGTTACCAATTGTCAGTTTTTGTCAGGTTAGTGATGGCTAGTGCTTTGAGGGTCTGAGGCGATGCCGTAACAAAGCTGTGTCCAGAGGGAAGGGAGCGCCAGAGGCACCGAGGGTTAGATGCGATATGAGCTGATGTGAGCTGGGAGACAAGCTGGGACTCACGTCGGGATACGGGGCGGGGGAGTGCCAAGCGCAGATGCCGTACTCCCAGTTACTTCCAGCCTTCCAGGTCCATGTCAGAAGTGCACATTGCGAAGTCGTGGAGTTTTTTTCTCATCGTCCCAGAACTCCCATTGAGAGCCTCCGGTCTTCGCCTTCACCTCAATGTGGCTCCAATGTAGGGACCAGGTCGATCTGCTGCTGCTGATCTGCAACTGATCCCGATACCTCCAGCTGCGGCAACACTTTTCTAGAAGACTTTCTAGAAGTCTTTAGTCTTTAGTCTTTGATTATTTTTTCAAAAAATAAAAGTATATTGGGCACTCCATAAGCAGTACGGCAGACACAGAAGCAGGCAGCTAGCAGTCTTGATGCGGTGGTACCATCATAGTCGGGAGAATTCTAGAGTACCGACCAGGACTCACGGAGCGATTACTGACACGTCCGCTCACACTGACGCCATCTTGTCTCCTGGCAGTCGACCTGTACAAATCACGGCCTAATGCCTCCCGGTTTGCGGATCTGTTCTAATGAGTAATTTGGGTTTTCTTTAATGACCAATGTGGATGACGCTCAAACTCTTCTATGTCCTAACTGTTATGGGGCAAGGCCCTTCACTAACTTTACTTTTTGTTTATAGGGGTGATCATATGCGTGAGGAATCATTTTCTTAAAATCAGCACCAACAAAACTTAAGTTCTAGTGGTTAGCAGAATAGTGGCCCATCGACTTCCCTCCTGGTGCTGTACCTGTCTCTGAAGTCCACAACCTGGGAAGGATTCTCGATTGTTCCTTTTCACCCTACACAAAGATCCACATAGTTTCTTCTACATTATGTTTCTTCCATTTGTAATTGCTTTGCAAAATCACTTCTTCTTTCCTAACCCCACCACTTAGACAGACTTTGATCCAGGCAGTTATTCTTTCCTACCTGCACTATTGCAATTCTCTTTAATTTGGACTTCCAATTTATTCTGTTGCTCATCATTCCAGAATACAGCATGTTTCAGTCCATCATCTTCCAGCTCCATTGCCACTTTCACATTACTACCTTTCTTGCCTTTTCCCTCTGCCTATCGGTCTCAGGCTTCACTGATTAAACACTAATCGTTCCCTACTGTTGCTCTCTTTTCCTTCCATTGTCTTCTGTCTTCTTGTCATTCCTAGAATCCTGCAAAATCGTTCAGGCGTCTGCTGTGTTTTCTACCTTGTGGCCAAGGCTCGGAATGCTTTCCAATTACACCTTCCATGCACAGACCATCACCTTGCTGTTCGTAAACATTTAAAGTCCCATCTCGTTTCTGTGTCACAGCAAGATCCAGGAGTCGGCAGTCTGTTTAGGGCAAGAACACCCAAGGGTGAAAAAGTGCGTTAACAAATTACTTAGTATCTCATATTTTTATTGCAAAACCAAATGCACTGGTGCCTCTACTTTTTACAGCCAAACTTTCAAATTTGCTTTTAAAATATCCTTTGGCCCCTAGCCCCCTACATTACATTTGCTTACTTTTAAGCCATTTAAGTAATTAAAGGAGTTTCCCTTTTTTTTTTAAAAACAACGAGTTTTCAATTTGGAAACAATTTATTTCTTAACTGTAATGCTGAATTTGTACTGTGTTTCACAAAAGTATGCATTTGCTCGGAAAGCAAACAAATGTTAGACTGGCATGCCCCAAAAAAATCTGATTTTACTTTTAGCCGCTTTATTGTTTAACTTTGTAGAAGCTCCTAAAACAGCAATGCATGTATATATGGTTTCTAGTCACATATCTTTACATTTATATAGAAAGTATACGTTTTTCATTCATGTTGCGTGTTGTGGACATGTTTACTTCCTTTTCACATGATCCAGTTGCATTAAGTTGCTTTTCTACATATTCTGGGCCTCATTTACTACAAAATGATGCAGCCATTTTGCTGCGCCGAGCTGCATCATTTTAAAAGCTATGGGATGCGTCGTATTAACAACAAATCAACACATGCATGTGCTTTCCCCTGCGCTGGCGCTCAATTTGCTGCCATGGGTCATGTTGCAAGGGTGCCTGCATTGCGGGACACCTTCCTGCACAAAAACAATCATTGATGGCATTTTCCTCCTTCTATGCATGCTGCAGAATGCAGCACACATATAAAGACGACAAAACTAGGAGGAATATAAGTATTTCTCCTTGTTGCACCACTAATACGCCTCCCCTGGGGTGGTGTAGGATCCTGACGCATTCCAAGCTTTACAAAACGTTGTAATTCTGGGAATGTGTCAGGGTCATGGATGTTGCGTGGGAACACCCACAGCTACACCCATGAAACGACTCTTTCATGCAGAGTAATGTGTGAAAGGGGGCCCATATTTCCAAGGCCATAACATGTCATGCAGGCTGGCTTTACCTGGCTTGTAAATATGTGCCGCCGGTGCTTTAAATAGAAGCGTCGAACCGGCGGCGCAATGGGATTGTAAATAAGACCCTCTGTGCTTATTATTGTCATTCACTGATATTCACTTCAACTTATCTAAAACATAAAATGCTGTTATTCAAGATGCAGCACTATACAATCACTAATTAATAAAAATGAATATCTTCACTTTTAGTTTATAAATGACTGACATTTCTGCTGTAAGGTGTCCTATACCACCTACTAACATTTCTTTGTGTCACAATGTAGCAAAACACAGTATCAGAAACTGGAAAATAGGCCTTAAAATTAAAAATGTTTCATAAGCGTTCTTGTCTGAGAGGGTGTGGGGAGGAGGGAACGTTCTTTCACACCATATGACAAATTGGGCTAAGGTCATGAGGACTATGTCGCAGGTGGTGAAGGATTCGGTCATCCCAGAGCCACGGCGTTGCTTACTAAATATCTAGGAACCAAACGATCTCACTCACTCAGCACAGGACTGGGTAACATTAGGTATAATGTACGCTAAAAGAAACATAGCCAAGTACTGGGGTTTTGTAGAGGTACCAGCGCTCACGGATTGGTGTAAAGCTCTGGATTTAGCAATGTTAGCATAGAGGGCGATGTACCTGAACCGGGGGTGCCCTCGGAAAGGGGACAGAATATGGAGCGCCTGGAACGAATATAGGGGATATTTGTGCGAACCCCCAATGCAAGATAGCGAGGATGACACTGAGTAAGAGAGGAGAGGAAGTAAGGGACTTAAGTAATGTACCAAGTGAAATTCCTATAAACTATCCAATTCATCTCCGTCATGTATTTACAATGTTATGTATATTGACCGGCCTCAATCAATGTATGCGCCTTTTAACTGATTTGTGCCCTGCTGGTGTTCCACAAAACAATAAAAATGTTTAAAAAAAAATAAAACAAAAATGTTTCATAAGTCTGTCCTATGTTAGAACTGTGTATTACACATATTCCTTCCTTATGTCTAGGCTACAAATGTTGTGGATTGCCTAGTACAATTGTGTTCTCCTCTCCATTTTCAATCTGTGGTAAATCAGCCCTAAACTCTTATTGCTGGCATCTGTAAACACGTTTGTCTACCTGTGTGTCCTGAAAGCATTTAAGTTAGGGGCATTCTGTATTTAACTTTTAATTGCATCAAATTCTTTTTTTCATTCATCATTCCGTCTCTTTCCTGCACCGACTCTGCATTTTCAACGTTTTTCAAGACATGTTGTTTATAAATTTGCTATAAAATTTTGCCATGCCTAAAAAGGACACGACCTCATTTTTAGGTCGAGCCTGAGCTAGTGTGAAAGCGCTGCTCTGCAAAGATCTGTGGTAGTTCAGTACGGAGAGAAGCTTCTCCCACTCCCGCCCTTATTTTTCATTGGCTCGTGTGTTTTTCCCTTGTAAATGCTGTCTTCTGACTCATTATGTGTTTTGTTAGTCCTGCCCTAGTATAGACATATCGTCATTTGTATCCTCCCATGGCTACTGGCCCTTTACTTGGTTGTTACTTGGTACGTGTACTTTTTTTCTTTATTGAGCCGAGACAATGGCATTCAAACACAGGGTCTCTCCCATCCTGATGTATGTTGGCTTCCTCCTTCGCATGTTCATTGCATTCTTGTTTTTGTTAAGTAGAATGGACTTGCTGTACAGTTTTTAGTTGCCCTGCCTTCCTTGCAGTAATCTGTTTTTTGCATGATCGGAACTCTCTTTCTCGCCTCACTCTATCGCCCAAACGAAGAGTCCATTTCACACTGCCAAACTGAGGGGCATATTACCAACGATTAGCGATATTTATCGCTAACGAGGCTTAGCAACGAATTTTTTAACGCTAAGCATCGCCGGAAATTATCGCAGAGATAACTTGCTATTAGCAAGGTTTATCTCAGAAGTGATAGAAATCCTCGCGCTAACTGCCAAATGAGAGATTATCGCTGGAAAACCAACGATAATCTCTCGAAGTTTGGCGTTAGCTTGATGATAGGGGCTCACAAACTTAGCCATGATATCCACCTTCCATAGGATATCATGGCTAAGTCAGAAAAATCTGGTATCAAAGAGGAGGAGTGGAGAGCTATTACTGTTCTAGGCAGAGCAGAAGGTCCAGTCACGACGTGCCCAAATGATACGTCTATACAAAAATTATCGTGCTGTCCCTAATGAAAGAAAGAAATTAATACAGTCAGTGATGCAAATGAATTATGGTAGGGTAATCAGAAGGTCACCCTGGGAATCCATTTTGTTGGATTTAATGCCCTCACACACCCTTTCAGGTGTCATGCTTCATCATTTGGGCCTACTCCTCGTTGGGTCGGCGGTGCAATACCCAACACGCAACACCTCATAGAGGGGCTCTTTAGCGGAGATCTTTTTGCAACTGCTGTATGGATGAAGTGCGGGTGTGGGGCCAGAACTGAGAGGTAGACGTGATGTAGTGGGTTAAAATAAAGCTAGTGGTACCGGGAAAAACTTTATTCAGAAGGGCCACTGCCTTAGTTAAAAACGATTATCCTGGAGGAGAGTAATGGAAAATAATGTTTCCAGCTCTTATCCAGGAATTATTGTAGTCCGGTCACCATGTTTCTCGCTACAGTGAAATTTGTCTAGCGATTCTTCAGGACCAAAATGACTAACTAGCAAGTATCTAATGGTGCAGGCAACTGTCTACGCTAATTCCCTAGAGTGTGGTGTGTGTATGCTCGTATGGCTACCACACTAATGGGTGGAGGGGATAACAATATTATATTACCCTTCTTCAAGTTGTGATTGTCAGTACCTGTTAAAGGAAGAGGGAAAGCATATCACAAACAAGTTGACAGAAAGTGCATCAGTGACCGTAATACTTGCGTTTTGCATGCCAGTGGGAGTCAGGCGTGTCACCACACCATTGCACAAGTGTATCAGACACTCTCAGATGTGGAAATTCAGTGAGAGTGACATGTGAAAATATAAAAACATTAGGTTAGAAAATACCAATTTGGTATTCGTCATTAACAGCTATTCAAAACTCACCTAGAGTTAAAAACAATCAGACAACGACAGTGTCCAGCGGGTAAAGCTTCAGGGAGATCTTCCACCATAAGGGTATATATAGGGAAAGATCTTAATGACTTGTATTCGAACACATTGATTGGATAGTGATTGCAATCTAGTATCAAGAGTGTCTTCATCAGACCTGTATCAAGGTTATACATTTCGGCCTTATGAAAACTTCCTTAATTGGACACGTACAATTAAGTGTTACAGCATATTGAGACTGAAAAGTAGGTATCAACTATGCTTTTGGTCCCCTCGGTGTATGCTAGCCAGTCGTGTAAGGTTATGGTATTGTGATACTGGGACTTATATACAGTATCAGAGGACTGAAGGGATAATGGATGGCTGGTCCCCACTCTAATGCCCCAATATGAGTGTATGTTTATCATCAAAGTAAGGTCTTGTGTGGCATTGTGCGCTGAATTTGGGGTGGGATATTATATTAGTATATACAATAGTAACACAGGTGTAGAATAAAAATGCAGAAAACCGCACTAATATTATGTTTTTCACACGTGGTCACTTAAAGGTGACAGGGTAATGAAAAACCGCTATCCATCGCGGTGAGTAGGGTAGGTTACTTCTGTAAATTTGAAGGAGTAGGCAACTCCGTATAACTCAGGGTACCCGTATCAGTACGGATCTCGAAGTGTTTTCACATGGGTTTTTAAAGCTAGTGTAAGCCAGATGCAAGGGCAGACGCCCTTCGATTGAGCCTGCTGTAAAGGAGTCTCATTTAACCTGAGCGTTTAATAACTGTTAGCGCTAAATAGTTAAAGTCACTAACGGTAGGTTAAATGTCCTGCGGGCTCAATGGGTCAGTGTGATTGTAAAGCATACGTTGAGCGGATTGGTTAATAGCTCGTCTGATTCCGGTGCAGTAAGCACCTTGTTATGGTATGTTACCAAAAGCTGAGTCATACAATTTAAATAATTTAAATTATTTAAACAGGCGCTACTCGCTTGTTTCATCATGAAAACCCTTCGTGTTCACGCTGGGCACGTTGTCGGGGGTTTTACCGGACCAAACCAAACAGTAGTTAAAAAGGGTTTTAAAACGTAACTACGTAATGTTCTTAACTGGGTTGATCGTCGTAGTGAGATGTATTAAAGTAAGTGCTGGATCTAACCCTCCATAGGATGACGGCTAAGCGCTAATGTTTAACACCATTCCACTTACTTGGTATTTCCTGAGCTGCGCTTTTAGCACCTACCCATCGCCGCTGGAACCGGGTGGAGGGAGTGAGTGCTGCAAGTTCCAGTTTTATGGATTGTACACCACACACCTGATTGGATCACTATGGTGGGGGCCATTTTGTAATGTCTAAAGTGGTGAAAAGTAAGTGGTGTAAGGTCCAAGTATCTGTTGACCTCGTGAATTTTATTCATTAAAATTTAATGAAAGGATGGCTCGAAATGAGTCTTCATTTCCTGACCAAAAGATCAGGATATTTTCTATGTAACGTCTCCATAGCTTAATATTCTCATGATAAGGATTTGTCGAAGAGGATATGTGGTCCTCTTCAAAACTGGCCATATACAGGCATGCTATACTGGGGGCTACCGTGCTCCCCATGCAAGTTCCCTGTATCTGATGGTAATAGGTACCTTTAAATTCAAAGTAGTTCTCAGTGAGGACTTTTTCTGCGCACTCCATGATAAAAGTAATGGGTGTTGCAGATGTCCATTCAGTTTTCTCGAGTGCCACCTCCATAACTCCTAGGGAGGCCCTCTGGGGGATGTTTGTATAGAGGGCCTCAACATCTAGGGTTATGAGAAAATCAATGGATTGTGCCTCAAAATAGTCTTGCAACAGACGCAGCAGATCTGTTGTGTCCTGGATGTAGGAAGGAATTTGCTTCACCAGGGGCTGTAGAAAATGGTCGCAAAATTTGGACAGAGGTTCTAGCACTGAGTCTATACCGGAGACAATAGGTCGACCCGGGACTGGAGTTACCCCTTTGTGTATTTTGGGCAACGTATAAAAATACGGAACCCTAGGGTTCTTATTTACTAGGAAATCTGCCTCCTTTTTACTCAACCAGCCTTGACATTCTGCTGACTCAACCATGCTCACGATAGACAGTGTGAGACGTTCTGTTGGATTCTGTGAGACCGCCTTATAGTATCTTGTGTTGTCAAGTTGCCTTAGACACTCTGTCTCATAATCCACTGTGTCCATTATTACAGTGGCACCCCCTTTGTCAGCTTGTTTGATAGTTAAAGAGGGGTTGTTGGCTAATGTGTCCAAAATGTTTCTTTCTTCCTTGGAAATATTGCTATATGTAGAGGGGTTAGATAAGTTGTTAATATCTCTAAGAACAGCTTGTTCAAAAGTGAGTACTTCACTTGGTGTCACACCACTGTGGGGGGTGAAGGTGGAAGCGTTGTGAAACCCAGAGTCATCCATGGGTTTGTGTGGTTTCCCATCAAAGAAAGCGTGCAGTCTTATTTTCCTGAAGAATTTTTGCAATTCAACAGTTTGAAGAAAGTTATCGGTTCTAGGAGTTGGGACAAAACCGAGCCCTTTTTGTAAGACCCTCTCTTGTTCATTGGTTAACTGATGTGAAGAGAGGTTGACTACAAGACTTATTTCTTGCTCGTTTTTCTCCGGGTATCCATCCCTTGGGGTGTCGTGTCCTCCCATTGAACCCGTTTGTCGGTTGTGTTCCGTCTCTGTCGCCCTCGCCCTCTGCCCCAACCTCTGTCTAAAAAAGGCCGGTTATCATGGGGGGGCAAATTGAGGAGGGTACTGTGGTCCAAATTGTGGTATGGCATGTGGGTATTGTGGATACTGCCACAGTGGGTGTCCAGGAAAAGGTAACTGGGGAGCGGGGTGTTGATATTGTCCCCGTCTCCCGCCACGTCGTTGGTGGGGTTGCCATTCATCCCCACTAGAATTGCTTTCACTATTGGACCCTCTTCTCGAGGAGTTGTTGCTGGAGTCGGAGAGGTACCCTGTACCCGACGGGGTATAATCCTTTTTGAGGTATGGGTATACTTTCTCCTTGTCAAAGCGATCAATGTCCTTTTGTAATTTGTTGACTTTTTGTTTCATCAGATAATCCTTATGTTCACTGATCTCTTTATTAATTTCTGCCAGTTTTGTTTTAAAACCTGGGTTAGTGACCACGTTCTTGAGCGTCGCTTCTAGTGCCTGGATCTTTTCTAATAGGGCATCAGCCAGACGCTTAGATGTATTCACGATCAGAATCAGTGAATCATGTGTGCACTTCCAGGATATCTGACCTTCTGCTCTGCCTAGAACAGTAATAGCCCTCCACTCCTCCTTTTTGATACCAAATCCTTTGCACGGCTAACACCCGTAGGAGTTTATTTATTGGTGGGTAGGATTTGTTCTGTACCCCACTATTTTCCCTTGGCCTATTCCAAGTGTGGCTAGGCGTGGTTCCATAAACTACATCCCCCGCGCTGCCCCTTACCGCTCAACATGGAAGGGCAAGAACTAAGCTTCGGTGAGGATGAAGCTGCAGCTATCCTCAGAACTCCCTCTATTTTAAACATGGATAACGACACCGCAACGGGTAGCAATACAACTGACTGGAAGACACTATCTGATCTTAAAAGAGAGTGGGTTAGAGTCAGTTTGCACGGCGCCCTAATGGCAGAATATTTCAAGGCTAAAATTGCCCCAAATGGGTTGATTGTCAAAAATTTCCCCAGGATATTCTGGGAAGACGGTCAATTCAAGGTTGAATGGTCCCAGATATCCTGGAAGTGCATACATGATTTACTGATTCTGATCGTGAATACATCTAAGCGTCTGGCTGATGCCCTATTAGAAAAGATCCCGGCACTAGAAGCGACGCTCAAGAACGCGGTCACTAACCCAGGTTTTAAAACAAAACTGGCAGAAATTATTAAAGAGATCAGTGAACATAAGGATTATCTGATGAAACAAAAAGTCAACAAATTACAAAAGGACATTGATCGCTTTGACATGGAGAAAGTATACCCATACCTCAAAAAGGATTATACCCCGTCGGGTACAGGGTACCTCTCCGACTCCAGCAACAACTCCTCGAGAAGAGGGTCCAATAGTGAAAGCAATTCTAGTGGGGATGAATGGCAACCCCGCCAACGACGTGGCGGAAGAGGCGGGAGACGGGGACAATATCAACACCCCGCTCCCCAGTTACCTTTTCCTGGACACCCACTGTGGCAGTATCCACAATACCCACATGCCATACCACAATTTGGACCACAGTACCCTCCTCAATTTGCCCCCCATGATAACCGGCCTTTTTTAGACAGAGGTTGGGGCAGAGGGCGAGGGCGAAAGAGAGGGAACGCAACCGACAAACGGGTTCAATGGGAGGACACGACACCCCAAGGGATGGATACCCGGAGCAAAACGAGCAAGAAATAAGTCTTGTAGTCAACCTCTCTTCACATCAGTTAACCAATGAACAAGAGAGGGTCTTACAAAAAGGCCCCGGTTTTGTCCCAACTCCTAGAACCGATAACTTTCTTCAAACTGTTGAATTGCAAAAATTCTTCAGGAAAATAAGACTGCACGCTTTCTTTGATGGGAAACCACACGAACCCATGGATGACTCTGGGTTACACAACCCTTCCACCTTCACCCCCCACAGTGGTGTGACACCAAGTGAAGTACTCACTTTTGAACAAGCTGTTCTTAGAGATATTAACAACTTATCTAACCCCTCTACATATAGCAATATTTCCAAGGAAGAAAGAAACATTTTGGACACATTAGCCAACAACCCCTCTTTAACTATCAAACAAGCTGTCAAAGGGGGTGCCACTGTAATAATGGACACAGTGGATTATGAGACAGAGTGTCTAAGGCAACTTGACAACACAAGATACTATAAGGTGGTCTCACAGAATCCAACAGAACGTCTCACACTGTCTATCGTGAGCATAGTTGAGTCAGCAGAATATCAAGGCTGGTTGAGTAAAAAGGAGGCAGATTTCCTAGTAAATAAGAACCCTAGGGTTCCGTATTTTTATACGTTGCCCAAAATACACAAAGGGGTAACTCCAGTCCCGGGTCGACCTATTGTCTCCGGTATAGACTCAGTGCTAGAACCTCTGTCCAAGTTTTGCGACCATTTTCTACAGCCCTTGGTGAAGCAAATTCCTTCCTACATCCAGGACACAACAGATCTGCTGCGTCTGTTGCAAGACTATGGTGAGGCACAATCCATTGATTTTCTCATAACCCTAGATGTTGAGGCCCTCTATATAAACATCCCCCAGAGGGCCTCCCTAGGAGTTATGGAGGTGGCACTCGAGAAAACTGAATGGACGTCTGCAACACCCATTACTTTTATCATGGAGTGCGCAGAAAAAGTCCTCACTGAGAACTACTTTGAATTTAAAGGTACCTATTACCATCAGATACAGGGAACTTGCATGGGGAGCACGGTAGCCCCCAGTATAGCATGCCTGTATATGGCCAGTTTTGAAGAGAACCACATATCATTGACAAATCCTTATCATGAGAATATTAAGCTATGGAGACGTTACATAGACGATATCCTGATCTTTTGGTCAGGAAACGAAGACTCATACTCTGAGTTTTTTGGGTGGATTAACAACATCAATCCATACCTGACTTTCACTATCACGGCCTCTAAAAGTCACATAGCATTCCTTGACTTGAAAATAAGTATCGAAGGGGGATCCCTTAGTACCACTTTGTTTAGGAAAAGCACAGACCGTAACAGTCTGCTACACTATGCCAGTCATCACCCAAAAGCCCTACGATCCAACCTACCGTTTGGGCAATTTCTTAGGATACGACGCAATTGTAGCACTATGGCTAATTACAAAACTGAGTCTGCTATCTTATCTAGGAATCTGAGAGGAAGAGGATATCCAACCAGAGATATCAAAAGAAGTATGAAGAGAGCGCAGAACAATAACAGGGAGGGTCTGATAGAACCAAGAGAAAAGAATCCCCTGGCTGCCCAACCAATGACATGTGTGAAGACGTTCACACCAAAGTCTAACCAGATAAGAAAAATAGTGAAACGTCATTGGTCCATACTTAACACTGGCACCTTAAATATAGATCAACCAAGGTTTGCCTTCAAAAGGTCAAAAAATATGAAAGACATCTTGATTCACACCAGACCCAAGACCAGAAATGAACCAAATCGACAAGTTACACTATGGAACTTGCCACCAGTGACAGGGCATTACCCTTGTGGTAGTTGTGCGGCATGCCCATTCACTAAGAAATATAAAAGTATCACTCTATCTGGATCTTTTAAGTGGGAAATGAGAGGCCACACAAACTGTAACAGCACGAACTGTATTTACTTGATAATATGCCCGTGTAACTTGTACTATATAGGCATGACGACACGCAATATAAAGACCAGAATATCTGAACACCGCAGCAACTTCAGATGTAAGAAAAGCAACACCAAGATGTGTAAGCACTTCCTGGAAACGAATCATACCCCAGACTCCCTCCAATGGCTTATCTTAGAAGCATGTCAACAGATATCCAAAGAAGGACTGTTCTACAAGGAACAGCGTTGGATCCATAGATTATCCTCTGACAGTAATGGTCTTAATGAAGACATACCTTGGACCAGCCTCTAACTTATCCACTGGATTGATATCAACTGCAATACACAATCTGACATTACCCCAAATAATAATGAGAGATAAGATTTTATTAAGAGAAATTCTGGAGGAAATCATCACCTCTGTTTCATGGCACGCTGACGACAATTACCACATGAACCTACCATTCCAAGATGGCCGAAGCAATACTGCTCCTAACACATAACACCATATACATGCCAATCTATGTGTGGTAGCACCGCCCTGAATAGCCCTTGACGAAGTAAGCTTTCCTATTTTCAAATACGATTATGGAAATGCTGGCACCCAACATTGATCGCCATAATAAATAATAATTATTATTCTCCAACCACTATAATTATTTTTGGTTTTCATTATTTTCGTTATATTCATTATGGAGAATTTATTCCCAAGTGCATTCAATTACAAATAACTGATTTCGAGCCATCCTTTCATTAAATTTTAATGAATAAAAGTCGCGAGGTCAACAGATACTTGGACCTTACACCACGTACTTTTCACCACTTTAGACATTACAAAATGGCCCCCACCGTAGTGATCCAATCAGGTGTGTGGTGTACAATCCATAAAACCGGAACTTGCAGCACCCACTCCCTCCACCCGGTTCCAGCGGCGATGGGTAGGTGCAAAAAGCGCAGCTCAGGAAATACCAAGTAAGTGGAATGGTGTTAAACATTAGCGCTTAGCCGTCATCCTATGGAGGGTTAGATCCAGCACTTACTTTAATACATCTCACTACGACGATCAACCCAGTTAAGAACATTACGTAGTTACGTTTTAAAACCCTTTTTAACTACTGTTTGGTTTGGTCCGGTAAAACCCCCGACACCGTGCCCAGCGTGAACACGAAGGGTTTTCATGATGAAACAAGCGAGTAGCGCCTGTTTTAATAATTTAAATTATTTAAATTGTATGACTCAGCTTTTGGTAACATACCATAACAAGGTGCTTACTGCACCGGAATCAGACGAGCTATTAACCAATCCGCTCAACGTATGCTTTACAATCACACTGACCCATTGAGCCCGCAGGACATTTAACCTAGCGTTAGTGACTTTAACTATTTTGCGCTAACAGTTAATAAACGCTCGGGTTAAATGAGACTCTTTTACAGCAGGCTCAATCGAAGGGTGTCTGCCCTTGCATCTGGCTTACACTAGCTTTAAAACCCATGTGAAAACACTTCGAGATCAGTACTGATACGGGTACCCTGAGTTATACGGAGTTGCCTACTCCTTCAAATTTAGAGAAGTAACCTAACCTACTCACCGCAATGGATAGCGGTTTTTCATTACCCTGTCACCTTTTAGTGACCACGTGTGAAAAACATAATATTAGTGCGGTTTTCTGCATTTTTATTCTACACCTGTGTTACTATTGTATATACTAATATAATATCCCACCCCAAATTCAGCGCACAATGCCACACAAGACCTTACTTTGATGATAAACATACACTCATATTGGGGCATTAGAGTGGGGACCAGCCATCTATTATCTCTTCAGTCCTCTGATACTGTATATAAGTCCCAGTATCACAATACCATAACCTTACACGACTGGCTAGCATACACCGAGGGGACTAAAAGCATAGTTGATATCTACTTTTCAGTCTCAATATGCTGTAACACTTAATTTTACGTGTCCAATTAAGGAAGTTTTCATAAGGCCGAAATGTATAACCTTGGTACAGGTCTGATTAAGACACTCTTGATACTAGATTGCAATCACTATCCAATCAATGTGTACGAATACAAGTCATTAAGATCTTTCCCTATATATAGCCTTATGGTGGAAGATCTCCCTGAAGCTTTACCTGCTGGACACTGTCGTTGTCCGATTGTTGTTAACTCTAGGTGAGTTTTGAATAGCTGTTAATGACGAATACCAAATTGGTATTTTCTAACCTAATGTTTTTATATTTTCACATGTCACTCTCACTGAATTTCCACATCTGAGAGTGTCTGATACACTTGTTCAATGGTGTGGTGACACGCCTGACTCCCACTGGCAGGCAAAACGTACAAGTATTACGGTCACTGATGCACTTTCTGTCAACTTGTTTGTGATATGCTTTCCCTCTTCCTTTAACAGGTACTGACAATCACAACTTGAAGAAGGGTAATATAATATTGTTATCCCCTCCACCCCTTAGTGTGGTAGCCATACGAGCATACACACACCACACTCTAGGGAATTAGCGTAGACAGTTGCCTGCACCATTAGATACTTGCTAGTTAGTCATTTTGGTCCTGAAGAATCGCTAGACAAATTTCACTGTAGCGAGAAACATGTTGACCGGACTACAATAATTCCTGGATAAGAGCTGGAAACATTATTTTCCATTACTCTCCTCCAGGATAATCGTTTTTAACTAAGGCAGTGGCCCTTCTGAATAAAGTTTTTCCTAGCTTTATTTTAACCCACTACATCACGTCTACCTCTCAGTTCTGGCCCCACACCCGCACTTCATCCATACGGCAGTTGGAAAAAGATCTCCGCTAAAGAGCCCCTCTATGAGGTGTTGCCCGTTGGGTATTGCACCGCCGACCCAACGAGGAGCAGGCCCAAATGATGAAGCATGACACCTGAAAGGGTGTGTGAGGGCATTAAATACAACAAAATGGATTCCCAGGGTGACCTTCTGACTACCCTACCATAATTCATTTGCATCACTGACTGTATTAATTTCTTTCTTTCATTAGGAACAGCACGATAATTTTTGTTAAGAGATAAGTCAGAAAAATACCAGGTGTAAAAAAAGCAGCGCTAACCGCGGTTAGCGCTGCTTTTTTTTATCACTAACAGGGTTAGCGAAATCCTTGATAATAGGAGAAATGTCGCTTAACAACATTTCTCCTATTATTTTTCTCTGGAACGCCCCCTTTGCATCTCATTAGAGATGCAAGGGGAAGCGTAGAGAAAAAGGGTGCTAACATGCGAATTTGCATGTTTGCACCCTGTTGCTGATAGGGAGATAATTTTATCTCCGCTTTCTTGGCTTTTAAAGCCAAAAAAGCGGAGATAAATCCCTTGATAATATGCCCCTAAGGGGCATATTACCAAGCTATAGCGATAATTATCGCTAAGCTTGGTTAGCGGGAATTAAAATATCGCCGCGCTCCGACGATTTTTACCGCTGAGATACCTTGATATTTTCAAGGTTTATCTCAAAAGCGGTAAAAATTGTGGGAAATGCATGAATACATCGCTGTGAAATCAGCGATATTCATGCAGTATCGTGACAATGCTCGTAGCCATGTTATCCACCTTCCATTGGATAACATGGCTAAGAACTGCTCTGGGCAGGCGATAGCTTTTGGAAATAATCGCGCTTAGGGCGATTATTTCCAAAAGTTGGTAATAGGGGATAGCGATGTTAGCGACTGTTTCCAGTCGCTAACATCTTGGCACACCCACTTTGCAGGTCATTAGCGATAATCAGCACTGACATGCAGAGTGGGCCCCTAAATGCCCGCTATCGCCTATTAGCTGTCGCTAACTGGTGTTAGCGACAGCTAGGTAATAGGGCGATAAAATTATCGCCGCTTTAGCGGGAAAAATTCCCGCTAACGCGGCGATAATGCCCTTGGTAATATGCCCCTAAGTGCCTCTGCACACAACAGCTAGTAATTCGTTACCATCTTGATCGTTGTTCCGCCACTGTTCCTGCTGAGCTGTAATGCCTGGGCGGTCTTCTAGAGAAGAATGTGGTGCATGATGAATGGAAATTTACAACGATTTATGACTTCTTCTTTCTGCATTTGCTCGTATTGTTAATGCTGGTGTTTGTTCCAGTTCGGTCTGGCTCATCTGCTGTGGAATGGTGCTGATTGCCATACAAAATAAAATCCACAAATCGGTAAGATGTGTTTAAAATAGCTAGGGGAGGTTTAGTATAGGCATATGTAGTTCTGGTATTGGTTAAATAATTTAAAGAGGGGGGTAAAGTTTCTTAGGAGCGAAGAGAATAATCTGTCTGTAATCGTGTTAGCCTGGAAAGGTGGTAGTAGTGTGTGTGCTGGGTCAGTATTGGTGGTTTTGGTGAGTACGCATGACGCGTATTGGCAGTGGTGAGTGCTCTCAACTTATACTGGCAGTGAGTGGGCTAGGCCTATTGAGGCCAGGAGTGGGCTCAATCCTATAATGGGCGTGGTGAGTGTGCATGGCCTATAATAGTGGTGGGGAGTGCACTCGGTCTAAACTGATGAGGTTACTGTTTCTATAGTCGTTGTAGTGAGGGCACTTAGCCTTCACTGGTGATGGTGAGTGCTCTCTAACTGAGTTGGTGGTGAGTGCATTCTGTCTGTAGTGGTGGCTCTGGTGACACGTGCTTTGCCTGTAGTGGAAGTGAGTTTCCTTAGCCTATACTGGTGTAGTAGTGATAGTGTTGGTGAGCTGCTGGTGGTAGTGGATGAACTCTGCCTTTAGTGGTAGTGAATAGCTGCCGTCTCTAGTTATAGTGAGTGTATTGTGCCTCTGGTGGTAATGAGTGTGCTATACTATACTTGTTCTGGAAATTAGTACACTACATCAATAGTAGTAATAAGTGCACTTTGCCTATAGTTTTGGTGTTCAAGATGTTATGGCCAGCATTTAGCTTTATCAGTATTTTGGGGGTGGTGGATTTCAACAGGAACCTCTGATTCACAACTATTAATATGCCTCCAAGCGGATGAAACACTAAAGTAGATCTCTGGTAGTCCAGGCTCAAAGGTGTGAAATACTTTGAGGCAAACTTGAGGGCTGCATCTAACCACATTCTGTTCAAAAGTCCCCTAAAAACGTTAACTGTGTGTAGTTGCATTCAAATGAACTCCAAACATATTGGGGGTTATGTTTGAAGAGGACTGGAGATGTGCACTAATCACTCTCGATTAGATACTCACTTCTGCTGTCTTTTCTTCTGCAAGGGACAGCTAACCTCCATCCCTACCTTCAGATTCCCAAATGGAAAACAATTTTTTAAAGTAGCCTGAGGGACATATCATCAACAAGAAGCGATAAACATTGCTGACCGCCCTTAGTGCGTTACAACTTAATGCCGGCTATCGCTGGATCTTATTGCGGAGATACCGTGCTATCAGCAACGCCTATCTCCAATGCGATAGGAAATCCAGCGATAGCGGCGAAAGTGTGCGCTCATCGCTGGAAACCCAGCGATAACATGAAGGTGAAAATGAGAACCTTGTTGATAGTGAAGGGCAGACTCATACGTACAATCCACCTCCCATTCAGTTTTGCTGAACCCCTTTCGCTAGTCCAAGACTTGTGATGGGGCTGTAATTTCTTCTGGTAGTTTCTCAATGCAAAACCCTCATGCTACCTCTAATTTACCGCTCAAAAGGTGTTGGGCCCTTCACACCATGTATTACCTTCAGGAGACTTAAATAAACCTGAACAGTCAAAAATGCAATTTATTATTCAAGCCAATAAAGAGAGTTGTTGAGTATTTTAAAGGGTTTTATTTTCTAGTCAAAAGTTAATTTTTCTCTGACACTTTATTCATTAGTAAAATATCAATCAGGTTACATAATTTGGAAAACAGGAAAAATATCAATAATACAGAACACATTACAGTCTGCATATAAGCATTACATGTAGTTATGAAAATTTGGCGCACAATTCTTAAAGAGTTTGTAAGAAAAATAGTCTTGCAAAGCTAATCAATGATTAAATAGTTGGCAAAAATCTCCCATTAAGAGAAATAAATGCATAAGTCAAATAAATCTTTTCAGACCTAATTAATTAGTCAAAGCATAAACTTAAAGTTTAGCATCTAAATCTAAAGAGCCTTTCTATCTGTTGCTGCTCTTGTGCATCTCTGTGTCTAAAGAGCAAAAAGGAGGGAGACAGCCCGCCCTTCACCAGACCTCAAAGGAATGTGGCCTGATGTGCCAAGATATGACGTGGAAGCAAGAAACCTCCCCCTGAATCTCCTCGGACGCACCTTCCCTTCAGCAATCTCCCGGGACGTTTCTCGTACCTAACCCATAGAAGCCAGCTGAGCTGAGAAAAGCCAGCCCCCATCCAGAGAGGACATTATTTTATACCCTAATTATTGGCAGACTACACAAAGATGTAGCATCTTTCAGGAAAACCTGTACGTGATTGGTCAGTCATGATGGCATGAGTTCTCAATACCCTGACTCATTCTAAAATCCTGACTTTACCAGTTTTAACAAAAGAAGCATACATGAATAACTACATTTATAAACATTTGCAACATTTACTAAGAAAAATGTTTCATTCTAATTCTCTTCCTTCCTTCCTTCCACAGCGTAGTCAGATGGACACTTTTAACTAACACTGGTACATTGGCAGAATCACAAGAATGTACAGTTGAAGATGTCCTTCACTTCTTGTCATGAGGAAAGCTGCCACAGTCTATTATTATGGAAGCAGGCAATTCCTCCAAGGAACTGTTTCAGATATACAAAGAGATATCCATAGTGGACGTGACCTCCCCCGCTCAAAATGATTCAGTGGAAGCTTGCAATAATATTGCACAGTATTTTGCAGGCAAAATTAACAAAATCTATACTAGTTTCTCTAAACCGATAGATTCGGCTACGGGCTTCATTGAAAATGATAAATTTGTAAATACACCTGTATGTCTCAATTCTTTTGTAGTTCCCTCTTATGAAATTCTGTCCAAAATGAGCAACAAAATCAAATCGGGCTCTCCCCGGGACCCGGCACCCCCGAAAATTTTAGCTGAAGCTTTTCCTGTACTAGAACCCCATCTCAGGCACTTACTACAAACCTCCTTTACAACCTCCTGCCTTCCGGAGGAATGGAAACAGGCAATAGTATTACCCATCAAGAAAAAACCGAACATCAGTATGGACATAATGGATAACCTACGACCTATATCCCTGCTACCCTATGTGGCCAAGTTAGCAGAGAAAATCGCTAACAGTCAACTCATGGAACATCTTGAGACCCATAATGTTTTCCATAAATCTCAGTCGGGCTTTAGAACAGGCTTCTCTACGGAGACAGCTCTCCTGAGGGCCACTGAAACCTTACGTGAGGGAGCAGATGAGGGAAAGACAATGGCCCTCATCATGCTTGATCTCAGTGCCGCTTTTGACACTGTAGCACACTCCATCTTGCTACAGTGTCTAAATAAAGCGGGAGTTACCAACAAGGCACTGGGGTGGCTGAAATCTTTCTTGATTAATAGGAGCTTCCAGGTTCAAAGAGGGACTTTCCTTTCCGATAGGGTGATGCTTGAACAGGGGGTTCCTCAGGGCTCTGCCCTGAGTCCCACCCTGTTCAATCTCTACATGGCCCCTCTGGCAGAGGTAGTGCAGTCGTTCGGCGTGGAGCTTGTCTCCTACGCCGACGACACGCAACTCCTCATATCTCTGACTCAAGCCCCTTCTAAGGAAGCTGATAACTTCAATGCCTGCATGTCCAAACTGGCTATGTGGATGAATGAACACTGTTTGAAACTCAATGGGACAAAAACAGAGGTCCTCATTATTGGAGGCACTGAGGTCAAATGGACGTCAGAGTGGTGGCCTAGCTGTCTGGGTCCTCTGCCCTCCCCTGCACGAGAGGCGAAGAATCTAGGTGTATGGGTGGACAATAAACTGTCCTTTGACAGTCACGTAAAGAAGACTGTTGGTAAATGTTTTGGGGTAATGAAAACCCTCAACCGTACCCTCGACCTGCTACCCATTAACTCCAGGCGTACCATGACGCAGGCACTGATAACGTCCCGTATTGATTACGGAAACGTGCTGCTCATGGGGACATCAGTGAAAAACATAAAAAAGCTACAGGTTTTACAAAACTCTGCAGCTCGCCTGGTGCTAAGGCTTCCCCGCCGAGCTCCTTCACGCCCCTCTCTAGCAGCCCTCCACTGGCTACCGATCAGTAAGAGGATTGTTTTTAAAGCTATGCTTTGGTGCCATAAAATAATTCATCACAGAGCACCGGCATATATGTCTGATTTGGCGTCTGTATATGAACCTAACAGATCTCTGAGATCCAAAGGAATGGGTCTGCTTAAAACTACATGCCCCAAAAAAGCCAAAATGGGAGGCAGATCTTTCCGCACCTTAGCTGCCAAGCAATGGAACCTCCTGCCTCTAGATACCAGGTTGGAGAGTAATGAAATGATGTTTAGGAAGAAGTTGAAAACCTGCCTCTTTGCTGTGTGATTGGTTTCTGTTCTTTGTTGTTGCACTCTCGCTCCATAGCGCGGGGACACACCGGGAGGTGTTACCAAGCGCTCTACAAACTCCTTTAAACTAAACTAAACTAAACTCCCTTCTCATTAAATTTCAAGCCATAGCCTTGATGGATTCACAGGCAGCCATGTTTTGTGTAGGCCCCAAAAATAAAACAAACACAAAGATAATATTAATTTCATGTAAATCAGCCCATTATGTTTCCCTCCCTCATACTAATACCCCTTATAAATGTTTACCTAGCCAAGCTATTAGTGAAAAGCAGCTTTTCTATTATTTATGACAACATGCAAATAAATGTGCAACATAGCATTTTCATGCATTTAGTGTAAAATTTAAAAGCACACATATTTAATACAGCGCACACAGTTAATACAACACACACAGCAACATGTTTTAGTGTTTATGTAGCTTTTCATGCAAAAAATCATTTAGCCCCCTGTGTAGTGTTTGTGCATTATTAATTCACACACATTATAAAAAGAGGTGTTATTAACTGAAAATATTTATCAAAATATGCAACAAGTCAAAGTCTATTAAGACAGGAATATTAAATTTAGATTGGCAAGGGATGAGCTGGGAAGAGAGAAACACATTCTATTAATCTTCAAAGCTAAAAAGGCCACTTTTCTCTACATTGCAAAAAAACACATGTTAATTCAGCAAAAGCATCTCAGACTGAATAGGCCTCACTTTCATGTTTTTCATGTGCCATGTTTTTAACTTGCACCAAAATGTGTGTGGCAAATTTAAATGCAGTCTGTCTGAAGCACAATAATAAAACAATGCCTGACTGCAGATGAAATCTGCTCCATCAATCCACCCTTCTGATGATTCAAATCATAATAAAATGATTTATAATTCATCACACATATTTAATTTCACTAGTGACATTTCTTATTGCAAAAGTTGAGCATACAACAATGTTACTTCTATTTCTAAGGCAAACACAAGTTTGGTCTGTAATCAGATCATATATAGCCAAGCTCAAATGTTTTAGTGCAGAGATCTGTAAATAGCTTCTTGGAACAGTTAGTCTTCTTTAAAACAAGTAACTAAAATAATAAAAAAGAATTCAACAGGACAGTTTCAGCATTTCTTTGCTCTTTGTCATCAGCTTGCCATCAAAATGGCTCATACAGTGTGGCATTCTGTACTTTTTCCATGCAAATTAGACTACTTAGGTGCTGAGTAACTCTGACAGAGCACCATCAATCCTTTGCACTTTTTCAACCAAGGCCTTTCACTCTTATTTTCACTTTGATCAGATTCAGATGTTTCACCACAGCATCTCTCAGACCAAAGCTGTTGCACCATCCATTATACAGATCTTGTGTAGCAGCTGCAATCTGGTGAGAAACTGCACACTGTACATCAACCAGACCTACACAGCAATGGCTAGTGTTCTCCTCAGTGTTTTCCACAAGTGCATTTGCATATGCATTTTCAAGCCACTTTAGTGTTGCTGAAAAACAGTCTTTTACAAAAGGTAACTCAGTGCTGCCATTGTGTTGCTTTATTATGCTTGACACTTCAGGCAGATAGCTACAATCCACTCCTTGTCCAATCTGTTGTTCTGCACTCATTATCTTTGAGACCCCATTATGATCTAATTTCAGAGAAACTGGCAATCTATACCTGGGCATCAGTTTTTGCAATGACACATTTGTCACTTTGCAGTTGTCACTTTTCTCAAAAACAGTTCTGATACAACCCTGTTGTGCTGCTTCAAAAAAAAATTCTTGAGCCTCTTTTAATTCAACTGTAAATATTCCATTGAATGTATATGCTAACAGAACACAAATTTGTGCAACTGAATTAGCATTTCTCTCTCCCATGACAACAGTGACTCTCATTTGAGCAGATATACTGCATGTTATGATAAGGGCAATCAATTTCGAATTTTGGGCTGGGGTAATTACTAAAAGCCATGAAGCTTTGACAACATAATGTATAAGGAGCACAGCATGTGCTGCTTTTAATGTGTCACCTTTCAAACATGGGCCATCTACAATATGGACATTGTTGGGCTGACTCAGACGTTGATCTTTAAAGTCTGAATTTGGCTTTATGCATATTTTCATGATATTTAGACACTCATATTCAGTTTCATCACAATCCAATTCATTTGCTGACATTTCTGTGAAGTTAGGGTCAAAGGTCATTGGGCAATACATCACAGACCTTTGAAAACATTAATTTTTTTCAATAGGCACTGAGAGAGCGCAGCCCTCCCTCTCACTGCAAATTAGTGTATTTTCTTTCAAATAAACTTTCATTCCTAGTGCTGGGGCGCGACATTTTTTCTCTTTCAACTCTAGGAATGCTTTTGTGCAGTTGTTGTCCAATGGAAGCGGATCAGACACACCTGAGTGTGTCAGCCTCAGTAAAGGCTTAGCCACTAGGGAAAGGTTTAGTAACCACTCTCTACAGCAGCCAACCATTCCCAAAAATGTCCTGACTTCTTTCTGGATTTGAGGTGGATTTATCTTGTGAATTATTTCCACCCTCTCTGGTGACACCTTTCTACCTCCCTTTCCAATTTTGTGTCCCAGACATTCAGCTTCTTTTTGACAGTACTCCTGACTATTCTCATGCAATGGCACTGTGACATGAGCTTTGCAAAAATTAATAAGTGTAAGCCATTCTTCAGCACATGGAATGTGAAAAAATATATTGGCTGGATTCGGTACCACAGGACAACATGGAAAAAATATGCTTTTAATCTCCTGCACTATTCTATTCTTTTCATTTATTTTCTGTGAACCTATGATCAGAAAGTTACACAAACTTCCAATCAATTCCATTAATCTGGCATCCTTCTTTGTGAACTCTCTTATTTCTGTGTTTATTATTTTTTCCAAATCAGAAGGTAATTTTTCAATTGTCTTTTCTGAAAATAATGCTACAGCTGTCTCTTTTTGGGCCATTTTAAAATGTACATCCTCATCAGGAATCTGAAAAATAACATTATCTGGTGTACAGTAATCTGTGCTGCTTAGTTTGCAAAATAATTGTTTTCCTGCTAGGCCTGGGTCACAGACAACAGTTTTGCAATTTTCCTCAAATGGGCCTATTTTTGGTGCAAATTCTTTTAAAACTGGGTTTGTAATTTCTTTGTTTAAAACTCCTGCTACTGAATCTGGACTTTTCACTGCCTTCACAATGGAATTGGTAAATTCAGAATTGTGAGTGTTAAAGCTCTCATTTGCAAACAGAGCAACCTGTTGAACTGGGTTTTGATTTTGTCTCTGGAAATAATTCACACTTGCTCTGGACACCTTATTTAAATTAACTTTAGCATTTTCCATATTTTGTGGGACCATCTGTGCTTGAAAAATTCCTGCCATTGGTATCTGTTTCTGAACTGACATTTGCATTTGCTTAACTGGCATATTTTGCACCTGCATTTCTCCATGTTTTTGTGCATCATGTTTAAATTTATTTTTCTTCTTCCAATGCTCAAATCTGTTATAAAGATGGCAAAAGGACACATTTTCAAGCAGTACAACATCCATACCTAAATTTGCACAAACCAAAACACCTTTACTTCCATCCATTGCTCTTTTATTCTGTACCCAATCAACGTCCTCTTCTGGCACTCTGCCCTTTAGGAAATAAATCACTGCTATATTTTTCTCCATAACAACAGAAAATGATGGTGCATTCACGCAAACCCTTTTCACTGTCTCCTCACCTGACCCTTGAACAACAACTTTAGATTCAAACCACAATTTAGTCAGCATGGCAATATAAAATAACATTTCCAAATTAATGCACAAATCTTTCAATATTTCATCAAATCCATCAACTTGTGGGTACCACAGCACAATCTTGTCTCTCAATTGTGGGAATGTTTTCAGAAATGCTGCAAGTTCACTTTTATTCTGTGGCATATGAACATGCACTTCTCCCACCATTTCTCTCAATGAGTAAGCAAAAGCTTCTCCTTCATTCTGCTTATTATTTTTCTCATGTATATCTGGTGGCTTCTTTTCCTTATCCATTTCCTTGCTAGGTCTGGTGGTTTCTTTTTCTTCTCATGTTTTCTTGCCCACTTGTCTCCTAATTTCTCAAACTCATTGCATTTAAAACCATATTTTATTTCTGCAATGTGCAAATGCATTCCTGAAGAACACATTTTCTCACTTGCTTCATCATCCATGTGTACCCTAAAACTTTTCTGAAATGGAAAAGTTCCTGAAACATCAGTTTCATATTTTTGACCCAAATATGTCAGTCCATTATGTGTAGTTAATGCACATGTAGCTGTTTCCTTACTCAGGGAAATTAATTCTTTTTCCTGACACTGGTTTACATTTTCATTATTTAAACAGCAAGGACTGTAATTTTCCCCATGTTCAAATGCTGAATTAAAAACACTAAGCTGTTTCTCTTTTTCAGGGCCTGTGTTAATATGTTCTCTCATGTTCTCTATCTTTTTAATTACTGCTGCTTCCTCAAAGCAGGTTTGAAAAATCCCATTTTCAAATATATTTATTTTATCCTGGGCTGCAGATGTTTTAAAGGCCATTTTTCCCTCACCTTTCAGTGCTTGGGGTAATATCTGTTCAATAATCTGTGAATTCTGTGTTTGTGAAATAAACCCCGGCAAAATCACTGATTCTGCAGCTCTTTGAACTTTTTCAGTAGGGACCATATTAATTGGGACAGTCATAATTTTTCTAGGCATTATCTGTGCATCTGCAGTTAGCAATTCTTGGACTGAATCAAGCACATTTGAAGCAGTAACACCTGGAGGTATCACTGTCAGTGCTGAATCAACAGGTAATGGGTCAATATAAAATATCTGCACAGTTCTCTCAGTCTGTATTTCTCTCTGTTCGACAGAAGCAGTAGCCCCTGTAGTATTTACTGGTGCACCATTTTCAGTATTAATCATGTGAACCACATAAAGGGGTGGACACTCAGCTAACAATTCATCCATTATTTCATCCCCTGAATCATTATTTATTTGAAGCTCTTTGTCAGCATTAATTCCCTTCTCCTGCATCTGGTGCTTTACCTTTTCATCCTCACTTGCTTTCTCTCTTGCTGTCTTTTCCCAAAGGCTTAAGGCCTCAAATTGTGCAGCTTTAGATTGTGTCTTTATTTCACATAACACTTCCCTTAATTTGTCAATAATTTGCAATTCAAAAGTACCATCTTTTAGAAACCTCAAAGCACCCTCTTTTTCAGTAATCTTGCACCATTGGTGAACCCACATACATGTGTTTTGTCCCAAATTGGTAGACATAAAATGCACAGGTGTTCCTTCAGGAGCATCACCAATAAAAAACAATTTTTTCAGTTTACCTCCTAACAGCTTCTTTAAACCTTCAAACATTTTCATTTTTGCAATAGTTCAATGCAATTTCTTTTCTCCAAAGCTGTCAGTCTTAATTTTAGTCAGTTTTACTCCTACCACTGACCCTCCACAAAATCTTACTGCAATATTTCTCTTAATCAATAACTCTGTTAGTAACAACATAAATACATTCGCTACTCTGTCTGTTGTGCTAAATAAAGGATAGATTTATATTCACTGCGAGTAACACATTCCGCTTACCCTTCACAAAGTAAGACTTTCCGTTTACTCTTCATACACTACAGGTAAATCCCTTCCGCTTACCTTTCACTCAAGCTCAGAAGAACCTGCTACTCCTTTGGACTTATCCTTCAGGATATATCTTAGGCCAAATTTTCACCAGCGAACTCTTTTGCTGTCAATCAAGCTCAGAAGAACCTGCTACTCCTTTAGTGTGACCCTTTCTAGGTGATATCAGACCAAAGTTTCACCAGCGAACTCTTTGCTATCAATCACTCACACAGAAAATAGTCCCTAATTTAACACTGCCAGCCCTCCTTAGCTTCTCAGTGTTATTCCAACAGACGAGTAACCTCAGTGCAGTGTGGCTTCCATTTACCACCCGCTATTCCTTCCCGGGATTCCACAGGTGAGCATACCTGCGTGTTCCAGACGACATAGAACAAGACACTAACTTAACATGAAGAGTTAAAACATGTAATCAATAACCAAAAAATTATTTCCTATGAAATTACCAATATAATCAATTCAAAATGAGCAAATTGTCACCAACAGTAAAAAAAAACTTAATATTTTCAACACATTTCAAAAATTCATGCTAGCATATTAACAACATTTCACAACCCTATTGATATTCACACCACTTCCGCAATCACCTTCTTGCATCACCTTCCAGTACTGCTTTGCCAGTCTTCAGGTTCGGAGCATTGGAGTCAGGAATCAGGACTTGGACATTTATCTAACTTGGGCAATTATTTTACTTCCCTCTTAAGGTCAATGATCCATTAGTTGAGTAGTTGATGGTGAAATCAATAATCACTAATCACCAAACTAATCAATAATGACCATCCTCTGATTACCAAAAACTGATGGGGCGGTAATTTCTTCTGGTAGTTTCTCAATGCAAAACCCTCATGCTACCTCTAATTCACCGCTCAAAAGGTGTTAGGCCCTTCACACCATGTATTACCTTCAGGAGACTTAAATAAACCTGAACAGTCAAAAATGCAATTTATTATTCAAGCCAATAAAGAGAGTTGTTGAGTATTTTAAAGGGTTTTATTTTCTAGTCAAAAGTTAATTTTTCTCTGACCCTTTATTCATTAGTAAAATATCAATCAGGTTACATAATTTGGAAAACAGGAAAAATATCAATAATACAGAACACATTACAGTCTGCATATAAGCATTACATGTAGTTATGAAAATGTGGCGCACAATTCTTAAAGAGTTTGTAAGAAAAATAGTCTTGCAAAGCTAATCAATGATTAAATAGTTGGCAAAAATCTCCCATTAAGAGAAATAAATGCATAAGTCAAATAAATCTTTTCAGACCTAATTAATTAGTCAAAGCATAAACTTAAAGTTTAGCATCTAAATCTAAAGAGCCTTTCTATCTGTTGCTGCTCATGTGCATCTCTGTGTCTAAAGAGCAAAAAGGAGGGAGACAGCCCGCCCTTCACCAGACCTCAAAGGAATGTGGCCTGATGTGCCAAGATATGACGTGGAAGCAAGAAACCTTCCCCTGAATCTCCTCGGACGCACCTCCCCTTCAGCAATCTCCCGGGACGTTTCTCGTACCTAACCCATAGAAGCCAGCTGAGCTGAGAAAAGCCAGCCCCCATCCAGAGAGGACATTATTTTATACCCTAATTATTGGCAGACTACACAAAGATGTAGCATCTTTCAGGAAAACCTGTACGTGATTGGTCAGTCATGATGGCATGAGTTCTCAATACCCTGACTCATTCTAAAATCCTGACTTTACCAGTTTTAACAAAAGAAGCATACATGAATAACTACATTTATAAACATTTGCAACATTTACTAAGAAAAATGTTTCATTCTAATTCTCTTCCTTCCTTCCTTCCACAGCGTAGTCAGATGGACACTTTTAACTAACACTGGTACATTGGCAGAATCACAAGAATGTACAGTTGAAGATGTCCTTCACTTCTTGTCATGAGGAAAGCTGCCACAGTCTGCGCATGCTCCCTTCTCATTAAATTGCAAGCCATAGCCTTGATGGATTCACAGGCAGCCATGTTTTGTGTAGGCCCCAAAATAAAACAAACACAAAGATAATATTAATTTCATGTAAATCAGCCCATTATGTTTCCCTCCCTCATACTAATACCCCTTATAAATGTTTACCTAGCCAAGCTATTAGTGAAAAGCAGCTTTTCTATTATTTATGACAACATGCAAATAAATGTGCAGCATAGCATTTTCATGCATTTAGTGTAAAATTTAAAAGCACACATAGTTAATACAGCGCACACAGTTAATACAACACACACAGCAACATGCTTTAGTGTTTTAGATAGCTTTTCATGCAAAAAAGCATTTAGCCCCCTGTGTAGTGTTTGTGCATTATTAATTCACACACATTATAAAAAGAGGTGTTATTAACTGAAAATATTTATCAAAATATGCAACAAGTCAAAGTCTATTAAGACAGGAATATTAAATTTAGATTGGCAAGGGATGAGCTGGGAAGAGAGAAACACATTCTATTAATCTTCAAAGCTAAAAAGGCCACTTTTCTCTACATTGCAAAAAAACACATGTTAATTCAGCAAAATCATCTCAGACTGAATAGGCCTCACTTTCATGTTTTTCATGTGCCATGTTTTTAACTTGCACCAAAATGTGCGTGGCAAATTTAAATGCAGTCTGTCTGAAGCACAATATTAAAACAATGCCTGACTGCAGATGAAATCTGCTCCATCACTTGCAATAGTGGTTTTGTACAATCTGTTTTTGCAAACGACAGGGTTTGCAACTGCAAAACTGTGTTGTAAAGCAGGCACACCACTCAGTCTTCTTGGCCTAACAGGAGCAGGTAATTTCACCCCTGATGCTATTCAGAGTTTCCTACAAATCTTGGGCCCAGAAGAAAAAAGCCTGTGGAAAACACACTTGTTTGATATGTACTGCTGGTAAAATGAGTTAAAGCAAAGAGAGGGGACATATATTGGTAATTGAAAAGTATGGTGGCACAAAGGGCATGGTTAACCGAAAAGCAAAGGAAGGGGCAAAAGACATTGAAAGAATATTGCACTGGTGCAGAGTTGCATCTTAGTAGTTTTATTTTCTTTCACATCTCATGCCTGTTGAGTTTCTCTCGGACTTCCTGTATGTTCTGTCACAGCTTTTGCCTCTCACAGTGCCTGCCTGTGTTTCAGTCAAAGCTTTTGCATGTGATTCAGGCACGCGTTTGCACGTGGTTGTTAAGGCTTTTGCACATTTTTTTAAACCCCTGCCACTAACCACTCTGTGTGTGTGTGTTATGTAATTGTATTTTTTGGATTTACTTATGTTTTATTTTTTACGTAAATCAAAAAACATAATACAGAAATTAAATGCAGCTGCAGCAAATAAATAAAAAAGGAGAGAAAAATATGAAAATAATTAAATTTATAAATACCATATTTCTCTTACATCATTCATTATTAATTCAATCATTTCTTATGTAGACATAAAAATAAACAATCCTGCCGAAAGGCTCATAAGATCTCTCCATTTTCAATAATTATAGAAAGCAGGGTACTATAAAATAACAAATATATCATAGAAAATGATGCAGTATATACACCGGTATTCTCAAGATTCACAGAGACTTATCAAAAAAAATTTTTAGACCCTAGTTAAACAAAACCTCTGTATTCATTCTACCGGGGCAAGTTGGGCCATCATGTGGTAAATGCCCCCCACATTCTTTTACCTTTAATCCAGCTTTTCCATCCTCTCTGATCATATAATGCTTTTTCCAGATTAAATATGTGTAGGAAGCGACCTTTCCACTGATGGAAAGTTGGAGGAGAGGCATCTCGTCAGGCTGATGCTACACAGAGTCTAAACCTCCATAGCTATAAACGTAAGCTCCTCCCCGATTTTCCCATTTCGTTCTCCTCCTGGGGGGTCTTATTCCTTGGAGCAAACTCACCCCAGTGCTCCTGATTATGAGGGCCCCCTCCAGGTAGTGCAGTATATAGCTCCTCATAGAACCCCTTAAATGCCTCCCTAATTTCTGCAGGGTCAGAGACTATATCCCCTTCCTTATTTGTAACCTGCTTAATACGTCCTACAGCAATTTGTTGCCTAGCCCTAACTGCAAACAATCGGCCAACATTCTCGCTATATTCATAACACTGTTGCCTTTTCGCAAGAAATTTACCTGCTATCTCCTATTACCAATTTATGGAGATATTCGCGCTAAGCGCGAATATCTCCAAAAGCTAACACCTGCCCTGAGCAGTTCTTAGCCATGTTATCCAATGGGAGGTGGATAACATGGCCAAGAGCATTAGCTCGGTAATGCATGAATATCGCTGACTTTTCAGCGATATTCATGCATTGCGGCCGATTTTTATCGCATTTGCGATAAACCTTGGTAATACCAAGGTTTATTTGCGATAAAAATCGCCGCAGCTCAGCGGTAAATTTTTGTCTCTAACCAAGCAATAGCGATAATTATCACTATTGCTTGGTAATATGCCCCTATATTTTTTACAACAATATTTTTGATTCGATATTTTTGTACTTATCTGTTTGGAGATAGGAGTTCGATATTTTGGCATTCTATATTTTTACTCGATATTATGGTGGTTCTATATTTTTGTCATCGATATTGTTTCAGTGATCCCTCCTGAAAACACACCAAATCCGCTTGTAGAAATGTAAGTTCCTCACTAATCCTCCTTCTCTTATCCCCATTATTTAAACCAAAGATGTTTATAGAGGCTATACTAATCTCAGCCATAATAACAATGTGGCATCTTGCCCTAAAATATACCCTTCCTGACAACGCTGTCTGTATACCAAATTTTCTGATTGACTCTCAAATATACACTGTTCAGCAGTTTTAATGTTTCTCAAAATTCTAATGAACACAAGATATTATGTAGCTGCAAGTTGAATACTGACTTTCCTCCAAAGGGATCCTCCCACCCAAACCCCCCCTCAACCCCCCTCTTCCCTTAACCCTCCCTCTACCCTTGAAAGCATCCAGAGCCACCATGTCTGTGTGATGGAGATAGTGGGAGACGCTGCAGCCCCTCACCCCCTTACCTCCCTATGCACCAAACCGGGAATATGGAAGCAAACCTTCTGAAAACCGGATCCCTCTCTTTTTATATAGAGGCCAATAGCAGGCAGAGGAAGACAGGAGCTGCCAATAAAGAAGAGAGATACCCCCGGTGAAAAAAGAGAAAAAGCAGAAATAGCCATAACTACTCTCCCAAATAATGACTATCTAATGAACTCCCCCTGTCTTAAGCATTTCAGGCCAAACACATTTAACCGGCTGATTATACTTTTCTTTTCTTTTCTCTGCTTGAGCCTGAACCGGATGCTCTCTTGCCTGTATTTCAGATGTAAAAACCTCTACCTAACCTTTCACAATCGTTTTAACTCTGGCTGGGGTCAACAAAAATGGCTCAAAACTAGCATCTTGATATGGTTTGATTAACTGCCATAAACGCCATCTGCGTTCCACGGTTATGTGACAAAAATGATGATCCCTTGTACTGCCTTCTTGCATCAGGCCGAGCTTTCTCAAATATTTCCTGCCTCAGAGAAAAATTACCAAAAAAGACTAAAATGGTCCTTGACTGATTTGACTCCTGATTGTGAGTTTTATTACAGACAAAAGGAAATCTATGAGCCCTCTGTATTTCCCGCTCCCAATTCCACCCTGAGAGCTCGGGAAAGGCAGTTCTAAGGCGGTCCAGAATCAACAAATGTATATCATCCCCTTCCAGTCCCTCTTGAATGCCTAGAAAACTAAGGTTATTTCTTCACTGGCAGTTTTCAAGGTCTTCCAGATTCCACATAATGTCTGTGAGTTGAGCCTCATGATTCTTCGTCTGCTCTCTTACAACGTCTAGATCCTTCTCTACCAGAGAAGTTCTTTCTTCCATAGCATCCGGCCGTTCTCCAATCTCCAGACAGGTTCTCCCTACTTTCCTTACCACGCCCTCCAGTTTGTTGTGGCCTGTCTTGCTTTTTTTCCATGTGCCTTGGTTTCTGCACGATGTTCCCTGATTGACTCCAAGATCAAACTCAAAGCAGGGTTTATGTTTGCAGCGGCCTCATCCTGCTGGTCAACTGAAGAGCTTCCATTTTGCCTAGAAACTGAGTCCAGGGGGCCCATGACCCTTGAATGGGAGTAGTTCCATTTCAGCCTTGCTCCGGAGCTGTGTCTTCCTTTCTTTTTTCGGGCCTCGGATTGGCATTTTAGATCCCCTAGAGCTCCTTAGAGATTTCTGGTGTTTAAAAGCATTCTCGGGTGCCTCTAGCCAACTTGAGCCAGAGGCTGAAATGCTACCTTCAGTAACGCTTCACCCAGTCTCGGAAGTTCCTGAACGTGAATCCTCCGTAAGGGAAAATAATATATCTGTTCCATTAGATGTAATATTAGCTCCTAGTGACCCCTCAAAACCTGTATTATGTGGACCTTATGGCTGAAGAGGCTGCAAATAAGATTGCGGGTCTACAGTACTACAGGGTTCAGCCATTGTGTGGCCCTGCATACCACCTCTCAGGGTGTCTTCTGAACTGACTGCTCTTACATGATTGTCAATCCCAGTTTGAAGGGGCGTCCTGGAGGCGTTGCTTTGAGATATCTCATTATTTTCCCCACTATATGGGGTTTCGATACTTTCAAAAGCCTCTTTGCCTTGTGCTCCAGTAATGTCACTCACTTTTTTGCATGAGTTTAACCCTGGTGTCTTTGACTCATTTTTATCTAGGGATTCGTTAGACGTCTGATCTAATCCGGGCATCTGATCCTCTGATCCCTCTTTAGTCTTAAAGAAATCTGGAATGGCTGGTCGGGTGGGTGTCAAGACCCCAGTCCTACCTCAGTGGCAACGCTGCCAACTGGTCAATGTTATGTTATGTTATGTACTGTCTCTTCTATAGCGCACGGCTACCCCAAAGGGTGTCCCGGCGCTTTGGCAAAGAGACCTGAAACTGAAACACACAACATGGCAGCTCACAGTAGTCCAAGGAATTTAAGCAGAAAAGAGCCAAGTCTTCAGCTCCCGTCTGAAGGAAAGGAGACTGTTGGCTTTACGGAGGGTGATAGGGAGCTCATTCCAGCGGCATGCCGCCAGGTACCGGAAAGACCGACCACCCATCCGGGCACGTCTGATAGACGGTACATCGGCCTTAGCCAACCCAGCCGACCGCAGCATCCTCCGCGGCGCGTAAAAAACCATGCGCTTCCTGATGTAGTTTAGGCCAACAGAATGAAGGGCCTTAAAGGCCAGGGTAAGAATCTTAAATACGATTCTTTTGGAGATGGGCAGCCAATGCAGCTTTTTCAGCAGATCCGAGGCTCTTGCTCTCCTTGGAAGGCCGAAAATAGCTCTTGCTGCTGAATTCTGCACTATTTGCAGCCTGGCCAACAAATATTTATGCAATCCCAAATATAGGGCATTTGCATAGTCGAGTCGCGACCCAATTAACGCCTGAACAATAATTTTTTTATACTGCAGGGAGAGCAATGGAAGAAATTTTCTAAGCATCTTCAGGATGCCGAAGCATTTCCCGGCCAGCCCGATAATTTGGGGTCTAAAAGAAAGGCCGTCATTGCACACCACCCCAAGATTTTTAGCTTGGGTCGACGCCTTCTCAGGAGGAAACATTTCCTGGGGCCACCAAGATTTCCAGCAAGGATCAGGAGCGCAGCCAAAGAAAAGCAACTCAGACTTATCTGAGTTGCATTTAAGGCTGTGCCGTTGAAACCATGCAAAGACCGCACTCAGACAGCCTTTGATCCTGGCGCCATCAAAAGCCTCACCCTTCCTGCATGTGAACAGGAGCTGGGTGTCATCAGCGTAGGATATAATCTGGGCACCAAAAGTCTCCGCTACCTCCGCCAGAGGGGCCATATAGATATTAAAGAGGGTGGGGCTCAAAATAGACCCTTGAGGAACCCCCACCTCTAGCGGCGGCATTTCCGCGGAGAACGGAGGTGCCCAGATCACCTGTCGGCGCCCTGATAGAAAGGATTGAAACCAATCCAACACCGTCCCTCGCAGCCCGATCTCCCAGAGTCTTTTAAGGAGACCGTCATGAGGGACGGTGTCGAATGCCGCCGACAGGTCAAGCATGACTAACATAGCCTTTCCCCCTAGATCAAGAGTTTCCCTGATAGCTTCGGTAACCTCAAGAAGGGCTGTCTCTGTGCTATAATTAGCACGGAAACCAGATTGAGAGTCATGGAGGATGTTATTGCTCTCGATAAACTTGGTAATCGAGAGCTGAACATGTTTCTCAACCACCTTCGCCAGAGCAGGGAGCAGGGAGATTGGCCTATAATTAGCCTGCACCAGGGGATCTAATGAAGGCTTCTTGAGTAACGGCAGAATCATCGCGTGTTTCCATGCCCGCGGCACCACTCCCGTACTCAGAGAGAGATTAAGCAGAGGGTTCAGCAGGATGTTAACTGCAGGAGCCACTCTACCCAAACATTTCGCTGGACATGGGTCCAGAGGTGAGCCAGACTGAAGCCGGGACAGCAGATCATGAGATGTGGCGCAGGACATCGGCGGAAAGACCGATAGTATGGGCCCTGTCTCTTCCACTAATGAAGGTAAGGAGCTCAGTTTATATATCGGCGCATTGGAATCTACAATGGGAAAAGATTCCTGAATAGCCTTAATTTTATATGCGAAAAAGTCTGCAAGCTGACTAATCCACTCTTCTGTGTGAGAATGAGGAGGTGAGCAAGCAGCAGGAGAAGCAAACTCATTTACTATTCTAAAGAGTTCTCTACTCATGTTATCCGCTTCATCTATTCTGCGCTCAAGATATTCTTTTTTGCCTTCGGATATATGTTTGTGATAAAGCTTGATAGCGTCACGATATTTTACTTTATCCTCTAACTCATATTTGCGACGCCACACTCTTTCGGCCTTTTTACATTCTTGGCGCATTTTCCGTAGTGATGGAGTAAACCAAGGGGCGGACTCAATGCCTTTGGTCACCAGAGATGACGCCTTACTATACAATTTTGAAGACTTTAAAAAGGACTTTCTATGGATTTTTGATCGACAGAAGATATCGCAGGCCACAGATAATGAATTACTAGAACTGAAACAACGCAATAAAGATCTTGTGGCATATCTGGCCCAGTTTAATAAATTAGTAGTTGAAACAAACTGGCCAGAGAGTAAAAGAGCAGCCGTCTTTTACCGAGGACTTACAGATGAGTTGAAAGACATCCTGGCCCAAATTCCCAACCAAGCCACAGACATATCGGCCTTAGTAGACTTAGTTTTGGAGATTGACTTTAGACAAGGCGAAAGGAGAGGCGAAAAAAGAAAAGAATTCAGTTTTAACACTCCGAGATTTGACAGAGCCAAAACAGAAACAACAAGAGCAACTGAAGGTCAATCAGGAGGAGAACCAATGCAAATTGGAGCAGTTCGTGGTACATTAACAAAGGAAGAGAAAGAAAAAAGACGACAGAACAATCTATGCATGTATTGTGGAAATAGTGGCCATTTCGTGAGAATGGGTCTAAAGAAACCCAAGATGGTTTCAAAGGAGAAGGAAAACTTCAAGCACCACCAGTAAGTAGAGTTGAACTGGTGGTTGCAGATAACAAAACAACTCCAGAGGAGCACCTTTTGGCCAATGCCTTACAGTCATCTTCCCCCCATCTAGTGATCTCGATGAAATTGAAATTCAGAAATATTACCCTGACTGAATTTTCTGTCATGTTAGATTCAGGAGCCACTGAAAACCTTTGTGATCTAAAATATGCCAGGAAGGTTGGTCTGAGGGCAATACAAAAGTCAAGAAGCGAACCGGTGAGGGCGGTGGATGGTACCAACCTTTTTTCCGGGCCCATCACTAGTCACACTGAACAGGTAGAGTTGACCTTTCAAGAGGACCATCGAGAAACAATACAATTTAATTTAATTGATACTCCTCAGTTCCAGATTATACTAGGTTTACCATGGCTCACAGAGCACAATCCGAGTATCAATTGGGAAATGAGAACTGTTAAAATGGATTCAGAGTTTTGTAAAGAAAATAGTTTTGGTTCGAAAACCAGATCCAGAGAAGCAGGACCAGCCACAATTTTGAGCAAACAAGATATATCTGTTTGTGTGATTCACACTAAGGAAATTCCAGCAGAATACTGAGAGTTTAAGGACGTATTTGATGAAGTCGAGGCTGAAAAACTGCCACCCCACCGATCATTCGACTGCAGAATAGAGCTAGAGCCGGGAACAAATCTACCTTGTAGCAGGTTCTACGCTCTAACGAAAAGTAGAATGAACATCTAAAGAAGTATATTGAGAAGTATTTAGCCAATGGGTTTGTACGTCCCTCCCAATCCCCAGTCTCTTCGCCACAGTTCTTCGTCCCAAAGAAAGGAGGCGAACTCAGAATGTGTATCGACTATCCCGCAATAAATAAGGTCACCATCAAGAATAGATATCCTTTACCACTCATTTCAGTACTATTAGATCAGGTGAAAGAAGCACAAATATACACTAAGTTAGATCTTCGTGGAGCTTACCATCTGATTCGAGTCAAGGAAGGCGATGAATGGAAGACAGCATTCGGAACAGATTTGGGATTGTATGAATACCAAGTAATGCTTTACGGACTATGTAATGCTCCAGCTGCCTTTCAGCACTTTATAAAAAGTGTACTGAGAGAGTTCATAGAATAATCTGTTATTGTGTATATAGACGATATATTGATTTACTCGAAGTCAAAAGAAGAACATCCGGATCAAGTGAAGAAGATGTTACAAACATTGAGAGAAAATAATCTGTATGTAAAATTGAAAAAATGTGTGTTCAATACAAAAGAAGTAGAATTTCTTGGATTTGTTATTACGCCATCTGGAATAACAATGGATTCAAAGAAGTCCGTTCTAGACTGGAAATCCCCAAAGAACGTAAAAGAGTTACCAAGTTTCATTGGTTTTGCCAATTTCTATAGAAGATTTGTAAATGAATTTTCGCATACACTCATTCCACTTACTCGGCTCCCTAAGAAGGGTGTTTCATTTGATTGGACAGAAGAAGCTGAAAGAGCCTTTTGACTGTTGAAACATGAATTCATCACAGCACCAGTTTTATTACATGCCGACCCCAAAGAACCTTTTTATGTGGAGACCGATGCCTCAGATATGGCAATAGGTGGAGTTCTCTCTCAGAGACATAAAAGAACAGAACAACTCCACCTAGTGGATTATAGATCCAGAAAATTAACGGCTGAGGTCAATTATACAATCACAGAAAAGGAGCTACTAGCCATCAAGGATGCATTTAAAGAGTGGAGACACTACATGATGGGAGCATAACATACAGTGACAGTGTTAACAGACCATCGAAACTTAACATTTTTTAAATCTGCCAAGACCCTTACTCCACGTCAGCTTAGGTGGTCGCTATATTTTGTAAATGTAAATGTAAATGTAAATGCAGTGGTGAATCAAGAGACTATCTAGGAAACATCTAGGAAACAATTATGAAAGCTATGTCCTCTGAAGAAATGATTGAATGGACGAAACAAGAAACTGAAAGAGAGATTCGACACGGTCTACCATTTCACGCAGGAAAATTGTATCTGCTGAACCAGGAGTTGCGAAGATTGGTCCTTGAGGAAAAATATGACAACAAACTGGCTGGTCACAAAGGAATCTTAAAAACAGAGGATTTAGTAAAGAGACATTACTGGTGGCCAAAAATGTCTAAGGATATAGATTCCTATGTGAGGACTTTGAGATCTGTGCTCGGGGAAAATCAGAGAGGCAATCCCCTAAAGGACTACTCCAACCAATGCCCACACCCTCCCATCCTTGGCATACAGTCACAATAGATTTAATTGTGGACTTGCCTTCAGGTCAAGGTTTCAACACTGTATTGGTGTTTGTTGATGCCGTCACAAAGATGGCCTATTTTGTTGCCCTAAAGAAAACCCCAACCGCCAAAGAATTAGCTACCCTTTTTAGTACCCACATAGTACGGGCCCATGGGATTCCCAGGGTGGTGATCTCAGAAAGGGGTTCCTAATTCCTATCCCACTTCTGGAAGGCATTTATGGGAGGTCTAGGTGTAGAAACTCGGTGCACCACCAGTTTTCATCCAGAAACAGACTGACAAACAGAGAAGGTGAAACAAGAATTAGAGTAATATTTAAGATTGTACTTACTTGATCAAGAAGGGGATTGGCCAGAATATATTTGGGCAGCAGAATTCGCATATAATAATGCAAAAAATGTCTCCACTGGGTTCTCGCCATTCTATTTAAATTATGGTAGGCATCCTAATTCCTCTGTAAGTAGGTGAGAAAATTCGGTCCCAGCAGTCCAAGGCCTGGTTAAAAATTTAACGAACATCCATCAGACAGCTACAGAAAATCTGGTTAGAGCTAAGGAGAATTACAAGAAAGATGCTGATAAAAAGAGAAGAGAAGGCCCAACTTTACAAATTGGAGATAAGGTATGGCTCAATGCTAAAAACCTTAGGATAAAAGGAGTTCGCAAATTTAAACCTAAATTTGTAGGCCCATATCAGATTGAAAAGATAGTAAACCCTGTAACTTATCGATTGAGGTTACCCAAAAGAATGAAGATCCACCCAGTTTTTCATGTCTCTCTGCTAAAAAAACCTCACCAGATTTAAGAGTGGCTCTCCCTCCTAAAACAGTGCAACTGGAATCTGGAGAAGAATTCGAAGTTAAATGAATCCTAGACTCTGCAAAACGTAAGGGAAAAACCTATTACTTAATTGACTGGAAAGGTTATGGTCCAGAAGAAAGATCCTGGGAGCTAAGTTCTGATATGCATGCTCCCCGGTTGGTGAAGGTCTTCCACAGAAAATTCCCAAGAAAACCCCGACCGGAAGAGCCTCCTTTGCGAGGCGGTACTGTCAGGACCACAGAAGATCTGAATGTCTCTGTCTGTTCAACACATCAGGAACAAACATTTTTAAATGTGCAGAAAGTCAGAGCCATTACCTGGAGAGAAGCTTGGAGATTGAACAACTCCAAGATGGCTGACGACTCATGGGAGGTGCAGTTCTAGTCTTTCTCCATTTTACAGAGTTCGATTTGAAGCGCTCATGATAGAACGCTGATGCACATCACCTGAGAATTCTGACTGAAGCGCACGCATTCTCTAACTCCTCTCGTGGGTTTAGTTAGTTAGTTTAGGTTTTCGACGATACCGTCGGTATATCGATCCGGGAGAACTCAAGTCTACTTCCTGGAAAGAAAGTTGTCAAGCCTGCGCACATTTCCCTCTTGCTTCATCGAAACGGTGTTCCCTTGAGGGCATGCGCAGAGAAAGTTCGTGAGTGTCGCATCCATTGAGTCTGCACATTGAACTAGATGCTACCACCTCGTTGAGGAAGGAGTGTCGGAGTTCAAGGATGTTACCAGGCAACGTGGCAGCTATTCTAACGAGAAATACATCGAAGCACAGTTACTGAGCTACGTACTTTAGAACTGTTGGTATTGTAATATTGTAAATAATTATTGGACACAATTGTTGATAAAGACTATAGAAGCAGTATAAGAAGGTTATAGATACTCACCCAAGCAATCTTCATTACCGCTTCACTTATCTGAAAAAATATCAAGAAAAAGAAGTTACAAATGCAGTTTAGAAATAGAGAGTAAGTACTAAGTGAAACTATATAATAAATAGACAGTATATTGAAAAGACATAATATAGATATCACTACATAGTTCTTTTCTTTCTCCTGATTAATCTATAAAATTCTTCATGGAAATAGAACAAGATAATTCTTAAATTGCAGGAAGATATGAAGACCAGTAGAAGAGAGGCAAAGGTGTAAGGTTATTTAGGTGTGTAAGGTTAGAGATGGCAAAATAAATCAAGACTGTTTTTAGGTAAAAGTGTTAAGTGTTGTTGTCTTTAGTTTCCAGAACCAACTGCTAGACGCTCAACATTCTTGGAGGCCAAGCAGGAAATTGGAAGCAGATACCCGCAGACAGTCTCTTTGTCTTCCTTAATATTTTATCCACTCCCCCTTCCCCCTTTGGGTGTTTCTCCTAGACGCAGTTATATTTGTGCTAGGGGACCTCCTAGAAAAGCATTGGGAAAAATGCATCTCTGCTTCTGCGCAAGTACTGGATACATCACTGACAGTGGGACGCAGTGATAGTTACATTGTCTACAACCGATATTGCATTGAGATCCTCTGTGGTTTTAGATGGGGTTATTTTCTTACCCCCAGTCTGCCCCAGCTCCATTATAATCCTCCGTTTTCTTGCCCCAACATTATCCTGTTGCTTTTTAGATATATGGGACTCGCTGAGCTTACCTGTGATAGCTTCAGAGCTTAATGGCGGGGACTCCTGTCTCGATCCCTGTTGCTGGACTGGATTCCGATCCAGAGTTCCTTTTACTTGTCTTAGGGCCAGATGTAGGTGGCCGTTTCAGACCATTTACCGACCGGTAACGGCCGAATTTGGCCGTTACCGATCGGTAAATGGGTGACAGGTATGTAGGGGGCATTTTTTTACCGATTCGGTAAAATTACCGAATCGGTATTTTTACCGATTCGGTAAAATAAAAATTCGGTAAATTTACCGATTCTGAGGCACCCAGATGTAGGTGGGACTCAGAGGCCTTACCGAGGCCTTACCGAATCGGTATTTTATCATCAAATCCAATTTGATGGTAAAATACCGATTCCGGTGTGCATGCACATGTGTGCATGCACATCTATGCCATGTGACAGGCAGACCTGCCCTTAGGGCATGTATGCCTACCACATGGCACCCAAGCCTGTTTTGGGGGGCCAGAGGGTGTCAAAGTGACACCCCCTGCACCCTTGTGAAAATCGGTATTTACCGATTCGGTAAATACCGAATCGGTAATGCCCATTCATTCCTATGGGCTTCAAAGCCCATAGGAATGAATGGGCATTACCGATTCGGTATTTACCGAATCGGTAAATACCGAATTTTTCCGATTCATTATTCCAGCACATCTGGAATACCTACATATCCACCCCTCAGATTTACCGATTATTAATTACCGAATCGGTAAAATTCGGTAATTTTCGGTAATTAAGAATCGGTAAATCTATTCTACCTACATCTGGCCCTTAATGCTTTAGGAGGCATTCCTGATATCCTACTGATGTCTGTTACAGCAGCCAGTGTCCTCTGTGTCTCCCAGGCAAATATGCGGCTGACAGAAGCTGCGAGACCTCAAGGTGTTACACAGAGATCGGGTGAGCCTCGCAGTCAGGACACTAATCACACCAAGGGGTCGATTCCGATTCGGGATAAAAAACCGTGGTACGATTCATATTCGTAGCCTTTTCCGTACGAATTTAAAAAAGCCGCCCGAATTGCGCAGTACGATTCGAAGTCCGCAAATACGTACGAATATCAGCGAACCGTACGAACCACAATCGAAAACCCGCATGAAATGTCGTCGGCACTCCAACCGTACCATTTGTAAACATGCCGTGCAAACTAACAAGTACGATCCTGACCAAGGACCAAGTACGCGATTTGTACGAACAAACGTAGTCCCGCATGAAGCACGATTTGTACGGAAAACATCGCGTATGAGCGAGCCGCACCAACAAATACGACTCGCACACCCCACAATCAAGCACACACGTACCCCAGACACGATAAACGACCGTTACTGCCAGCCACACCCACAAATACGACTCGCACACCCCACAATCAAGCGTACACGTACCCCGGGCACGATAAACGACCGTAACTGCCAGCCGCACCCACAAATACGACTCGCACACCCCACAATCAAGCGTACACGTACCCCGGGCACGATAAACGACCGTAACTGCCAGCCGCACCCACAAATACGACTCGCACACCCCACAATCAAGCGTACACGTACCCCAGGCACGATAAACGACCGTAACTGCCAGCCGCACCCACAAATACGGCTCGCACACCCCACAATCAAGCGCACATGTACCCCGGGCACGATAAATGACCGTAACTGCCAGCCGCACACACAAATACGACTCGCACACCCCACAATCAAGCGTACATGTACCCCGGGCACGATAAACGACCGTAGCTGCCATCCGCACCGACAAATACGACTCGCACACCCCACAATCAAGCGTACACGCACCCCGGGCAAGTCTACAGTCTACACACCATAGGAAAACAATGTCCTGGCCACATCAAAACAGGCAAACAGAGGGCCCAAGTCACAACCACCCCTTATTACACACCCACAAAAAATTCAAATTAAGCCACACCCACAAATGGACCAATAAAAGAGCCCACACATGCAACCCATCATCCTTTGCAACATACCTATTTGGGCAAAGACACAGACCAACAACTGCAGCCATACACCTTCACACATACACCCTATCTCATTCACACACACCACTCCCTTCACAATCAGACCCACACACCCTCATCCATACACACCATCACCCCCCCAATCACATACACCCCACACCACAGCCACACCAAAGGGTCCAAAGTTCACTAACCCGGAGATGGAGATCCTTACAGATGAAGACATCAGAGTCTTTCCACAGCTGTTTGGTGCATTGGTCAGACATACCAGCATAGCTGATAAGACACGCATGTGGGAGAGGATTGTCGAGAAGGTCAATGCTGTTGCACCCATCAGGCGCACCAGAGCGGTTTGCCAGAACAGGTGGTACGATCTGCGGAGGATAGTCAAGCGCAAGATAGATGAGGACTACGCCAATGCTCATCACACTGGAGGTGGGCCTCCCCGCAGACCTGCTCAATACCATCCCTGGGAGGAGAAGGTCATGGCCCTGCTACCACTGGTGGGAGTGCACAGAATTGAAGGAGCCATTGAGTCTGGTGAGTAAAAAAACGACTCATGTAACATGGGGGGACTCCCAGCAGTGCCTAACAGTATGGGGGGTGTGTGGCCATGACTCCCAGCAGTGCCTAACAGTATGGGGGTGTGTGGCCATGACTCCACGCAGTGCCTAACAGTATGGGGGGTGTGGCCATGACTCCCAGCAGTGCCTAACAGTATGGGGGGGGGTGGCCATGATTCCCAGCAATGCCTAACAGTAGGGTGAGTGTGGGGGGTGTGGCCATGACTCCCAGCAGTGCCTAACAGTATGGGTGGGTGTGGGGGGTGTGGCCATGACTCCCAGCAGTGCCTAACTTTATGGAGGTGTGTGGCCATGACTCCCAGCAGTGCCTAACAGTATGGGGGGGTGCGGGGTGTAGCCATGACTCCCAGCAGTGCCTAACACTATGGGGGGTGTGGGGGTGTGTGGCCATGACTCCCAGCAGTGCCTAACAGTATGGGTGGGTATGGGGGTGAGTGGCCATGACTCCCAGCAGTGCCTAACAGGATGGGGGGTGTGGCCATGACTCCCAGCAGTGCCTAACAGTATGGGGGGTGTGGCCATGACTCCCAGCAGTGCCTAACAGTATGGGGGTGTGTGACCATGACTCCCAGCAGTGCCTAACAGTAGGGGTGTGTGGCCATGACTCCCAGCAGTGCCTAACAGTATGGGTGGGTGTGGGGGTGTGTAGCCATGACTCCCAGCAGTGCCTAACAGTATGGGGTGTGTGGCCATGACTCCCAGCAGTGCCTAACAGTATAGGGGGGTGGGGGGGTGTTGCAATGACTCCCAGCAGTGCCTAACAGTATGGGGGGGTGGGGGTGTGTGACCATGACTCCCAGCAATGCCTAACAGGATGGGTGGGTGTGGGGATGTGTGGCCATGACTCCCAGCAGTGCCTAATAGTATGAGGGGGTGTGGCCATGACTCCCAGCAATGCCTAACAGTATGGGTGGTGTGGCCATGACTCCCAGCAGTGCCTAACAGTAGGGGGGTGGGGGGGCACCATGCTCAATGCACAGTGAGTGTGAAAGTACTGACAGGATAGCTGACACTGGGCCCTGGTCTAGGCAGCACTAGGACCTCCTGTGACCAGTGCAAACACTAACACCAGGACAAGGTCTGATATCCTGCACAGGAACTCACAAACACTATCATGGCAGCATGCTTCATGGGGGGACAGGCACACCACGAGGGACGCCTACTTGCCAATCACATTCAAACTACTACCATGGCCTGTCACACACACCCCTTACAGAAACTGAGCCCCTGGGGACAGACAATGGAGTGCAACACTGTCACAATCGTCATGTATCACAACCTCAGAAATGCTCATCTGATGACGTATGCAAACAAATAAAGCACAGTGTTGAATCACAAGTCCATTGTGCCTCTCACACAATGCTGTTGCCACAGCTTTGTGATGCTGTGGATGCACTCAAGTAGCCCCATGGACCTGAGTATTGACAAGGTAATGCATCCCGGAGAAGTGCCACGTCCTAAAGCCCTGTGCCTGAAGAGGGTGTACTGGTCCTGGGGGCTTGGCAGTGGGTCGCTGTCACGGCACTGCAACCCCTCTCTAAAGTTCCTGGATGAAATCAGCAAAATTCCACTCAGTCGCCATCATAAACATGCTGCATTAAAACCCTCTGCATTCTTGAACCAGGCATAATTATTGACATTGCATTGTGCAGATTGGGCCACACAGAGCACAGCTGGATCTGTGTGGTGCTGGCGACACAAGCCACAGCAATGGCTGTGACAGTCACCGTAAACAGTACCCAACATGTCTAGCACCCCTGAGCACATGTCAATCTCAGACCACAGCATACACATACACAATTTTAAAATTTCAACAATCCAAAGCAGGGGTAACATTGCCAATGACAATGTATATTAAATTCGGATGTTGCATGATAGTGCATTAACAGTGTTTGTCTCTCAGACCCACAGGTGAACGTGTGGAAACTACCCCCAACCAGGGGGGGAGAAGGATCCCAGTCCCAGGCTCAGCACGGCACTGACCCCACCGTCATCGAGGCCTCTCAACACGCTGTGGATGACCCCAAACAACATGGCCCCTCTGGATCCCAAAACCCTGCAGCAGCTGGAACAGATACATCTGTGCCAACCACCACACCCATTCCCGCCACATCCCAGCAGACAGCTCGGAGCCCTGTCCATAATACACAACAGAGCCAGTCTGACAATGAGGGACATGGTTCGCCGGGCACCCATGATGTGGCAGACGACACCTCCACTGCCAGCACTCATGGGTCCCGTCGACATGATGTGCCCACAAACGCAGGTCCGGCTCGTGTGGGCAGGGGTGGTGGGAGTGGCACAAGGCGGAGGCGAGAACCTGACCAGCAAGCTGCAGGGCCCGATATGGCAGAACTCCGAAACATCATGGAGGAATACCGGCGGGACATCAGCCTGGTAGTGGAGGCCCTCAACAAAATGACCAATCAGCAGGCCCAGCTGCATGCCAGTCAGGAACAACACCAGGGACGAATGGAGGCAAGACTGGATGAGCTCATGACGGTGCATCTGGAAATCAACCAATCACTCCGTCTGATCGATGTCAACATGCAGTACCCTCCCTGTGTCACAAGGCCTGAAACATTAAGGCAAAGACCAACAACAGGCACAGGGAGGGAGGAGGAGGCGGAATTGTCAGACGGAGAATCCCATGCATCGTCAAGGCCTGCACGTGAGGGTCCCCCAAGGAAGGTGGGTCGTCCACGGTCCAGACGTTGAGAGGCATAGGGCCATGCACAACTCCCAGGTCACCTGGTCTGGCATATTACCTTTGTGGGCAACAGCATCACCCTATTGACTTTCAGACTCTCCCACATGGACTTGCTGGTCGCAGTGTGCCCAAAGATGCCAAGCACTGTGGCCGGGACTCTGTTGACTCATACTGTAAGGCATCACATCTCCCGCTGTGAACTTTGGATCCCCCACAAGAGTCAAAAATAAATCTAAGTAGCACAAAAAGCATTGATGTATTTGTCTGTACCTAGATTCTAATACATTTGTGATGTGAAATGTCTTCAAATGCCACAGTCTCCTGCAAACTCTAGCCATCCACACACTGGGATTTTAGTCGGGCTGTGGACACACATAGGTCACAAGACATCTAAAACAACATACATGGATGGCAATACTCACCCGTGATGGTTACTAACTGCAGAAGATGGGGTTTGCTTGAAATACTGCAATGACAGACAGTCATAGAAGAGTGGGTGAGGTGTCAAGAGCATGGCTAATATGTAGGTGTCCAGGGAGAGAGCACCAGGATCTGTGTAATGAGGAATGAGAACTAGCAGCCACATGCTGTTGTACTGTTGATGTGAAGATTGATGGCCCGGCCAAGGGTGCCAAGACGGACTGTTGGCAATAGGGTGTTAGATGGTAGACGTCCATATCATTTATTTTGCCTGGGTCTGTGGAGTGCCGACTGAGTGTGGCTGATGAGTATGAAGGTGAACCTGCATTTGACAGTGGGACCATTGTAGGTATCTCATGCGGTTGGTCATGGGGCATCAGCAGGGGATGTTGAGGATGAGGTGTGTGCATGCACCCTGGATTTCCACAAGTACTCTGGAAGTCAGGTTCTTGTTCCTGTTTAGAGGTTGTTGCTTTAGTTGGGCTGGCTGGTGTTGTGGACGGTAACCAGGCTGAACACCACCTTGCCAACAGACATCACCATAGACATACCCGATGGAAATGACAAATACCACAAACATAGCACCTTCAGAGTGGTAAGAGGAATTGCCATCATCCACATTAACACTCCCAGAGTCACTACCAACACCAACAACACCCTCCCAACCGCCTACCTCATGCATTTACAGATCCACACAAACACCACCCTCAGAGGAACACTCATCTACAGACCACCTGGAGTCCTACCACTATTCATCAACTCCATCGCTCACCTCATCAGCACGCATGCCCTCGCCTACACGGATTACATCCTCCTTGGGAAAATGTAATTTCACCGTCACAACAACAATGACGTAAACTCCACCGCCCTGATGGACAACCTTGCCAACCTTGGATTACAACAACTCGTGACAACCCACACCCACACCGCTAGACACACACAGAACCCCATCTTCGCATAAACTCCACACGTCTCACCCAACAACACCACCTAACACCACTGGACAGACCACAGAAGCGTCCACTTCACCTTCAGGAAACCCACCACACCTCCCGGCACACAGACTATGCCATGCAGCTGCTGGGGCAAGCTCAACGAGGACTAACTGACAGCCACCCTTACCCTGGGCCCACAAGCCTACCCCACCTACCCCCACACCGCAGCCATCTGACTCAAACAGTGGATCACCGACTGCGCAGACACCTACGCCCCACTAAAGTCCTCCGCCACCTAACACAAAAACAACAACATTACGGCATGGTTCACAAAATAACCCAGGACCTCCAAGTGCACCTGTTGGAAGCTGTAGAGGAGCACCTACTGCAAACAATCACCAGAAAGCTACAACGCACACAAAAGTGCCACCCGCAGACACCACCAACTCATCAGGACCGATAACAGGACACCCATCAAGGCCCGGCTAGACAGCAACGCACCCAACAGCAAATAGCACATCAACATCGCTATTCAACTCTCTAAAGCCAAATACAGTGCAAACAACATTCCACCATCACAAGACCTGTGTGACTCACTGGCCAACTTTGCTCATGGTAAGATCATCGACATACACAAAAGCTTAAACTCCACTATACCCACATCCACAACCGAGAACAGCCCCCCTGCAACCAACACCCACTCAATTTACCTAATTGCCTGCTACAACGTCAGCAATGAAAACATCATCATGAGCAAGGACTACATTCACTCTGGATCCCCATCTGAGCCATGGCATATCCACCTTTCAAAACAAGCCACATAAGCCATCTCACCCCTTTTCCGTAAAAAAATCCTACATCTCCTTCCAGACAACAACCTTCACTGGGAGCTTGGAGAATGTCGTGATCACAGCCTAACTGAATAAACCTAAGGTTGACCACAAATACCTCTCGAACTTCCTGCCCATCTCCCTGCTCCCCTTCCCAGAACAAGTCACCTTGAAGATTATCAACAGGCAGCTGACCCGCTAACTCAAAGACAACAACATCAGAACAAACACAGTCTGGATCCTACATCTACCAGAGCACGGACACCGCCCTCATTGCCACCACCACCACCACCACCACCAGCATCCTCATGAACAAAGGAGAAACAGACGCCCAATTCCATCTGGACCTCTCAGCAGACTTCCACACGGTCTCCCACGCCACCCTAACATTATGCATCCATGACGCAGGAATCAAAGAGAGTGCCCTGGTCTGGACAACTTCCTTTGCCACCGGCAGAACCAAGAGCATCTGCCTCCCACAGTACTGGTCCAAGACCACTGACACCATCCGCAGCGTCACACAGGGAATCATCCCACAGCCCAACGGACTTAAATATCCACATGGCACTACTCACCCATGTGGCACAACAACATAGCCTCAACATCATCTTCTACGCCAATTACACCCAGCTGATCATATCCCTCACCAAAGACTCACACACTGGCAAAATCTACCTCCACAGAGGAATTAAGGTTCTTGCAAAATGGAGTAAGGACAGCAGGCTGATGCATAATCCAGAAGAATCGGAGCAACACATCCTCCGCCCCACCAGCTCAGCCTGTGACGACTCCTGGTGGCCAACATCGCTAGCAACAGCACCATAACCCACCAAACACCCACACAACCTGAGGGGCATCCTGGACTCCTCACTCCCCATTAACAAGCAGGACAACGCCATCTCTGCTTCCTGCTTCAACACCCTCTGAATGCCCCGCAGGATCTTATCATGGTTCACCTCAAATACACAGCAAACAGTCACCCTGCCCCTCTCCACCAGCTGACTGAGTAAGGGAACGCCATCTACGCAGCTACAACAACCAAACTCCTGAGCCTGCTGCAACGCATCTAGAACACATCGGCATGTCTGATCCTCGTTTGCCACAACCCGGCCACATCACACGACACCCAAGAGGCCTGCACTGGCTCCCTGTCAACAACAGCATCAGCTTCAAACTCAACATCGACACACACAAAGCTCTACACCATGCAGGACCAGCATACCACAACCACAGACTCACCTTCTACACACCCACCCGCAGCTTCGGCTCTACCGACCATGCTCTCGCCACTGTCCCTCACATCCGGAAAAACACGGACAGTGAGAGATCATTCTCCTACCTCTACTCAAAGACCTGGAACACCCTCCCTACAAGTCAACAACAGACCTAGGACCTACTGCCCTTCTCAATACTTCTCGAGCTAAGGCTGTTTTGATCAGTAGCAGACCCCCCCAGCGGATTGAGACCGTCACGGGTAGGTAGTGCCTTTCACTAATGAATCGATTGATTGATAGATGGCTTAGCCAAATTATGGGGCTCATTAGGATGGCGGTTTTTCCGCATCCTCCGGGCCGGCGGAAGTGTCCGCCGGCCTGGAGGATGCGGAAAAACCGCGGCGGAGACTCCAAAGACCCACCGCCAAATTAGGATGGCTGGTGGGTCTGGAATTCCGTCCGCCGTTTTTCCGCCGCGGTCGGCTTCCGACCGCGGCGGAAAAGCTATAACATGGCAGGCGGTGTCTATGAGACACCATCCGCCATATTATGATGTTTGTGTAAATATGCTTTTCCACGGCGGCTTTTCCACCATGGAAAAGCATACGGACATTCACTTTGGGGGCCCGTTGCGGGCCCCCTGGGTGAATGGGGGTGGGGGGTGCACATGGGGGGTACCTATGTTACCCCCCTGCATTTGCGTACACAAAGCAGCAGGCACCGTGCGGTGCCTGCCGCTTTGTGCATGTAAATGCAACACATGCATTTTTAACATTGCGGCGGGTGCAGCTTGAAGCTGCACCCGCCGCAATGTTAAAAATAGAGGATGTGACCGCCACCCTGGCGGTCACATCCTAATTGCCATGGAGGGACCGCCGCTGCCCATGCGGACGGTCCCTCCTACTCAGGGGTGGCGGACGGACGCAAGTCCGTCCGCCATCCTAATCGGCCCCTTAGTGTGTAGGATAGGAGAGCTGTAGATGAAAGTTACAATGAGGGTGGTCAGGATGCTGGTGTGAAACTGGCTTTTCTGATGTTTGACAATGCAGAGTGTGTCCATGGTGTTGGATGTGACTCTGAAGGTGTACCCCGTTAAGTCTGACCAATCATAATCCAGGTTTGGGTGTGTGATCCCTGTGAGATTCTGATGATCCGTCTGTGATGGCTAGGCAGAAGTGGTGTTCTGAGGTTGCGTACTACCACCTTACAGCATTGGAGGCAATGTGTTGTGTCAACGAGGTAATATACTACAATTTGGTGCAGCTGGAAGTTGTGTGTATGCAGAACGAGGCACATGACCTGGTTGTACGTACATGCACTGTTAAGTGTGGCTGCGTCGTCTTGTCAGTATGAGTTGCACACACAGCCTGAGAGGCTGTCATGGGTGTGTTTGTGGTAGCGTGTTACAAGGTGGATGATTGTCTGGTGTTCACTGTGTGGAGGTTGCCTGGGGCATGAGTCTGTTGTGTCACATGTGTCATTCAATCATAAGGAAGCCAAGGATGAACAAAGGGAAAATGCTGCCCCCATTCTAACACTGTTCAACTACAAAAAGGCCTAAGCCACCTCACAACAATTTCCTTACGACCAATGGCAGAGTTACATGGCCAATTTATACTACTGCCTCAGATGTGTCCCTTGACACTAATCCATAGGGTCATGGTGTATTTAACGTTTACATAAAAATAAAACAAAAGGTATGATCCCACTCTAAAAATTGAAAATAAAGTGAGCAAAGAGAGAGTGCCTCACGGTAGCAACACCCGAGGGGGTTCCTGACAGACAATTGCCAGTTTACCCACTTCTCATCATCGGCCACTCTCTCTTCGTGTGAGTAAAGAACGAACAGGAAAATACAAATAGTGATTCCCAACTTATATAAATATGGTGCACAAATAAACAACCACTATGTCCCCTCATATCAATTAAGGTGAAACTAAAGTGTGTGTGCACCTGGCACCCCTATGATAGCCAAAGACAATTGGCCACAACTATTAAAAAGGGGAGGGACTTGCTAGGTAAACTACTTCCTATTGATTCTGTCACATGTGTCATCAAATGAGCTGAGTGTCTGGCAGTGTGCATGTTGCAGGTGCTGACGGACCTGCGTTTGTCATGGCGGTTGTGCAACAGTGGCACAGACAAGCTGCAGCATGCTTCAATAATGGATGGATGGATGGATGGAGGAGTATCTCATAGGTGTGTGTGTGTGGCTGGATTGGGCCACGCGGTGCTGCGTTGTGGCTGGGGATGCTGCAGTCGGGAGGAGTGAACACATGACGGCATAAGGGGCGATAGAACATGCTAAACAGGCACACAACCCCAGGATAATTGCTAGGCAATAAGTGACATGTGTATGTGAGCCAGGAGTGGCTGGTTACCCATGGGTCACTGCCTGAAAATGTGTTAACATTCACCATACATCACGGCCACAGGACGAGTTCCCATAATGCCAAGCGGGGCACAGGACACACAGCGTCAGCAGCTGTAGCCTGCACGTTGTGTGTCGCAAGCAACAGAACACATACAGAACCCTTACATCATGCACAATATGGTACATTAGCCATTACGAACAGCATGCTTGTTGTCACTGTATACATAACCACATATGAACAATCATTGTAAACAATGCCATATAGAACGCATGCACACTGCAAAGATACCGTCGGTGACAGCAATGAGGCACAATGTACTGTGTGAAACACAGTTCCTACACAATAGGATGAACTTATTTCCAAGGCCATGCTGCCTCAGCCAATTTACATGGGCAGTGGCATTTCTCTGACGACAGTAACACTCATGCAATGATGTTACCTGTAATGCTGGTGATACACTCTCCACACGACTGCCAGGGACTGTCCGTACCTGTGACCATCAGAGTGGTGTGATGCTGGAAGGGTTCCATCTCACAATATCCCCGTGTTCTGACTACTAATGACAGACACATTAGGGCGATCAGGCGAGGGAAGGTGAGGATGGGAACTGCAGGGAGGGAGATCTGAAACAAAGCAAAGCAAGCATAAGGATTCCATACTTTTTGTTACAGATTCACAGATTACCTTGGCAGCTACACTGTACCACTCGCACCTGTGTAGTGTCACCACTGCCACTGTGTCCTATTACTGTTCACAGATCTTGCAATGAGACTAGATCAGATCCTTCAACACGGACACATGAGAGTTAGTAGAGGATGTCACCTAAATGGAGCATGTATGACGCTCACTAGGCTGCTACAATGCAATTATATCCATGCAGTCATGAAGGACGTCACAGTGTATGAATGTTGCTCGCTATCTCTGTAATTCTGACGTATAGCAGTGCAATAGACACAAAGCCAACTATCCGTAGTCAGCCCTGTGAATCAGCAAGGGTCATGAAGGGAAAATAGACATCACCCGCAAGAGCTGTAAGCACCTCCTCAAATGACGAAGGAAAGAACCTAAACAACAGGAAGCCCCATAGGGGCCAGTCATTACCTCTTGCATCTTTGCATTACTATGCTAGAAAGGACAAGCATGGGTAAACAAACTCAACAGCGAGTAAATAGGAACATAGCTAATAGATACAACCCTACCGTGACCAGGATATGCTGCATGGCAGAAGAGATTTCAGTCAATGACCTCACCGGACTGTTGGCACGTAAGTGTGAACAATTGCTACAGCCCAATGTTGTGATGTAATCAGTGCAACATACCTGGCATCATGAGAATGGAAAGTTAACATCAACTTACTGAGAAGGCTAGTGAAGCAGTGTTCTCCAGCGGCACTGAAGTAACAACATAACAGTGACATGACATACTGCCACAAGGGGCAATGCATCCATGCAAACAGACCCACAGGACAGTTGACAGAACATGTGGGACATACACTTGCCCACAGCGGCACAACATGCTTCACAGGAAATCAAACTGTACTGGACCACAAGGTTGAGTGGATGATTCTGACACATCCTGCTGCACACAGTGAGGCTGCAATTCTCCACAGAGCCTGTGTTTGTGATGTCACACAGAATGGCTACCCGTGCCATGCGCTATGTGTCAGGGTCAATGTTAACACACATTGATGCTTTCACCAAAGTCAAAACTCTCCTACAGATGACTGTCAAGAAAGGTGACTGCCTTGTCATGGGAGTGGTGCAACATGAAAATTGATACATGGTAATGTGACATGTATGTATGGGCCTACAACATGCTCATGAACAGTTTCTACACACTAAAAAACCATACCAACAATAAACTGCCTGTTTGGAATCCTTACCCAAACTGACATTTCCACATGTCTGTGCAGGGTACGCTGATTCCTCCGACGTTGCTATCATCAAGAGGAATTGTAGCAGGACCAAGATGACATGGACAGACAACAGGCAAGGCGACCTGGAAAGGACAGGCACACAAGGGGTCACGTACTTAACATATTCATTCAGACATGGTCATGTACAATACACTAACAATGTAGTACACTTGTACATTCCAACTTCAATCATTGTGGTCATGTGTGTGGCATGACATCATCAGTTGTGTGACACAGCACCACAAACATAGAGGTGACATTGTGTACAGTCTGCTGGACACACAGTAAGCTATACATTTCACTCTATGGTAGTAGCTTTCACACTATTTCACAGCTACTCACCGTTATGAGAAGAAGTTGCGTATGAGCTGACTCCGGATATCATCCTCCTCCTACTCATCACTAGCATCCTGGCCAAGGCCTTCGTCCTCAATGGGTGGATGGTCCTCATCATCAGGATCCAGGATGAGTGTCACCTCCCCCTCCACTGCCATGTTGTGCAGCATGCAGCACACTGTGAAGATGTCACACACCTTGTGCGGTGAGTATGGTAGGGATCCACCTGTCTTGTCGAGACACCTGAACCGGCTCTTCAGGAGTCCAAACGTACGCTCGATCACACGCCTGGTCTAACCGTGAGCATTGTTGTAATGCTGGTCTGCGGCAGTTCTGGGGTTGAATAGTGGAGTCATGAGCCATGGCATGTTCGGATATCCGGCGTCTCCTACAACAATACCTCATGTCAATGGATGTGCAATGAGAAGCCATTAGAGAGCTACAGTTCATTGAGACATACATGACAGACAGTGTATACCCACCAACAAGACATGCCCGATGGTTGCGCAGCTGCAGCATCATCTGTGGTACCCTGCTCCGCCTCATGATGAATGCATCGTGGCATGATCCTGGAAAACGTGCACAAACATGGCAAATCATCATGTTAGCAAGACACACCACCAGGGCATTTATGGAGTGATAATCTTTCCTGTTGCGGAAGGCCTGCTCCTGAGCCTGTGGTGGCACCAGTCCAACATGTGTCCCATCAATGGAGCCAATTACATGTGGCATGTGTCCCACGGCATAGAATGCACCCTTGATATTGTTCAACTCTTGTGGAGTAGGGAACTTAATGAATTCATCAATGTGCTGCAACATAGCAGCTAAGACATCACGGAGGACACGGCTGAACATGGTCTGGGGACATTCCCCCCACATCACCTATGGTGAATTGGAACGTACCTGTGGCAAAGAAATGTAGGGCTACCATCACCTTTACCTTGGGTGTCAGCGCAGTTGGATACCTGTGTCGCGGTTGTAGATGTGGTTCCAGCCTGTCCGTCAAATTCTGAATTAACTCCTGAGGGAATCTGTAGCGGCGGATGCAATCACGTTCTCTCATGGCATCCAAGTCAGGCAACGGCCTTGGCAGTGGGGGTGCCCTGCACGACATGTGTGGGGAAAAATGTGTACAACTATCAGCAAACAACAATTACAATGTACATAGCACAATCAACACTGTTTAAACACATGAAATCACATATTAATCTGCCGTGGCCTATACATCATGGACACTTATGCCAGCTAGTTGGCACTCACACTACAACACTGATTCCCCTGTTGGCTGTGAAATGGACATGACATGCACACAAATGATCATCTGGGCATGTCTGAGTTAGCAGACCAATGTATTGCGTCAGTGACACCCATCACGTGACCTGCATGAGAAGGTGGTCAACACATCCAGACAGCTGACTGCAAGGAACACACCCACGTCACAAGTGCGATATATTTTACTTTTCAGTGATATTGTGCATGAGTTGTGCATTTTACAAGGCTACACCACAGCCATCCTCTGAATGCAGATCTGTATGTCTGTGGCCAAATGCTCTATGATGCCATCACACACATGAGCTGCTGACATGCCACTGTGGCATGGTGTGCGTACATGTGAGACACTTGCAATCAGCACACAGACCCATCATAGATGCACCTACAGAGGATTACGTTAACCCAATACAAACAGCATGTCCAATATATTATATAGCACACACATTACATTGTCACACAGGGTCATGCAGAGCGTCAATTGGTAAAGTGAGACAGTGCCCCTGTCCATGGCATCATGTGACAGATGGCCGTAATGAAGAGTGTGCCATCACAGTCTTCATGTGAAAAACAACATGTTCATGATGTTACTCATGTGACAAGTGTCAAGGTAATGTGAACCACATAGTGGCCCGTCACAAATGTCATGTCTCCACAGCCCATCACACATCAACTGTGCCACTAGAACACATGCCCTCTGCTATATAACTGTGTGCCACACCTAGGGCCTGCTCATGTAAGTCTGCCATGCCAAAACATACATGGACATCCTCATGATGACCTCACACCCACATCCCTGCCATGTGTTTTCCTGTTGTCACTATAGTAATGGTGCCATGCGTGAGCTTGTGGAACTCACTGTATACATGTATTCACTAGAGCATGTGAGACACCCAGTACCCACTGGTGCGTGCGTGTGTACGGGTCGTCTCACCATAGCATTGTGCCCATACGCGTGCAGAGCGTACCCCACTGGTGCGTGCGTGTGTACGGGTCGTCTCACCATTGCATTGTTCCCATACGCGTGTGGAGCGTACCCCACTGGTGCGTGCGTGTGTACGGGTCGTCTCACCATAGCAATGTGCCTATACGTGTGCGGAGCGTACCCCACTGGTGCATGCGTGTGTACGGGTCGTCTCAACATTGCATTGTGCCCATACGCGATACAAGTGTGGAGCGTACCCCACTGGTTCGTGTGTGTGTACGGGTCATCTCACCATAGCATTGTGCCCATACGCGTGCGGAGCGTACCCCACTGGTGCCTGCGTGTGTACGGGTCGTCTCAACATTGCATTGTGCCCAAACGCGATACAAGTGTGGAGCGTACCCCACTGGTGCGTGCGTGTGTATGGTCGTCTCAACATTGCATTGTGCCCATATGCGATACAAGTATGGAGCGTACCCCACTGGTGCGTGCGTGTGTACGGGTCGTCTCACCATAGCATTGTGCCCATACGCGTGCGGAGCATACCCCACTGGTGCGTGCGTGTGTACGGGTCGTCTAACCATAGCATTGTGCCCATACGCGTGCGGAGCGTATCCCACTGGTGCGTGCTTTGTACGGGTCGTCTCACCATTGCATTGTGCCCATACGCGATACAAGTGTGGAGTGTACCCCACTGGTGCGTGCATGTGTACGGGTCGTCTCACCATAGAATTGTGCCCATACGCGTGCGGAGCGTACCCCACTGGTGCGTGCGTGTGTACGGGTCGTCTCAACATTGCATTGTGCCCATACACGATACAAGTGTGGAGCGCACCCCACTGGTGCGTGCGTGTGTACGGGTCATCTCACCATAGCATTGTGCCCATACGCGTGCGGAGCGTACCCCACTGGTGCGTGCGTGTGTACTGGTCGTCTCAACATTGCATTGTGCCCATACGCGATACAAGTGTGGAGCGTACACCACCGGTGCGTGTCTGTGTACGGGTCGTCTCAACATTGCATTGTGTCCATACGCGATACAAGTGTGGAGCGTACCCCACTGGTGCGTGCGTGTGTACGGGTCGTCTCACCATAGCATTGTGCCCATACGCGTGCGGAGCGTACCCCACTGGTGTGTGCGTGTGTACGGGTCGTCTAAACATTGCATTGTGCCCATACGCGATACAAGTGTGGAGCGTACCCCACTGGTACATGCGTGTGCACGTGTTGTCTCGCCATAGCATTGTGCCCATAAGCGTGCGGAGCGTACCCCACTGGTGCGTGCGTGTGTACGGGTCGTCTCACCATTGCATTGTGCCCATACGCGATACAAGTGTGGAGCGTAAACCACTGGTGCGTGCGTGTGTACGGGTCGTCTCACCATAGCATTGTGCCCATACGCGTGCGGAGCGTACCCCACTGGTGCGTGCGTGTGTATGGGTCGTCTCAACATTGCATTGTGCCCATACGCGATACAAGTTTGGAGCGTACCCCACTGGTTCATGCGTGTGTACGGGTCGTCTCACCATAGCATTGTGTCCATACGCGTGCGGAGCATACCCCACTGGTGCGTGCGTGTGTACGGGTCGTCTCAACATTGCATTGTGCCCATACGCGATACAAGTGTGGAGCGTACCCCACCGGTCCGTGCGTGTGTACGGGTCGTCTCAACATTGCATTGTGCCCATACGCGATACAAGTATGGAGCGTACCTCACTGGTGCGTGCGTGTGTACGGGTCGTCTCACCATAGCATTGTGCCCATATGCGATACAGGTGCGGAGCGTACCCCACTGGTGCGTGCGTATGTACGGGTCATATCACTATCGAAACATGGCGTTTGCAACGAATCACGCACCGTACTTGTGTGTGGATGCCTGAAAATACATAGGGAACACCTAGGGGACGAGTAGGATGCACAGAATGCAGGCTGGTTGTCAAGGAAACAGAGATTTGAGTGTGCTACAGGTGTCCTGCAAAATTCAGTTGGCCAAAAGTATACAATGTTGCAATGTTTGTTGTGTAGCTAGAGCAAAGATTTCAAACCATGCAAATGTGTGTCAGGGCCTTATGTGAAATGGGATTGGATGAAACATAGGAAGCAAAGTAATGTGCCCTATCACACTGTCTTCCTGAGAATGACAGCCCCTCAGCAGCACACATTTAAGGCTGCATGTGGCTGTGAGAGGACACTTGCCTGCACAACTTTGGAGTGGACAACACTGCTGCTGTCTCTGCATTCCCTGGACCCAGATGTTGCTGAACATGGAGAGGGCACCTGCATTCTGCTGGATGCCCTCCTACCCAACTACAGCAAGCTGTATGGGAAACCAGGGGATCAGGTGAGTGCTTAATGTGTGAGTGTCACTGCAGCCATTGTGTTTTCATGACACTGTGAGATGCACTGTACTTTGGAGTCAGTGCCTGGTGTGGACATTAAGATATGTCAACGTATATTTAACAAGGACCCCCTGAAGACATAGATAATGTAGTTCCTAGGTCAGGGTAAAAATCTCATGTGACAAAAAACAACCTAGGCAACTAAAGATATGGAGGACAATGATTAATGTGAAGGGACACAAGCTGGCGATTATTCTGAAAGTACAATTTTATTCTCCAATTTAAAAACACAATAAACAGTGACAAAGAACAAATTTAAAAATATGTTAAGCAAGAAATTGTAATACAATGAAAATTTCATAAATCTAACATAGTGCATAAAATTAATTTATACAATAACTAATACATAATAAAAAACAAAAAGAGACAAAATATAATCAAATATTAAGAAATGAGTGGCCTAATGGTTCTCTACGCGCGTTTCGGCGACCAGCGCCTTCTTCTGGAGTTGCCACGTGATATTCTAAAAATAAAAAAAGTTATACAAAAAATACAATTATTTACAACTAATGATATGACAAGTTAAGAGCAACTGTACTTATCATCAACAATACAGCCATAGTGTGAACCCTTTCATTTTACTAAATAACTAAATAACATAGTGCATTTAGTAGACCTATTTTGCCTTTGTTCATTTCCCTACTCATTCAGTTCCTTTCGGTGGAATAATGGTTAGTTATAAGGGTATTTACTATTCTCTATTATACATGCAAGGTGGTTACAGGAAGTTAACAGCCTAATTCTGTATTTCCTAAGACATATCAGTCATTACGGTTAGAACAGATAAATAAATACTTACACGTAATTGTGCACTGCGATTAATACGGTGCGGCTGATGTGACGTATCGTATTGTTGTCTTTATAAAACTTCAAGGCAGTCTTTGATAAAGCTTAGAAGAGATTTCAAAAATTATAATTAATTCTCTTCAAATGGGCACATATTTCTTTTAGAGGCTTTAGAAAGTCACACCTTACCATGATTATTTATTTAAAACTATAGATTAGAGAATTGGACCCATCAGGCTCATATTTTAACTTGCCTATTGGAGAGATTAAAGATAGACAAGGCATATATCTATGTCAATACGTATTAGGGGTATAGTCAACCTAACTTACCCTCAATTTATGCGTCAAAGTACATTTATTTTTTCTTTTTTCAAAAGGATGTAGTTGGTGGCGTTTTAATGACGCTGAGTGATGGCTTCCGAATGTAGTTTAGATCAAATATAGTATATTGAAGGACCTCCCTACCTAAAAGAGGGGATATTAGAGATAACTATGAGACAAACCTGTATTTGAGACAGGAATGCATTAAGGTCATGCAATATTTTAAAATTGGACTTACTCGACATTCGACGACAGGGCTCCTTCACTCATTTGGAGAGATATGCAGACATGCAGATTGGCGTCTTGGTTTATATTCAATAAAATATTTTTAAAAGATCTCCCTGCCTAGGAAAATAACAGACAAATTTTCGAGTTAAGATATACTGTTACGTTCTGGCGGTCAATTCACTATGAGGCCAAACAGGGAAGAATCAGGCGAGTCCATTGTAACTTACCCAGCAAAAGCCAGCAGAGCTCCTTAAATCCTTTAAAAAGATGCGACAAATTCGCGTTTTGTTCAGAGCGATGGATGACTCTTGACAAGTGCACACATTGGTGACTGATTTTATATCTATAAGAGAGATTCCTGCCTGTAAACAAATATACATATAAGATAGGACTTATTTTTATTCCCTATTGATGTTTTAAGTTAAGGGGCAAGGCGGGTCAAATTTGACTTACCCAGTGATAAGGAGCAGGCTCTTTTATTCACTCGCACTGCAAGGATTCGCGTTTTGATAGGATGACGTATCGTCAATAGTAAATGTTTTAAAAGATCTCCCTGCCTATAGGAAAACACACAGAGGATGGTTTTAGGAAAAAAGAGGATATATTCTTATTCTTTCACTATGAGGCCAAACAGGGAAGAATCAGGCGAGTCCATCGTAACTTACCCAGCAAAAGCCAGCAGAGCTCCTTAAATCCTTTAAAAAGATGCGACAAATTCGCGTTTTGTTCAGAGCGATGGATGACTCTTGACAAGTGCACACATTGGTGACTGATTTTATATCTATAAGAGAGATTCCTGCCTGTAAACAAATATACATATAAGATAGGACTTATTTTTATTCCCTATTGATGTTTTAAGTTAAAGGGCAAGGCGGGTCAAATTTGACTTACCCAGTGATAAGGAGCAGGCTCTTTTATTCACTCGCACTGCAAGGATTCGCGTTTTGATAGGATGACGTATCGTCAATAGTAAATGTTTTAAAAGATCTCCCTGCCTATAGGGAAACACACAGAGGATGGTTTTAGGAAAAAAGAGGATATATTCTTATTCTTTTAGAGTTAAGTTAGTCAATGGCCAGGGACGATCTGTCACGACTTACCCGAGGATAAACGGCAGGGCTCCTTGATTCCCTCGAGATACTGCGCAGGTTACGTCCTGTGTCTCGACCGGTGGAGATGGTAGATGAGGTTTCTCCGTGGGTCTCTCGCTTTTATATTGGTATTTTTAATTCAAATCACCTTCAGCTGGAGGGATGTTTGTTTTGCGAGAGGGAGAAGTAGGACTACCATTGCTAAAAGGCTAGAGATAGATGACGGACTAGCTAATTTCTGTTGTTTTAGAGCGATCCATGGCATCCATTACTAAAAGGTGCACGGATCGCGACTGAAGATAATTAATGTACTGACTAGCTTATGTTGTGTGTCCCAATCTTTCGCAATAATGCGCTATTGTCTAAATTTATGCCAAATGGGCTGATCCCTGCTAGAAAATGCAGTAGGACTGATATAAGGGGAATTGAAAAATGGTATTATTTGACACAAGAGAGAGAAGTGGGACTACCGTCACTGAAAGGCTAAGAATAGAGGACGGACTAGCTCACTTCTGTTGTTTCGATTGATCCATGGCGTCCATTACTAAGAGGTGCAAGGATCGCGACTGAACATAATTAATGGACTAGCTAACTTTTGTTGTGGATCCTGATCTTTCGTGGCACTATTATCTGAGTTTATACCCCATGGATTGGTCCGTGGTATAAAATGGAGAGGGACTAATAAAAAGAGAATGGTATTGTTTAACACAAAGTTGTTGGTGTGTTTACAATTGTTGGTCAAAGATATATATTTCTAGTGATTCAGATTTCATTTCCAATTTAGGATTGAACTCTGAAGCATCTAGAAGGCCAAAAAGGGGGTGGAGGGGGAAAAAACAGCCATTGCACAGACATAATTGTTTCTATTTATATACAAAAAGTGTCTGTTCTGTCTACAATATTTGCCCCTTTCGTTGAGTTAGTTGAAATGAGCAACAATCTAATTGTCAAAACTTTCATTTCTGGCAAGCGAACTAGACTTTCCTGGTGGTGACAATAAAGATGGGTGGTCAATGTATTAATGAATGGCATGTTCCCATGGGATTTCGCTGTTCAATCCCTGACTGAAACAGTTAAAAACAAAAATCCAAAAGACTTCTCTCTTTTTCCTGATTGCAGTACCGCCATTGGAATCCGGGGTATGTATCTTCTCTAAGATTCTCCACTTGAAGTCTTCTACACTATGTCCTTTTTCTAGGAAATGTTTCACCATCGGTGAAGTAATCCTTTTTGTTCTTATGGCGGAACGATGCTCATTAAGACGGGTTTGAATCATCCGTGACGTTTCCCCTACATATCCTAAGAGGCAAGGACATTGCAGAAAGTATATCACATTGGTTGTTCTGCAATTCCACATTTCTTTGGCTTTTGTTGTATGGCCATTGTGGGTGAATTCCTCTCCTCTTAGGATATTATTACAGGATGTGCATGAGGAGCAAGGAAAGGTTCCTCTCACAGGATTGTTGTTTAGAATTGATCGTTGTGTCCAATTCTCTTCGACTGGGGTAGATTTGAAACGAGAATGGACTATATATTCTTTGATATTTTTATTTCTTTTATGGGCAAAAAGGGGTTTGGCCAATTTCTGTTCATTTGGGCAGTTACTGTTTAAAATATGCCAGTTGGAATTGATTACGTGCTTCACTTTCGCATTGACCGTCGAGTGTTTGGTTATACACACTATTTGGTCCTTTTGTTTCGTTGACTTCGTTCTTAACAGACAATCACGGTCGTAGAACCGAGCTCTTTTGTAGGAGTGCCTCACTAGTCGGTGAGGGTACCCTCTTTCTATGAATTTTGATCTCATTATCATAGCTTGTCGGTCAAAATCTGCCAGATTCGTACAATTACGTCTGACCCTTAAGAACTGGGAGAACGGGATACTGTCTTTCTGTGTTGATGGATGGAAACTCTGGTAATGGAGCAACGTATTTCTGGCTGTCGGTTTTACATGTAGGTCAGTTATTAGAATTCCTGCATTGTTCAATATCTCAATATCTAGGAACTCCACTTTTTCATTACTGATGTGTGAAGTAAATTTTAGATTGGGATTTGCCGCATTGATCCATAAAATAAACTCATCCAGGGTCTCTCTCCCATCGGTCCAGACAAAAAAGATGTCGTCAATATATCTGGACCAATGGGAGATAGATTCGAAGAAGGGGGCCACTTCGTTTTGGATGAATTCCTTTTCGAATGCTGCCATAAATATATTTGCTATTGAAGGGGCTACCGAAGCCCCCATGCTTACCCCCTTTGTTTGGCGATAGATGTTATTTCCAAATTGAAATATATTTTCCGTTAGAACTATTTCTAGGCAATCCAATAAAAAAGTTTTGGGACAAGGTATGTCATGGAGATCAATGAACCATCCTGTCGTTTTCATTGCTTCCGCCAGCGGGATATTACTATATAAGGACTCAACATCCATAGTTACTAACAGGTCATTGTTTGAATTGAAGCTGAGTCCTTCTGTTTTCTGTATCATGTCTCCAGTGTCTCTTATGTAGGATTTAATTTTTGGTATATATGGACGTAAATAGTTATCAACAAACTTGGATAAGGGTTCAGTTGCTGTACCTATGGTTGAGACAATAGGACGATAGGGCGGATTTAGAACATTTTTGTGTATCTTAGGGAGACCGTATACACATGCTATTTTCCCTTGATTGTGGTTTAAAATGTCAAACTCTTTTGTGGTAATGAATCCATTCTCTAGTGCTGATTTAGTCAGTGACATGATTTTTTTAGATAAGTTTATTGTTGAGTGTGTTCTGACGGGTGCATAGAAGGTAGGATCATTAAGCATCAGGAGCATGTTATTCTCATATTGAGAAGTGTCTAAAATAACAATGCCTCCTCCCTTATCGCATCCTTTGATTGTAAGGGCTTTATTTGTTGAAAAAGATATTAGGGCCTCATGTTCTTCTCTTCCTAGATTATAAATTGGTTTAGGGATGAATTTTAAGGCTTGATCTAGTTTCTTTAAAACCACCAACTCAAACGTTGCAACTTCAGGTCCCAATTGTTCAAGGGAGGGACTGAAAGTGGATGGTAAGCCGAGGGGTTTAATGATAGAGTTTACTTCCTCCTCAGTATCGTTCAAAGCAAAAAACTTTTTAAGTCGAATTTTGCGGAAAAAGGAGATAATATCACTATACAACTCAAAAAGATTGAGTGTAGAATGTGGGACATAAGAGAGTCCTTTCGACAGTAATTTTGTGCTGTGTTCATCTAGTTCAAAATGTGCCAAATTGAAAATTGGAATCACATTCCTGGTTTCCAATACTGTCTGCTCCTTGTTTCTCGCACAAATTGCGATTGTTCCTGTTGGTGGTGGTGTTGAGGTTGATAATTCCCTCTCGGCTGACTTTGGAAATGCACTCTGGGACGGCCCCGGCCTCTCCCTCGATTCCCTAAAAAAGGCTGTCTTCTGATGCCTCTATTCTGATTTTGGTTGTAGTTAGGATCTGATTCATAATAATCAGAATTGGTTTCGTTCTCAGAGTCTGAGGTTTCAGAGAATGTATTTACACGTTGCTGTGGAGGATGTTCACCTGCTTCTGTTGCGTAATGGTTTTGCTTATAAAAATCCAGTTTTAAATAGGGGTATGTATTTTCGATAGTGGCGTAACGTTTGTCTTTTAATAGTTTATCATTTTTTCTTTTCTCCAGATAACTGGAAAATGATTCTAGTTCTTTGTTACAGTCTTCTATCTTTTTTATAGACTCTTCTACGTCCCCTATTTTCTTGATTTTGTCTTCTAAGTCTTCAATTTCAGACCTAACTTCTGCCGCTATTTCTTTTGATGTTTCGACAATTAACATCATTAGATCCCTAGAGCATCTACTAGCAATCCTGCTCCATTTATCTAGGAAAGCTTTATGATGGACGAAGAGGCCAGGAATGTTTCTTACTCTCAGGCCCATCGGGATGATGCCAAGCCGTAAATAGGCTAACATGAATTCACCGTGGGCTTCAATCCTTTTTAATTTTTTCTTTAACTCTAGTAGATTTTTCAAATCATTATTATTGGGATTTGAGTCCCTAGAGGTATGAGTAAATGAAGATGATGTCCCTACTAGTAGTTCATATTCTTCATCAGTGAAACCAAACGTTTTTTGAAGGGCCATCTTAATGGTATGGCAGGGTAAGGAATCAAGGAAGAAAAGTGAATAAGGAAATGAACAAGCAGTATTTAAATAAATATCAATCCTTCTAAGGAATAGCCCTGCACAGACAAGCTGTGGGAAAAAACAACGTATATTTAACAAGGACCCCCTGAAGACATAGATAATGTAGTTCCTAGGTCAGGGTAAAAATCTCATGTGACAAAAAACAACCTAGGCAACTAAAGATATGGAGGACAATGATTAATGTGAAGGGACACAAGCTGGCAATTATTCTGAAAGTACAATTTTATTCTCCAATTTAAAAACACAATAAACAGTGACAAAGAACAAATTTAAAAATATGTTAAGCAAGAAATTGTAATACAATGAAAATTTCATAAATCTAACATAGTGCATAAAATTAATTTATACAATAACTAATACATAATAAAAAACAAAAAGAGACAAAATATAATCAAATATTAAGAAATGAGTGGCCTAATGGTTCTCTACGCGCGTTTCGGCGACCAGCGCCTTCTTCTGGAGTTGCCACGTGATATTCTAAAAATAAAAAAAGTTATACAAAAAATACAATTATTTACAACTAATGATATGACAAGTTAAGAGCAACTGTACTTATCATCAACAATACAGCCATAGTGTGAACCCTTTCATTTTACTAAATAACTAAATAACATAGTGCATTTAGTAGACCTATTTTGCCTTTGTTCATTTCCCTACTCATTCAGTTCCTTTCGGTGGAATAATGGTTAGTTATAAGGGTATTTACTATTCTCTATTATACATGCAAGGTGGTTACAGGAAGTTAACAGCCTAATTCTGTATTTCCTAAGACATATCAGTCATTACGGTTAGAACAGATAAATAAATACTTACACGTAATTGTGCACTGCGATTAATACGGTGCGGCTGATGTGACGTATCGTATTGTTGTCTTTATAAAACTTCAAGGCAGTCTTTGATAAAGCTTAGAAGAGATTTCAAAAATTATAATTAATTCTCTTCAAATGGGCACATATTTCTTTTAGAGGCTTTAGAAAGTCACACCTTACCATGATTATTTATTTAAAACTATAGATTAGAGAATTGGACCCATCAGGCTCATATTTTAACTTGCCTATTGGAGAGATTAAAGATAGACAAGGCATATATCTATGTCAATACGTATTAGGGGTATAGTCAACCTAACTTACCCTCAATTTATGCGTCAAAGTACATTTATTTTTTCTTTTTTCAAAAGGATGTAGTTGGTGGCGTTTTAATGACGCTGAGTGATGGCTTCCGAATGTAGTTTAGATCAAATATAGTATATTGAAGGACCTCCCTACCTAAAAGAGGGGATATTAGAGATAACTATGAGACAAACCTGTATTTGAGACAGGAATGCATTAAGGTCATGCAATATTTTAAAATTGGACTTACTCGACATTCGACGACAGGGCTCCTTCACTCATTTGGAGAGATATGCAGACATGCAGATTGGCGTCTTGGTTTATATTCAATAAAATATTTTTAAAAGATCTCCCTGCCTAGGAAAATAACAGACAAATTTTCGAGTTAAGATATACTGTTACGTTCTGGCGGTCAATTCACTATGAGGCCAAACAGGGAAGAATCAGGCGAGTCCATTGTAACTTACCCAGCAAAAGCCAGCAGAGCTCCTTAAATCCTTTAAAAAGATGCGACAAATTCGCGTTTTGTTCAGAGCGATGGATGACTCTTGACAAGTGCACACATTGGTGACTGATTTTATATCTATAAGAGAGATTCCTGCCTGTAAACAAATATACATATAAGATAGGACTTATTTTTATTCCCTATTGATGTTTTAAGTTAAGGGGCAAGGCGGGTCAAATTTGACTTACCCAGTGATAAGGAGCAGGCTCTTTTATTCACTCGCACTGCAAGGATTCGCGTTTTGATAGGATGACGTATCGTCAATAGTAAATGTTTTAAAAGATCTCCCTGCCTATAGGAAAACACACAGAGGATGGTTTTAGGAAAAAAGAGGATATATTCTTATTCTTTCACTATGAGGCCAAACAGGGAAGAATCAGGCGAGTCCATCGTAACTTACCCAGCAAAAGCCAGCAGAGCTCCTTAAATCCTTTAAAAAGATGCGACAAATTCGCGTTTTGTTCAGAGCGATGGATGACTCTTGACAAGTGCACACATTGGTGACTGATTTTATATCTATAAGAGAGATTCCTGCCTGTAAACAAATATACATATAAGATAGGACTTATTTTTATTCCCTATTGATGTTTTAAGTTAAGGGGCAAGGCGGGTCAAATTTGACTTACCCAGTGATAAGGAGCAGGCTCTTTTATTCACTCGCACTGCAAGGATTCGCGTTTTGATAGGATGACGTATCGTCAATAGTAAATGTTTTAAAAGATCTCCCTGCCTATAGGGAAACACACAGAGGATGGTTTTAGCTTTTGCTGGGTAAGTTACAATGGACTCGCCTGATTCTTCCCTGTTTGGCCTCATAGTGAATTGACCGCAGAACGTAACAGTATATCTTAACTCGAAAATTTGTCTGTTATTTTCCTAGGCAGGGAGATCTTTTAAAAATATTTTATTGAATATAAACCAAGACGCCAATCTGCATGTCTGCATATCTCTCCAAATGAGTGAAGGAGCCCTGTCGTCGAATGTCGAGTAAGTCCAATTTTAAAATATTGCATGACCTTAATGCATTCCTGTCTCAAATACAGGTTTGTCTCATAGTTATCTCTAATATCCCCTCTTTTAGGTAGGGAGGTCCTTCAATATACTATATTTGATCTAAACTACATTCGGAAGCCATCACTCAGCGTCATTAAAACGCCACCAACTACATCCTTTTGAAAAAAGAAAAAATAAATGTACTTTGACGCATAAATTGAGGGTAAGTTAGGTTGACTATACCCCTAATACGTATTGACATAGATATATGCCTTGTCTATCTTTAATCTCTCCAATAGGCAAGTTAAAATATGAGCCTGATGGGTCCAATTCTCTAATCTATAGTTTTAAATAAATAATCATGGTAAGGTGTGACTTTCTAAAGCCTCTAAAAGAAATATGTGCCCATTTGAAGAGAATTAATTATAATTTTTGAAATCTCTTCTAAGCTTTATCAAAGACTGCCTTGAAGTTTTATAAAGACAACAATACGATACGTCACATCAGCCGCACCGTATTAATCGCAGTGCACAATTACGTGTAAGTATTTATTTATCTGTTCTAACCGTAATGACTGATATGTCTTAGGAAATACAGAATTAGGCTGTTAACTTCCTGTAACCACCTTGCATGTATAATAGAGAATAGTAAATACCCTTATAACTAACCATTATTCCACCGAAAGGAACTGAATGAGTAGGGAAATGAACAAAGGCAAAATAGGTCTACTAAATGCACTATGTTATTTAGTTATTTAGTAAAATGAAAGGGTTCACACTATGGCTGTATTGTTGATGATAAGTACAGTTGCTCTTAACTTGTCATATCATTAGTTGTAAATAATTGTATTTTTTGTATAACTTTTTTTATTTTTAGAATATCACGTGGCAACTCCAGAAGAAGGCGCTGGTCGCCGAAACGCGCGTAGAGAACCATTAGGCCACTCATTTCTTAATATTTGATTATATTTTGTCTCTTTTTGTTTTTTATTATGTATTAGTTATTGTATAAATTAATTTTATGCACTATGTTAGATTTATGAAATTTTCATTGTATTACAATTTCTTGCTTAACATATTTTTAAATTTGTTCTTTGTCACTGTTTATTGTGTTTTTAAATTGGAGAATAAAATTGTACTTTCAGAATAATTGCCAGCTTGTGTCCCTTCACATTAATCATTGTCCTCCATATCTTTAGTTGCCTAGGTTGTTTTTTGTCACATGACATTAAGATATGTACCATGTAGTAAAAGGTGTAGGTAAATTGTGTTTACTGCTTACCGGCATTGTGCTAAGTGCTTTCACTTGAGCATGTGTGGTCTGCTGAGAGTTGTTAGGTGTAGTGGGATATGTGCCAGCATGTCACGTGCTGTACACCACCCTGCAAAAAAAATTGAGAAAAATCCTAATTTTAAGACTTTCGGTATTCGCAGAAGGCATTTAGGAGTCCTAAAGTTAGGAGTCCTAACTTTACTACTACTAAATTGAGAAAAATCCTAACTTTAAGACTTTCGGTATTCACAGAAGGCATTTAAGAGTCCTAAAGTTAGGACTCCTAACTTCTGTGAATACCGAAATGAGTAAGTGCCTTCTGTGAATACCAAAATGAGTAAGTGCCTTCTGTGAATACCAAAATGGTAGTAAGTTTAGGATTTTGTCTTAAGTTAGTTCTGTGAATCGGGCCCCGTGTGCCTACAAGTTGGTGTACTGTTAATGTTTTGTTATTGTGAAAGATGTCTAATTTTCAGATGGTAATGGGGTGGACCATGGTATCTCTGAGCTATCCCTAGCTTTCGGATGATTATCAAGATTTGTGTGTGTGCAGTTTGCATACAGACATTATCCAAATGAGTGTCCCTTCCTCATTGACACATGAGATCTTCACTACAGACAGTTGCACTATTGTTGTGGTGACTTCAGTATAGATTTCACATTGATTAATGCTTTCACTTGCGCAATGGCCATTCCTGGTCACATATGCTATCTGACAATTGGTCAGTGCCATGCATGCTACTCACTGTCCTTGGGTTTGTGGTGTGTAGGTATGCCTTCAGGGAGTCCATCCTAATGTTTCACACTATGCATGACAATGTTATCCACCTTGGCCTCATCATTCTGATTGTCAAATTCTTTTTTTTTTATAAAATTTTTATTTTCAGTTTTAAAGAAACATTACACACAATAAATTCACCAAGGTGCGATACAATTCCTCTCGAGGAGGACCTGTCCGGGAGCAGAAAAGCAGAAGCGTCAAATCCATAATAACACAGGCAAATTCAGGCCTTGGCAAGCGCCCATGGCTGTAGTCTCTTATCGTAACATATCCGCCAAAAGGTTCAGCATAGAGCAGAGCTGGCAAGTCCATAGTACGGCAGAACCAAACAACCAGGTCAGATAACCTCGCTATGTACCTCGGTGAACCACAAACCGGTAAACAGAACTTCCCCCCCACCCATTCCCTCCCCCCATGGTGGCGACTCAATCAATCCAAACACCTTCGAGCAACCAAATTAGACCTGAAACAAGTGGAGTGACCTCAAGGATGCGGGGCAGACAGCGGACGGCAAGCCCTTAGACAGGAAATTCACCAATGGACCCCACTGGAATTGGAAGTTCTTAAAGTTACCAAGGAATATGTCCACCATTCTCTCCAAACTCAGCAGTTTCCACAGCCGTGCGTGCCACAGCGAAATTGCCGGTGCCTCCGTTTGTTTCCAGGCAGCCGCCAGTGTAATCTTGGCAGCCCCCAGGCAAAGCCACAAAATCTTCTTGTCTGCCCTGGTCTGGTGCTCTAGGCCGGGATCTCGGAGGCCTAGTAGGACGGAGGCCATCGAGTCCTCTGTGGGATACTGTAGAATATCCCTAATGTGCAAAAGAATCTCTTCCCATTAGGGCCGAATCACTGGGCAGTCCCACCAGATGTGGCGAAAGTCCCCAAGAAACCCACAGCCCCTCCAACATTTATCGGAAGTGGCCGGGTAGAAGCGATGTAGCCTGGTCGGGCATAAATACCACTGCATAAGAGTCTTAAGGTGGGCTTCCCTGAGGTGAAGCGAGTGATTAAACTTCGCGATGTCCCGCCACAGTGCTGTCCATTCAGTGTCTGAGACATCTCTCCCCAGCATTTCTTCCCAGTGTCCCATATATCTAGGCCTAGGCGAGACCGCTGATTTAAGCAGAAGCTGATACAGGAAGGAAATGACCCCCTTCATTGCAGACGTCCGCAGCAGAAAAGCCTCGAACGGGGAAGGTGGTCTCGTGGCCGCTTCCAGTACCCCTGGCGACATGGCCCAATGGAGCAGTTGCGCATGACGATATTGGTCATTCTGGGGAACCCCATAGTCCCTCACGCAGTTAGCAAAAGTGAGGGGAACCCGACCATGGAACAGGTGGGTCAGAGCCCTACATCCCCCCTCCCTCCAGGTATCGAAGTTCCCCTCCCGTTGCGCCGGCGGGAAGGCCGGGTTGTAGTGCATCCCTGCCTAGTGCCTCTGGTATGCGGGAAGAAAGCAGACAGGTGACCATTGACTCCCACTCGGGATCTAGGACTGCAGTAGTTGGCCTTCACCATGGTAATGAACCTTTCCGAAAAGCCAAAAGCCGTCATCGTAAGAAACAGGAAGCGCCAGTCCACACGGTCGAATGCCTTTTCGGCATCCAACCCCACCAGGACCGCCGGAATGCGAAACCTGTCCGCCTTTTCAATGAGATGTACCACTCTGCGCGTATTGTCGTGTGTCTGGCGCCCCTTGATAAACCCGGACTGGTCAGGGTGTATGATCGCTGGTAACAGATCCTGCATTGTATGCGCCAAGATCGCCGAATACAATTTCGCATCCAAGTTAAGGAGCGCTATGGGGCGAAACGAGGCACACTGGGTGGGATCTTTCCCCGGCTTTGGTAGGACCGTTATAACCGCCTCGGCCAGTGAACCCGTCGAAGAGCCGGACTCAGCCATGCTGTTAAAAAGGGCCACCAGGAAGTCACAAAGTTCAGAGGCGAACGTCTTGTAGAAGACGGCAGTATATCCATCCGGCCCAGGGGCCTTGTGCAGTTTCAGATTCTTAATAGCCCCGAGAACTTCTTCTCTGGTAATTGGAGCCTCCAGGACGTCATTCCACTCTTTGGACACCTGGGGCAGGGTCAAGCGCTGCAGATACTGCTCCTGGGATCTCGCATCCAGCTCAACTCCAGCGTAAAGGTCCGCATAAAAACGGCCAAAAACTGCCGCCTTGTCCTCATCCCGGTGATGCAACCCTCCCGCAGCGTCCCGAATCCCCCCGATATACTCACGCTCCCGCCTATCCCGCAGTTGCCGCGCCAGATGTCTTCCCACCTTATTGCCGCAGGAATAAGATTGCCTGCCCAACCTCAAGAGCGTCAATTCAGCCCTGTTGTTGTAATGGGCTCTCAATTTCCCACGAACAGCGGTCAAAGGCCGGAGGGTCACTCTAAAAGGGTTGAGCTTGTGAGCCTGCTCAAGTTTCGCCAATTCGGTCTCCAAAGCTTCCCTGTCCTTGCGCCGCGCTTTATTAAGATTCGCATTGAGGCCCAAGCAAGTGCCCCTGATGGACGCCTTCAAGGCATCCCAAGTGTTGGAGACCGAAGTGTCCGACACCGGGTTCAGCTCGAAAAATTCCCTGATGGCCTTACGTAGCGCCTTACTAGAGACATCGTCCCGCACCACCGAGGCCGGGAAGTACCATTTCCGCTGCCCATCACCAGATGACGACCATCGGAGGGTAAGCACCAGCAGACTGTGGTCAGAGACCGAGAGCGGAAGAATGACGGAGTCAAGGACATCCCCCTGAAGTGCCTGGCTAACAAAAATGTGGTCCAATCGGGAATAAGAATGATGGACATGTGAGAAAAAAGTGTAATCTCTGGAGGTAGAGTGAAAGAAACGCCAGCCGTCCACCAGTCCTAGTTCACCCACCAACTGCTGCGAGGAGGGAGAAAACACCCCTGCATGTGCCCTATGAGTACCAGAGCTATCCACACTTGCATCCCATACCAGGTTGAAGTCCCCCAAAAGGAACAGGCTCCCTTCTGCAAAGTCACCCACACGTTGCAACACACCTTGCAAAAATTGATTTTGACCAGCGTTGGGGACGTATACCACCACAAAAGTACAAAGTCGCCCTAGGACAAGCCCCTTCACCATCAGCCAGCGTCCATCCTTATCACTACACACATCATGAGGCTGGAAGTGCAGTGTAGAGCGGAATAGGAGAGCCACCCCCCTGTGCTTCGTGGACGCCGAAGATCTATAGATAATGGGAAATGCCTTATGGCGAAGGCGCAGCTTGTCCTTACGCGCCAGGTGAGTCTCCTGGAGCCCCACAACATCCAACTGATGGTCAGTCACATACTTCCATACCTTCTGCCTCTTTTGTGGTGAGTTCAGGCCCTTAACATTCCATGTCCCTATACTAACAGGCATGGTGACCCCATAAACCAGAACCCTCCATAGACAGCACTGGGGCCCCCAATCCCACAGTCATCCACCCCACGTGCCGAGGAAACAGTGACAGGCGGCCCAAAGTCCCCACCCACGCCTCATCAGCCCGACCATCCGCCTCCCGCAAACCCTCCAGCTCCGCAGCCCGTTCCTTGCACGCCACATTCACTCCCCTCCAGACCCACCATATGTGCCACAACGCGCTCCAGTCGCCACCAACATTACCCACCCCCTCCCCCCCGACAGTCCATCCCCCCCCTGAAATAAAGAAGAACAGTAATATTGTAAACAGAACAGGAACATTGAAAATGATACTCATCAATCCCAGCTGTCCAAAGTTCGCGGAGATCCGACCACTCCGGGGACAGGGTAGGGAGACCATTTCGGCACCTCCCAAGGTCATGGTCTGGGGAGTCTTCTCCAAAAGTACATCCATTCACCCAGACCAGGGGGCCCATGCCCCCTCCAGCGCCGATCCGCCATCAATCGATTCACCATCATGCCGCTCCGGAACTGGCCTGCGACACCGGCAGCGTTGCTGAGACTACTGAAGCCACTGCGTTCCCCCTTTCCTGCAAGCTGGAATTGCGGTCCGGGCGCCCCCGAACCGGAGAGGACCCCACTCTGTGCCAAGAGGAGGATCGACGGCGCCTCCGAGATGGGGATGCATTCAACCCCTGGGATGGCGCAACATCATCCAAGCCTAAGAGATCCTTCGCCTCCTGGAGGGAGCGTGTCTGCACCAGTCGATTCTGCCATCTGAAGATGATCCTGAAGGGGTGACCCCAAGAATATGCGATGTTGCGCTCCCGCAGAAGGGAAGTCACCGGGCGAAAATCCCTCCTTTTTTGGAGCGTAGAAGCCGCCAAGTCCTGAAAAAGCTGAGGACGATGGTCCCTGAACTGCAGCGAAGCGATGGCCCTGGCTTTACGAAGGATGCGTTCCTTCACCTGAAAATCATGGACACAGACAAGGATGTCCGGGGGCGGCCCCACCCCTCTCCTGGGTAAACCAACTCGGTGGACTCTATCCATCTGGATATCCTTCACATCTTCTTCGTTCAAGATCTGCAGAAACAGTCCCTGTACATAGCCTTGCAGGTCTCCCGCCTCGCCATCCCAGGGCACCGCTTTAATGCGTATGTTGTTCCGGCGGGAACGGTTCTCAAGGTCTTCCGTGTGTGCCTGCAAGTCCAAGTTCTGTTCCGTGAGACGGAGGACATACTGCTGGAGTAGATGTACATCATTGGCCGTGTTCAAATCATGATCCTCTAGAGTCGCCACTCTCTCGCCAATCCCATCCACATCCCTCCTCACCTCCCGGAGGTCAGATGCCAGCTGCGCCCGTAGCTCGGAGATATCCTCCTTGATGGAAGCAAAAAGTTTGGTCATAAATGCCTTGGTAGCCGGGGCCTCGTCATCGGACATTCTTGGCGACCCACTGGGACCGGGGGACGCCGGCTGCTGGGAGGATTTGGCCGCTCCGTCTTTCACTACTCGCCCCTTGCGTGCCTGGTTAGACATAACGCCTGGCAACCCTCTTTGGGGCGGAAGACCCACCAGTCACTTCCAAAGCTAGGCGTAGTAGCCGGCTCCGCAGGGCAGCCCAACTCGGTGTCCACTCCTCTGCACCAGGCCGGAGGCTCCCAGAGAACCCCCGGACGCCGAGACTCCAATCTGCGGGAATGCACAAAGACCAAGGAACAAGGAGACCCCAGTCACCGATGGCAAGTCCCAGAGAGGGCGGCGCGGCCGGGCAACATAGACGCCAGTTATCCAGGCGTCAGCATGAAGCACTCAAGCGACCAGGGGAGCCAGGCAAAATGGCGCCGCCACTCTCCACGGCCAGACCGCCTCCAGACCACTAGATGTGCTCCCCCAGCCTCTCCTCCAGTCCCGCTCCAGTCCACAGCTCAAGTCCGGGGCCTGCACAATCAATGCCTCACGAACCCCTAGATGTCCATACACAGCAAGCCGGTGGCCAGCCTCCTCGGACCCACACTCCACCTAGGCCGGCGGTGGCCGCAATTCCCAGGGTCCCTCCGCACCGCAGGAAGCCGAGCCTGCTTCCACTACACTCTCCCTGCCCGGATTGCTGGCCGTCAGCTACTCTTTCCCCTGCCAGGCCTGTGTGCAGCTCCACTCGTCGCGGCCGGGCCCCACTGCGTGTCACAGAAATATGCAGTGGCTGGAATGCGCCCGGAGCCTCCACTACCCCTCCGGTCCGGAACGCCTGGGTCTCCGTGCTCCTCCTAAGTCAGGTCCCTTCCTCACCTCCAGCTCGAAAAACACCACCGGTGACCTCCGGCATGCAGCGCCGCCCTCCGCCGATTGCGCAGCTCACTTCAAGCAGCTGGCGTCCGGGGGGACCTCGGGTGGGCGGCGGGCGAGCCCCCTCCACCTGCGCGGTAGCCCGAACTTCCGGCCGGCCTCCAGATCACGCGAGGCCGGGGATTCCAAGGCCTCACCCCTCCTCCGCTCCTTCCGCCGTCGCGTGCGGCGCCTCGCACCGCTGACTGCACCGGACCCCTCCGCTACTCCTCACGGACCTCCGCCAACAATCCAGGGGCCCGATCTGCGCCGGTGACACGATCTATAAGCAGCTGTGATGGATCGGCGCCGGAGTGGCACGGAAAAGCGTCTTACACCGACGCCATCTTGGCCACGCCCCCTGATTGTCAAATTTTAAAGTTGTGCCAAACAAACACATTTGGGTGCTTTGTATCTAGGGCTTACCTACCCTGTTCCTTCCATGAGGGAGTACATGATTCACCACCTGGACAGTCACATCATGTCCGGTATGTACATGACTCTTCATAATTGTATTTGTGCTTCTTTAGTTTGTTGTATGACTACACACGATAGAGTCATGCTGGATGGGGGGGATGTTCCAGCAAACTACATGGGTGGATATGGCTCTGTGATCAGACAAAACAACCACATGTGGTGTATCACTCAGTGTGTGACAGGAGACCATTCTCCGTGGAGTAGGTCACTGCTGTGAGTGATGTGTTGACATGAAACTATCATGAGTGTCACAAGTTAGGGATGTACACATACAGGCAGGTAGTTGTTGTATGCTGTGGGAAATCCCTATGTCTGGGCACTGCTGGGAGTCCTATCCACACACCCCTCATATGTCTGGGCACTGCTGGGAGTCCTCTGCACCCACCCCCTATACTGTTGGGCACTGCTCGGCACTGCTGGGGGTCCTCTGCACCCACCCCCTATACTGTTCGACACTGCTGGGAACTGCTGGTAGTCCTATGCACACACCCCTCATATGTCTGGGCACTGCTGGGAGTCCTCTGCACCCACCCCCTATACTGGTGGGCACTACTGGGGGTCCTCTGCACCCACCCCCTATACTGTTGGGCACTGCTGGCCACTTCTGGGAGTCCTCTGCACCCACCCCCTTTACTGTTGGGCACTGCTGGGGGCCCTCTGCACCCACCCTCTATACTGTTGGGCACTGCTGGGGGTCCTCTGCACCCACCCCCTATACTGTTGGGCACTGTTGGGGGTCCTCTGCACCCACCCCCTATACTGTTGGGCACTGTTGGGGGACCTCTGCACCCACCCCCTATACTGTTGAGCAATGCTGGGCACTGCTGGGAGTCCTCTGCACCCACCCCCTATACTGGTGGGCACTGCTGGGGGTCCTCTGCACCCACCCCCTATACTGTTGGGCACTGTTGGGCACTGCTGGGAGTCCTCTGCACCCACCCCCTATACTGGTGGGCACTGCTGGGGGTCATCTGCACCCACCCCCTATACTGTTGGGCACTGTTGGGCACTGCTGGGAGTCCTCTGCACCCACCCCCTATACCGTTGGGCACTGCTGGGCACTGCTGGGGGTCCTCTTCACCCACCCCCTCTACTATTGGGCACTGCTGGGCACTGCTGGGTGTCCTCTGCACCCACCCCCTATACTGTTGGGCACAGCTGAGAGTCCTCTGCACCCACCCCCTATACTGGTGGGCACTGCTGGGCACTGCTGGGGTCCTCTGCACCCACCCCCTATACTGTTGGGCACTGCTGGGGGTCATCTGCACCCACCCCCTATACTGTTGGGCACTGTTGGGCACTGCTGGGAGTCCTCTGCACCCACCCCCTATACTGTTGGGCACTGCTGGGCACTGCTGGGGGTCCTCTTCACCCACCCCCTCTACTATTGGGCACTGCTGGGCACTGCTGGGTGTCCTCTGCACCCACCCCCTATACTGTTGGGCACAGCTGAGAGTCCTCTGCACCCACCCCCTATACTGGTGGGCACTGCTGGGCACTGCTGGGGTCCTCTGCACCCACCCCCTATACTGTTGGGCACTGTTGGGGGTCCTCTGCACCCACCCCCTGTACTGTTGGGCACTGTTTCCTCTGCACCCACCCCCTATACTGTTGGGCAATGCTGGGCACTGCTGGGAGTCCTCTGCATCCACCCCCTATACTGTTGGGCACTGCTGCGGGCCCTCTGCACCCACCCCCTATACTGTTGGGCACTGATGGGAGTCCTCTGCACCCACCCCCTATACTGTTGGGCACTGCTGGGCACTGCTGGGGGTCCTCTGCACCCACCCCCTATACTGTTGGGCACTGCTGGGCACTGCTGGGGGTCCTCTGCACCCACCCCCTATACTGTTGGGCACTGCTGGGAGTCCTCTGCACCCACCCCCTATACTGTTGGGCACTGCTGGGCACTGCTGGGGGTCCTCTGCACCCACCCCCTATACTGTTGGGCACTGCTGGGAGTCCTCTGCATCCACCCCCTATGCTGTTGGGCACTGCTGGGCACTGCTGGGAGTTCTCTGCACCCACCCCTATACTGTTGGGCACTACTGGGCACTGCTGGGGGTCCTCTGCACCCACCCCCTATACTGTTGGGCACTGCTGGGCACTGCTGGGGGTCTTCTGCAGCCACCCCCTATACTGTTGGGCACTGCTGGGCACTGCTGGGGGTCTTCTGCACCCACCCCCTATACTGTTGGGCACTGCTGGGAGTCCTCTGCACCCACCCCCTATACTGTTGGGCACTGCTGGGGGTCCTCTGCACCCACCCCCTATTCTGTTGGGCAATGTTGGGGGTCCTCTGCACCCACCCCTATAATGTTCGGCACTGCTGGGCACTGCTGGGAGTCCTATCCACACACCCCTCATATGTCTGGGCACTGCTGGGAGTCCTCTGCACCCACCCCCTATACAGTTGGGCACTGCTGGGGGTCCTCTGCACCCACCCCCTATACTGTTGGGCACTGCTGGGCACTTCTGGGAGTCCTCTGCACCCACCCCTATACTGTTGGGCATGCTGGGGGCCCTCTGCACCCACCCACTATACTGTTGGGCACTGTTGGGGGTCCTCTGCACCCACCCCCTATACTGTTGGGCAGTGCTGGGCACTGCTGGGAGTCCTCTGCACCCACCCCCTATACTGGTGGGCACTGCTGGGGGTCCTCTGCACCCACCCCCTATACTGTTGGGCACTGTTGGGCACTGCTGGGAGTCCTCTGCACCCACCCCCTATACTGGTGGGCACTGCTGGGGGTCCTCTGCACCCACCCCGTATACTGTTGGGCACTGCTGGGAGTCCTCTGCACCCACCCCCTATGCTGTTGGGCACTGCTGGGAGTCCTCTGCACCCACCCCCTATACTGTTGGGCACTGCTGGGCACTGCTGGGGGTCCTCTGCACCCACCCCCTATACTGTTAGGCACTGCTGGGAGTCCTCTGCACCCACCCTCTATGCTGTTGGGCACTGCTGGGCACTGCTGGGAGTCCTCTGCACCCACCCCTATACTGTTGGGCACTACTGGGCACTGCTGGGGGTCCTCTGCACCCACCCCCTATACTGTTGGGCACTGCTGGGCACTGCTGGGGGTCTTCTGCACCCACCCCCTATACTGTTGGGCACTGCTGGGGGTCCTCTGCACCAACCCCCTATACTGTTGGGCACTGTTGGGGGTCCTCTCACCCACCCCCTATACTGTTGGGCACTGCTGGGCACTGCTGGGAGTCCTATCCACACACCCCTCATATGTCTGGGCACTGCTGGGAGTCCTCTGCACCTACCACCTATACTGTTGGGCACTGCTGGGGGTCCTCTGCACCCACCCCCTATACTGTTGGGCACTGCTGGGCACTTCTGGGAGTCCTCTGCACCCACCCCCTATACTATTGGGCATGCTGGGGGCCCTCTGCACCCACCCCTATACTGTAGGGCACTGTTGGGCACTGCTGGGGGTCCTCTGCACCCACCCCCTATCCTGTTGGGCACTGTTGGGGGTCCTCTGCCCCCACCCCCTATACTGTTGGGCACTGTTGAGGGTCCTCTGCACCCACCCCCTATACTGTTGGGCAATGCTGGGCACTGCTGGGAGTCCTCTGCACCCACCCCCTATACTGTTGGGCACTGCTGGGGGCCCTCTGCACCCACCCCCTATACTGCTGGGCACAGTTGGGCACTGCTGGGAGTCCTCTGCACCCACCCCCTATACTGTTGGGCACTGCTGGGCACTGCTGGGGGTCCTCTGCACCCACCCCCTATACTGTTGGGCACTGCTGGGCACTGCTGGGGGTCCTCTGCACCCACCCCCTATACTGTTGGGCACTGCTGGGAGTCCTCTGCACCCACTCCCTATACTGTTGGGCACTGCTGGGAGTCCTCTGCACCCACCCCCTATACTGTTGGGCACTGCTGGGCACTACTGGGGGTCCTCTGCACCCACCCCCTATACTGTTCGACACTGCTGGGAACTGCTGGTAGTCCTATGCACACACCCCTCATATGTCTGGGCACTGCTGGGAGTCCTCTGCACCCACCCCCTATACTGTTGGGCACTACTGGGGGTCCTCTGCACCCACCCCCTATACTGTTGGGCACTGCTGGCCACTGATGGGAGTCCTCTGCACCCACCCCCTTTACTGTTGTGCACTGCTGGGGGCCCTCTGCACCCACCCTCTATACTGTTGGGCACTGCTGGGGGTCCTCTGCACCCACCCCCTATACTGTTGGGCACTGTTGGGGGTCCTCTGCACCCACCCCCTATACTGGTGGGCACTGCTGGGGGTCCTCTGCACCCACCCCCTATACTGTTGGGCACTGTTGGGCACTGCTGGGAGTCCTCTGCACCCACCCCCTATACTGGTGGGCACTGCTGGGCGTCATCTGCACCCACCCCCTATACTGTTGGGCACTGTTGGGCACTGCTGGGAGTCCTCTGCACCCACCCCCTATACTGTTGGGCACTGCTGGGCACTGCTGGGGGTCCTCTTCACCCACCCCCTCTACTATTGGGCACTGCTGGGCACTGCTGGGGGTCCTCTGCACCCACCCCCTATACTGTTGGGCACAGCTGAGAGTCCTCTGCACCCACCCCTATACTGGTGGGCACTGCTGGGCACTGCTGGGGTCCTCTGCACCCACCCCCTATACTGTTGGGCACTGTTGGGGGTCCTCTGCACCCTCCCCCTATACTGTTGGGCACTGTTTCCTCTGCACCCACCCCCTATACTGTTGGGCAATGCTGGGCACTGCTGGGAGTCCTCTGCATCCACCCCCTATACTGTTGGGCACTGCTGCGGGCCCTCTGCACCCACCCCCTATACTGTTGGGCACTGCTGGGAGTCCTCTGCACCCACCCCCTATACTGTTGGGCACTGCTGGGCACTGCTGGGGGTCCTCTGCACCCACCCCCTATACTGTTGGGCACTGCTGGGCACTGCTGGGGGTCCTCTGCACCCACCCCCTATACTGTTGGGCACTGCTGGGAGTCCTCTGCACCCACCCCCTATACTGTTGGGCACTGCTGGGCACTGCTGGGGGTCCTCTGCACCCACCCCCTATACTGTTGGGCACTGCTGGGAGTCCTCTGCATCCACCCCCTATGCTGTTGGGCACTGCTGGGCACTGCTGGGAGTCCTCTGCACCCACCCCCTATACTGTTGGGCACTACTGGGCACTGCTGGGGGTCCTCTGCACCCACCCCCTATACTGTTGGGCACTGCTGGGCACTGCTGGGGGTCTTCTGCACCCACCCCCTATACTGTTGGGCACTGCTGGGCACTGCTGGGGGTCTTCTGCACCCACCCCCTATACTGTTGGGCACTGCTGGGAGTCCTCTGCACCCACCCCCTATACTGTTGGGCACTGCTGGGGGTCCTTTGCACCCACCCCCTATTCTGTTGGGCACTGTTGGGGGGTCCTCTGCACCCACCCCTATAATGTTCGGCACTGCTGGGCACTGCTGGGAGTCCTATCCACACACCCCTCATATGTCTGGGCACTGCTGGGAGTCCTCTGCACCCACCCCCTATACTGTTGGGCACTGCTGGGAGTCCTCTGCACCCACCCCCTATACTGTTGGGCACTGCTGGGCACTTCTGGGAGTCCTCTGCACCCACCCCTATACTGTTGGGCATGCTGGGGGCCCTCTGCACCCACCCACTATACTGTTGGGCACTGTTGGGGGTCCTCTGCACCCACCCCCTATACTGTTGGGCAGTGCTGGGCACTGCTGGGAGTCCTCTGCACCCACCCCCTATACTGGTGGGCACTGCTGGGGGTCCTCTGCACCCACCCCCTATACTGTTGGGCACTGTTGGGCACTGCTGGGAGTCCTCTGCACCCACCCCCTATACTGGTGGGCACTGCTGGGGGTCCTCTGCACCCACCCCCTATACTGTTGGGCACTGCTGGGAGTCCTCTGCACCCACCCCCTATGCTGTTGGGCACTGCTGGGCACTGCTGGGAGTCCTCTGCACCCACCCCCTATACTGTTGGGCACTGCTGGGCACTGCTGGGGGTCCTCTGCACCCACCCCCTATACTGTTAGGCACTGCTGGGAGTCCTCTGCACCCACCCTCTATGCTGTTGGGCACTGCTGGGCACTGCTGGGAGTCCTCTGCACCCACCCCTATACTGTTGGGCACTACTGGGCACTGCTGGGGGTCCTCTGCACCCACCCCCTATACTGTTGGGCACTGCTGGGCACTGCTGGGGGTCTTCTGACCCACCCCCTATACTGTTGGGCACTGCTGGGGGTCCTCTGCACCCACCCCCTATACTGTTGGGCACTGTTGGGGGTCCTCTCACCCACCCCCTATACTGTTGGGCACTGCTGGGAGTCCTATCCACACACCCCTCATATGTCTGGGCACTGCTGGGAGTCCTCTGCACCTACCCCCTATACTGTTGGGCACTGCTGGGGGTCCTCTGCACCCACCCCCTATACTGTTGGGCACTTCTGGGCACTTCTGGGAGTCCTCTGCACCCACCCCCTATACTATTGGGCATGCTGGGGGCCCTCTGCACCCACCCCCTATACTGTAGGGCACTGTTGGGCACTGCTGGGGGTCCTCTGCACCCACCCCCTATACTGTTGGGCACTGTTGGGGGTCCTCTGCCCCCACCCCCTGTACTGTTGGGCACTGTTGAGGGTCCTCTGCACCCACCCCCTATACTGTTGGGCAATGCTGGGCACTGCTGGGAGTCCTCTGCACCCACCCCCTATACTGTTGGGCACTGCTGGGGGCCCTCTGCACCCACCCCCTATACTGCTGGGCACAGTTGGGCACTGCTGGGAGTCCTCTGCACCCACCCCCTATACTGTTGGGCACTGCTGGGCACTGCTGGGGGTCCTCTGCACCCACCCCCTATACTGTTGGGCACTGCTGGGCACTGCTGGGGGTCCTCTGCACCCACCCCCTATACTGTTGGGCACTGCTGGGAGTCCTCTGCACCCACTCCCTATACTGTTGGGCACTGCTGGGCACTGCTGGGGGTCCTCTGCACCCACCCCCTATACTGTTGGGCACTGCTGGGCACTACTGGGGGTCCTCTGCACCCACCCCCTATACTGTTGGGCACTGCTGGGAGTCCTCTGCACCCACCCCCTATGCTGTTGGGCACTGCTGGGCACTGCTGGGGGTCCTCTGCACCCACCCCTATACTGTTTGGCACTGCTGGGCACTGCTGGAGGTCTTCTGCACCCACCCCCTATACTGTTGGGCACTGCTGGGATTCCTCTGCACCCACCCCCTATACTGTTGGGCACTGCTGGGGGTCCTCTTCCCCCCTATACTGTTGGGCACTGCTGGGCACTGCTGGGAGTCCTCTGCACCCACCCCCTATACTGTTGGGCACTGCTGGAGGTCCTCTGCACCCACCCCCTATACTGTTGGGCACTGTTGGGCACTGCTGGGAGTCCTATCCACACACCCCTCATATGTCTGGGCACTGCTGGGAGTCCTCTGCACCCACCCCCTATACTGTTGGGCACTGCGGGGGGTCCTCTGCACCCACCCCCTATACTGTTGGGCACTGCTTGGCACTTCTGGGAGTCCTCTGCACCCACCCACTATACTGTTGGGCACTATTGGGCACTGCTGGGGGTCCTCTGCACCCACCCCTATACTGTTGGGCACTGTTGGGGGTCCTCTGCACCCACCCCCTATACTGTTGGGCACTGTTGGGGGTCCTCTGCACCACCCCCTATACTGTTGGGCAATGCTGGGCACTGCTGGGAGTCCTCTGCACCCACCCCCTATACTGGTGGGCACTGCTGGGGGTCCTCTGCACCCACCCCTATACTGTTGGGCACTGTTGGGCACTGCTGGAAGTCCTCTGCACCCACCCCCTATACTGTTGGCCACTGCTGGGGGTCCTCTGCACCCACCCCCTATACTGTTGGGCACTGCTGGGAGTCCTCTGCACCCACCCCCTATGCTGTTGGGCACTGCTGGGCACTGCTGGGAGTCCTCTGCACCCGCCACCTATACTGTTGGGCACTGCTGGGCACTGCTGGGGGTCCTCTGCACCCACCCCCTATACTGTTGGGCACTGCTGGGAGTCCTCTGCACCCACCCCCTATGCTGTTGGGCTCTGCTGGGCACTGCTGGGAGTCCTCTGCACCCACCCCCTATACTGTTGAGCACTACTGGGCACTGCTGGGGGTCCTCTGCACCCACCCCCTATACTGTTGGGCACTGCTGGGCACTGCTGGGGGTCTTCTGCACCCACCCCCTATACTGTTGGGCACTGCTGGGAGTCCTCTGCACCCACCCCCTATACTGTTGGGCACTGCTGGGGGTCCTCTGCACCCACCCCCTATACTGTTGGGCACTGTTGGGGGTCCTCTGCACCCACCCCCTATACTGTTGGGCACTGCTGGGGGTCCTCCGCACCCACCCCCTATACTGTTTGGCACTGCTGGGCACTGCTGGGAGTCCTATCCACACACCCCTCATATGTCTGGGCACTGCTGGGAGTCCTCTGCACCTACCCCCTATACTGTTGGGCACTGCTGGGGGTCCTCTGCACCCTCCCCCTATACTGTTGGGCACTGTTGGGCACTGCTGGGGTCCTCTGCACCCACCCCCTATACTGTTGGGCACTGCTGGGAACTTCTGGGAGTCCTCTGCACCCACCCCCTATACTGTTGGGCATGCTGGGGGCCCTCTGCACCCACCCCCTATACTGTTGTGCACTGTTGGGCATTGCTGGGGGTCCTCTGCACCCACCCCCTATACTGTTGGGCACTGTTGGGGGTCCTCTGCCCCCACCCCCTATACTGTTGGGCACTGTTGGGGGTCCTCTGCACCCACCCCCTATACTGTTGGGCAATGCTGGGCACTGCTGGGAGTCCTCTGCACCCACCCCCTATACTGTTGGGCACTGCTGGGGGCCCTCTGCACCCACCCCCTATACTGTTGGGCACAGTTGGGCACTGCTGGGAGTCCTCTGCACCCCCCCCTATACTGTTGGGCACTGCTGGGCACTGCTGGGGGTCCTCTGCACCCACCCCCTATACTGTTGGGCACTGCTGGGCACTGCTGGGGGTCCTCTGCACCCACCCCCTATACTGTTGGGCACTGCTGGGAGTCCTCTGCACCCACTCCCTATACTGTTGGGCACTGCTGGGCACTGCTGGGGGTCCTCTGCACCCACCCCCTATACTGTTGGGCACTGCTGGGCACTACTGGGGGTCCTCTGCACCCACCCCCTATACTGTTGGGCACTGCTGGGAGTCCTCTGCACCCACCCCCTATACTGTTGGGCACTGCTGGGCACTGCTGGGAGTCCTCTGCACCCACCCCTACTGTTGGGCACTGCTGGGCACTGCTGGGGGTCCTCTGCACCCACCCCTTATACTGTTTGGCACTGCTGGGCACTGCTGGAGGTCTTCTGCACCCACCCCCTATACTGTTGGGCACTGCTGGGAGTCCTCTGCACCCACCCCCTATACTGTTGGGCACTGCTGGGGGTCCTCTTTCCCCCCTATACTGTTGGGCACTGCTGGGCACTGCTGGGAGTCCTCTGCACCCACCCCCTATACTGTTGGGCACTGCTGGGGGTCCTCTGCACCCACCCCCTATACTGTTGGGCACTGCTGGGAGTCCTATCCACACACCCCCTATACTGTTGGGCACTGCTGGGGGTGCTCTGCACCCACCCCCTATACTGTTGGGCACTGCTGGGGGTCCTCTGCACCCACCCCTATACTGTCAGGCACTGCTAGGCACTGCTGGGGGTCCTCTGCACCCACCCCCATACTGTTGGGCACTGCTGGGCATTGCTGGGGGTCCTCTGCACCCACCCCCTATACTGTTGGGCACTGCTGGGGGTCCTCTGCACCCACCCCCTATACTGTTGGGCACTGTTGGGCACTGCTGGGAGTCCTATCCACACACCCCTCATATGTCTGGGCACTGCTGGGAGTCCTCTGCACCCACCCCCTATAGTGTTGGGCTCCTGGGGGTCCTCTGCACCCACCCCCTATACTGTTGGGCACTGCTGGGCACTGCTGGGGGTCCTCTGCACCCACCCCCTATACTGTTGGGCACTGCTGGGAGTCCTCTGCACCCACTCCCTATACTGTTGGGCACTGCTGGGCACTGCTGGGGGTCCTCTGCACCCACCCCTATACTGTTGGGCACTGCTGGGCACTACTGGGGGTCCTCTGCACCCACCCCCTATACTGTTGGGCACTGCTGGGAGTCCTCTGCACCCACCCCCTATACTGTTGGGCACTGCTGGGCACTGCTGGGAGTCCTCTGCACCCACCCCTACTGTTGGGCACTGCTGGGCACTGCTGGGGGTCCTCTGCACCCACCCCTTATACTGTTTGGCACTGCTGGGCACTGCTGGAGGTCTTCTGCACCCACCCCCTATACTGTTGGGCACTGCTGGGAGTCCTCTGCACCCACCCCCTATACTGTTGGGCACTGCTGGGGGTCCTCTTTCCCCCCTATACTGTTGGGCACTGCTGGGAGTCCTCTGCACCCACCCCCTATACTGTTGAGCACTGCTGGGGGTCCTCTGCACCCACCCCCTATACTGTTGGGCACTGCTGGGAGTCCTATCCACACACCCCTCATATGTCTGGGCACTGCTGGGAGTCATCTGCACCCACCCCCTATACTGTTGGGCACTGCCGGGGGTCCTCCGCACCCACCCCCTATACTGTTGGGCACTGTTGTGGGTCCTCTGCACCCACCCCCTATACTGTTGGGCACTGCTGGGGGTGCTCTGCACCCACCCCCTATACTGTTGGGCACTGCTGGGGGTCCTCTGCACCCACCCCTATACTGTCAGGCACTGCTAGGCACTGCTGGGGGTCCTCTGCACCCACCCCCATACTGTTGGGCACTGCTGGGCATTGCTGGGGGTCCTCTGCACCCACCCCCTATACTGTTGGGCACTGCTGGGGGTCCTCTGCACCCACCCCCTATACTGTTGGGCACTGTTGGGCACTGCTGGGAGTCCTATCCACACACCCCTCATATGTCTGGGCACTGCTGGGAGTCCTCTGCACCCACCCCCTATAGTGTTGGGAACACTGCTGGGGGTCCTCTGCACCCACCCCCGATACTGTTGGGCACTGTTGGGGGTCCTCTGCACCCACCCCCTATACTGTTGGGCACTGCTGGGCACTGCTGGGCACTGCTGGGAGTCCTCTGCACCCACCCCCTATACTGTTGGGCACTGCTGGGGGTCCTCTGCACCCACCCCCTATACTGTTGGGCACTGCTGGGCACTGCTGGGGGTCCACTGCAGGCACCCCCTATACTGTTGGGCACTGCTGGGCACTGCTGGGAGTCCTCGGCACCCACCCGCTATACTGTTGGGCACTGCTGGGCACTGCTGGGAGTCCTATCCACACACCCCTCATATGTCTGGGCACTGCTGGGAGTCCTCTGCACCCACCCCCTATACTGTTGGGCACTACTGGGGGTCCTCTGCACCCACCCCCTATATTGTTGGGCACTGCTGGTGGTCCTCTGCACCCACCCCCTATACTGTTGTTCACTGCTGGACACTGCTGGGGGTCCTCTGCACCCACCCCCTATACTGTTGGGCACTGCTGGGCACTGCTGGGGGTAGTTTGCACCCACCCCCTATACTGTTGGGCACTGCTGGGGGTCCACTGCACCCACCCCCTATACTGTTGGGCACTGCTGGGCACTGCTGGGAGTCCTCTGCACCCACCCCCTATACTGTTGGGCACTGCTGGGCACTGCTGGGGGTCCTCTGCACCCACCCCCTATACTGTTGGGCACTGTCAGGCACTGCTGGAGGTCCTCTGCACCCACCCCCTATACTGTTGGGCATTGCTGGGGGTCTTTTCCACCCACCTTTCAGATGTGCGAACCGTACCCACATATTTCGCAGTGTGTGCAACACGTATCCCTATTACAATGGTGATATGCGCTAGCGTGTGACGCACCGTACCTCGAGATTTGTGACGTGTGTGCGGCACGTATCACTATTGCAATGGTGATATGCGCTAGCGTGTGACGCACCGTACCCCGAGATTTGTGACGTGTGTGCGGCACGTATCACTATTGCAATGGTGATATGCGCTAGCGTGTGACGCATCATACCCCGAGATTTGTGACGTGTGTGCAGCACGTATCACTATTGCAATGGTGATATGCGCTAGCGTGTGACGCACCGTACCCCGAGATTTGTGACATGTGTGCGGCACGTATCACTATTGCAATGGTGATATGCGCTGGCGTGTGGCGCACCGTACAGGTATACTTCCGTTGTTGCGGTGAGTTGTACTCACCGTCTGCGCCGTCGTCGGTTTCTATGTACGAGGTCGTAGGCGTACAGGGCTCGGATGACACGGTCGATGGGGTTCATGTCGTGTATGTTGCGTACCGGGGTGCAGTTCGTGGCGGACTCTGGTTTTACGGCAGTTTCCAGCTCTCGTAGCAAAAGGGCCGTACGGAGAGTCGTCAACACGGATCGGAATCCACCCCCAAATCTCCAAATCACTGACAGAATATCGACTCACAGAATATCGACCTACAGAAACATTGATGCTTGAATATCGAAGGCAAGTATATCGACATCTTATCTACAACAAGGTAAGCACAAAAATATCGAAACCAAAATATCGATGTTAAAAATATCGTAATTAAAATTATCGGGTTTTTTTCTGTTAAAGATAAATGTGTAAAATAAACTAAATAATACTAATAAATCAAATAAACATATTTAAAAATATTTAATAATGTTTAAAAGTAATAAATAATATATATGTTATAATAAAACATTAATTAAACATATACAAGGAGGAGCCAAGCTCGCGAGCGAAATGGTCGCCTTGTAGCTCGGCTCCGTCAGCCCTCTGGCCTGACTCACATATCCTGCTACATATCCTGCCCAGAGACGATACATTTTCGAAGAAAGAGAAATGCAACACTTCGCTCCCACTCACTGTTTGACCCGGAGGCTCCGACTTGCGGTGGATCCGGAGTTGTGCCCTCTCGCGGAGACCGGGGCCTTTGTGGAGCTGAGACCGGGGCTTCGCCTATTGGATCCGGCCTGGCGTTGTGGTGACTGTTGGCCCCGGCCGAGAGACTGCACCTCGAGAGAGAGCCACTGTGAGAAATCCCCGGTGATCCTGAACCGGGCCTGCCTTGACGGCCGTGAGGCTGGTGCGGGGCGCGGTGCTCCATGGACTAACCGTGTAAAGGGGTTTCCCCGCCGCCGCTCCGTCCATCGACCCTGGACCCTCACGCTCGAGCTATACTTTTGAGGAGCGCCGGCTCGAGCATAGGCGACCTTCCGCTTGGTGGGGCTCTCTTTTCTGCACCGCGGTGGTCATTGCCGGGACCCCCCCAGACATCTGTAAAGGCCTACATCTGTGGACTGCTCCGGGGGTGGCGGAGAGTGAAGAAGGGGTTGAATTTACAAAATGGCTGCCGCAGTTTGGAGCTGTGGATTTCCTCCTGATGGCGATCTCCGGTTGCTAGATTGCGCGGAACTATGGCCATGTGGACGTGATCCTACGATCAGCGACGTTCTTGCTGCCTTGAGATCTTTACACGTGGCCTTGGCCCCCGGTGCTCCTGAGGACTTGTCCCGATCCACCGTCATCTTGGGTGAACGCTCCTTCAAGGTCCCCTTTTGCCTCGGTGATATCATTGCTTCACCCCCCTCGATGGCTCCGAAATATGGTGCTGCTATCCACCAACGTATTTGTACATCGGCGGCTTCAGAACCTCCTGTTCGATGTTCGGAAACTGGAGACTTAGACACTGTCGAGGGCCCGGTCCTCCCCGGGTGCCTGAGAAAGATGACGGACTGCTGCTTGTTTTTACCTTGATGAGGTCTTGTTTCTATTTTGCCAGTATACTCCCGCCTTTTCGAACGACGAGACTGCACTCCTGTTTTTTATTGCCCCTGTTGCTGTTGCTGATATATTTGGATTGCTTACTTGACTTTTTATTCACTTGCTTTTTCATTGACCTTTCTGACCAGCACCTGTATCGTATTCTTTCTCATTTGTGTGCTTGCCTTGCATCGTATTGCACGCTTCAGGCTGTTATTTGGTGGGTGGTAAATGCGGTGAAGAAGGGATTGGGGTGAGATGCATGGCCCCTGAGAGATTATTGGTATACGAATTCATGGCGGAGTTGCCCATATTTATAGTGTTATGAGAACTCTCTCTGAAAGTTTTATTGTGCTCGAGTCTATATCGTTCTGGTACACATGTACTGTAGTGTATGGTTGGGTGGAGGGCTGTAGCCGATCGTATTTATTTCTGATCTCATGCTCCTCCCTCCTATTTACTATTTTGTTTCCGTATCTTTTTTTTGTCTTCTGCTTCTTTTCTCTCTTATCTCCACTATATTTCGGGTTCTGGTTTAGGGCGACAGGCGCGCTGTTTGGAGGGTAGGCCGTAGCCTTCTGCAGGGGTGCTGGGTGGAATGGGTGGGTTGGGTCCTTTTTGTTGTTTTATTTTTTTAGTTCTATGGCCCTTTTGTATATCTTTATGGGGGTGCCGCGTCTATCCTTTGCCTCCCGTGGTATGATTGGGTGGGATATGTGACGTCGCTGTTCCTCTTCTTAAAGTTCTGCTGCTTCCGATGCGACTCCCATGCCCTCATCGTTGCAATTCCCCTGTTCCTATGTGTGTTCCTTGCTATGGGGAGCTTGTTCCGACGCGGCATTCCTCTTCTTTTAATCTGTGTTTTTTTTTCCTTTTTTTTTCCTTTTCCCTCTTCCTCCCCTTCCCTTTTTCTTTTTCTCCTCGGGTTAGTATGGCGGGCTATTTTTAATGATATTACTATTCCGGCCCCCCTGTTCTGTATCCAAGTGCTATTGGGTGGTGGGTACGCCAAGTTATTATTGATTGCATATTGATTTGTGTTTCCTACGCCTGTCCTTCTACCGATGTGTATAGTACTGCCATTTTTACATTGCTGCCCTTTATCCTTTGGCCGTTAATGATTTGTGCGGGGTATCCGGATATTGTTTTGTTCTCGCTGAGCCTGCCATACGCCCTATCGTTATATTATAAAATTAACCTATATTACTCCTGATTGCTGGCCGTATAGATCCTCATATTTCCCTCACTCTTTTAGCGACTATATTGAATGTACAATTTTACTCTGATTCTGTGACTACTATTTTGGAAATTTTTGACTGCTTTAACATGTTATGGCCGGCCAGGTCGGTTGTAGGCCCAGCTCTGTATATCCTTTCTGTACAAATAAAGGTTTAAAAAAAAAAAAAAATTAAACATATACATAAAATATATTATATATACTTACTTAATAATAACTTTTAATAATTATTTTAATTACTTATAAATTATTTATAAATACTATAATTTACAAATACATCTACACATATAAAATAATGACATAAATAAAAAGTAAATACTTATTTTAATAAATAAAAAAAATTAAACATACTTTCAAAATATTTAAAATTAATGAAATACTACATTATCTAAAATAATACAAAAAATATTAAATAGATAAATAAATAAAACTACTATTTAAAGTCCAACAAAAACTTGGATAGCGTAGAACGTAAAATTACTATTCCCACTCCAGAAAATGCAACAGTAGGGAAAGCGTTAAATAGCGTAGGGGTAAACATTACTATTCCCACTCCAGAGAGTGCAACAGTAGGGAAAAAGTTGGATAGCATAGGGGTAAAAATTACTATTCCCACTCCAGAGAGTGCAACAGTAGGGAAAACGTTGGATAGCGTAGGGGTAAAAATTACTATTCCAACTCCAGAGAGTGAAACATTAGGGAAAGCATTGGACAGCGTAGGGGTAAAAATTACTATTTCCACTCCAGAGAGTGCAACAGTAGGGAAAGCGTTGGATAGAGTAGGGGTAAAAATTACTATTCGCACTCCAGTGGGTGCAACAGTAGGGAAAGCGTTGGATAGCGGGTGGGTAAAATTTACTATTCCAACTCCAGAGTGTGAAACAGTAGGGAAAGTGTTGGATAGCGTAGGGGTAAAAATTACTATTCCCACTCCAGAGAGTGCAACAGTAGGGAAAGCGTTGGATAGTGGATGTGTAAAAATTACTATTCCCACTCCAGTGAGTGAAACAGTAGGGAAAGTGTTGTATAGCGTAGGGGTATAAAATTACTATTCTCACTCCAAAGAGTGCAACAGTAGGGAAAGCGTTGGATAGCGGGAAGGTAAAATTAGACCACCCGTTCCACCTTAGTGGTGCAACGGGTGGTCTCCGGGAAACATTGTCTGCAAGGATAGATCTGTAGGGTAAGTACTGTACGTGGGGTGGAGGAGAGTCTGGTTGCCTTATAGTCATGTTCTCCTTGGAGTTGAGAAGGATAATTGCCCATGGAAAGATAGCTGTGTGTCACTGCTTGCCCATAGATTGCATTCTTGGCAGTGAGCTACCGCAGGTGGGAAGGAAAACAGTGGGTACCTTCAACAGTGGAACAACTAGTGGGCCAGGAGTTACCTGCTGCGACAGGAGAATACTTGAAGAGTGGCGCTGGTGAGGCCACTTCTATCCTGGTGGGGCAGCCTGAGCTGTGACAGAGACAAGTGACAGGTGCCCCGGACGAGGCAGACCACTTTATGACATAGAGTGTGTTACCCTTGGTATGAACTATATGTCCACACTAAAAGTCCTCAACAGCAATGTCAGTGTTTATTCTCAAGGTACAGAGTTTAATGACCCATCTCAGGGTACCACCCCAGAGATGGTAAAGTGAAAGCGGGAGTAGGGTGTCTGCAACCTGAGGCTGTGCCACCCACTCTAGGAACCCTAGAAGGCCCGAGAGACTTCAGGAATAAGGTGATGACTACTTGCCAGTCCACAGGTTTAATGTGAGGCACTGGACTTCACCTGTGAGAGGCTAGCTGGTGGCCCAGTTGACTACACTGAGAGCTGTTCATACTCTCTGGTTGTTGCTTGCTGGGAGGCAAGATGGTCCACATAAGCTTGCTGGGCTTGATGTTACTGTTCACGTCCTTGAATAAAGCTATGTGGAGGCTATGGTTAGCCCTCTCACAGGTGGCATCTTCAGGTGAGGAGAAGTCCTCCCCATGAAAATAGTAAGTGGCTGGGGTTGATGTTGAAAGGTGGGCAGTACTGTTGTCACAGACAAAGAGTGAGATTGGGGAATCCTAGAATATGGAGGTTATTCTTCTTCCTATCATAATGTGTTTCACAGTAGGGCACAACAATGCAGATGGCCTTTCCACATTCTTCTGTTTTGATGGTGAGAATTGCCAAGGGAATGGCTTCTTGCCCTTTAGTATGAGGAGGCCAGTGTGAGGAAGCATCTCTTTCTGTGACGCAAACTCTTTTTTTAAATGATGATGTTGTTTTTTTACCTCTGCACACTCGGTCACTGTTATCTAGTCCCTACTTACATGGACTGACCTCTAAAACATGACAGAATTGGTTAACTCCAACAGGCATATTTAACTTCCTAGTATAGCCATAATATATTGTGTAGGAAATACATCAATGGCACTGAAGTTAAATGCCTCTTGTGTACTTCGGCATGCATTATTTTCTTGCCTTTAAATATCTTTTTCATTTGTATATACGGGGTTATTAGGATGCCGGGCGGACTTAGTCCGCCCGCCATCCTATCGGGACTAGGGACCGCCCGCCATAAGGGCGGGGGTCCCGTGGGTGGTATTAGGATGCGGCCGCCACTGTGGCGGCCGCATCCTGCATTTATAACATTGTGGCGGGCGGAGCTCTCTGCACTGCCCGCCACAATGCCATAAATGCATGTATGCATTTGCATACACAATGCGGCAGGAACGGCGCAGTGCCTACTGCATTGTATATGCAAATGCAGGGGGTTACTACAGGTACCCCCCCCCGTGTGCACCCCCACCCCTCCTTCACTTTGGGGGTGAAGACCGCATGATGCCGCCACGGAAAGGCACCTGCCCAGGCCCATCGTAATATGGCTGGCGGTGTCTAATAGACACTGCCACCATATTTTTCCTTTTCCGCCGTAAGGCGACCGGAGCGGAAAAGCAGCAGGAATGCGCCCGCCATCCTAATTGGCCCCTGTCTGATTTATTGGGCACAACAAATATTGTGCTGTTCATATTTGTTACAAACCTACACATGTATGATTTCAACAATTGCTCTACATGACAATAGCTTCACGGTTAAATACATTTTCATTCTAAGAAGACTGTTAACATATCCTTGTTTGGTTTGCTGAAACCTGTATTCATTGTATATACAATTATGTCACTAAACTACCTTAAACCAAAACTAAACTAAGAATTATTTCTTGGTTTCCTTCTCTTATTTAACTTGCTTTTAGCCAAGAAAGTACCCATCGTCTCTGCATCTTATAATGTGTGTATCATGGGTATGCTAGTGGTCAAGGTAGTCAGGTCCCCCCAATCACCCTATTAAATCCTTCAACGTTAATCACTTATTCTCATGAATCTTCTATGTACAAACTGTGATTCATCAGATTCAGCAAATGATGCTAATTCTTTTGTCTAATTGTCTGCTATGATTGCAGCATGTGTTATAGCACACCAAGTGGACCAGAAAAATGTGGCTTTCCACCCACATATGTAGCCTGATTGCTGCAGAATTTAAACCTGAAGGAAGAACTGTCAAAATAAGCCTCTTTGACAGGAGTAAAAACTGCTCTAAAATGATAAATAGGTCATACCTATACAACCATTGTAGCCTTCAAGGATGTGTTCCTAGTATTTATAAGTGGAACACGTAATAAGTTGAGGTTGGCAATTCTTCGAGTGATTATCACCCAAAAGCTATTTTCACTGTGTAAGTACTACTGCTTTTTCTGTGGGTAAACGTAAAGTACAATCAAAGAGTCTGTTCAACTGTTGTTTTTACTATTTATTAAAAATCTAAAACTATGGCGAAGTTGGATTTTTGAGTTTTAGAAAGTTATGCGCTTCCTGCCTGAACGTCTAGTAGGCCAATTAGCATTATTCTACCTGGAACTGCCCTCTGTGCCAGTGCTACACACCTAAGGAGGTGTGAAACATACCCCAGAGCAGAAATAATGGCTTATGCCTTTCTGGTAGAATGGCCTGGGCAAGAGGTATGCTGGAACTACTACTGTGCTCTCTCAACAATGAGAGGGCGCCTCTGAGCACAACTTCGGGGACCAACAGGTCTTATTCCATAACACAAAAGGTATAGTCAAAGGTTGATTGCAGAAAGCACCATGCAGTTCATCCAAATTTCAAAATTTATTTAACTGATGTTAAATTTGTCGATTCATCATTCAATGCGCAAAAAATATTCAGTAACGTGTTTCTATCATTGAAAACAGTTTTTTAACAAATGATCACACATCCCGATGCATTTCGGGCAGCTCCCTTCGTCAGGGGATTACTCTACAAAAAATCCAAATGAAACTGTTCAATCACATGTCTATCTGGTAACAGGCAAACATAATATACATGGAGCACTGGTGTGGCTAAAGGAAAGAAAGTGACAAGAAAAAATAAACAGCATCAAATGCACCTACACCAAAGTGACAGGTCCAAAAAACGTGTGGAAAGAATTAAACAACGTGTGCAAAAGTGATGCAGAGTTTGAAGCACGGAAAGAATGTCACAAAGTGTTGAGAGCTGTGCTCTGATAGAAAAACGAGTGCGTGGGGGCTGGGTACGTGCAAAAGGAATAAAGAAGTTCACGCGTGCAATTACAAAAAGTCGGCAAAACTCAGCAAAGCTACAAAGCGTCGTGGGTTCCACGTGCAGTGAATATCAAGAGGTCTAGTGATGTCCCGAGTCGGGTACTTACATGCGCATAAAGTTGTTCAGTTCCGCGGTGTACCGCAGAAGAAATGATCAGTCGGATAAGCCGCCGATCAACTGGGTTAAAGGCGTGTAAGAGAAGTAGAAGTAAAAAGAGGACTGACGGCCTGGGGATAAACAAACAGTGAACAAGTGAAAAGAGTGAAGGTCGCCATGATGGAGCAGGCTAAAAACTGAGGGAAGTATATCAAAAGTAGGAAAATAAGATATGAAAACGAATGAAGAAATAAATCAGGAAAGATAAAAAAGAACAAAATAAAGAGTATGAATTACAGATAGCATAGAAATTCCATCCGGTCATTGAGCCCATGGGGCACCATGGTGGACATGAATCGGATCCAAAAGTTCTCTCTTTTCAAGAGGGTGTTCTTATTGTTCAAAGTGACTTTGACTTGCTCCAATACTTGAAATTTCAATTGTGCCACGCTGTGTCTGTTTTCATGGAAATGAGTTGCCACACTGGATTTCAGGTTTTGGGTTCGGATGTTACTTTTATGTTCAGGAATTCTGACCCGAATCTTTCTTTCCGTGTGTCCGATGTAACATTTACCACAGGGGCATTTCAACATATAAATGACGTTACTGCTGTTGCAGGTGGCATTTACTCGGAGTTTAATCGCATGGCCTTTCATGGGATGATTTGTCCTGTTGCCTGGAATACAATTGTTGCAGTTACTGCAATTGTAGCAGGGTTTGAGCCCCATATAGGTGATGGGAGTTGTTGGTTTTCTGGGTTGACTTAAAATTTCTTTCAGGTTTCTGCCTCTGGTAAAAGCGAACATGGGAGATTGGCTGAATAGGCCATAGAATTCAGGTTCCATAGATAGAATGGGCCAGTGTTTTCGAATAATGTGTTGAAAGTGATTAGATGTCTTCGAATATTTAGAGACAACGACCATTCGGTCTGAATGTGTCTTTGATTTAGACTTAAGAAGTTCAGTCCTGACGCTCTTTTCAGTTCTTTCTACTGCCAGTTCCAGAATGGGGGTAGGATACCCACGTGCCTTGAGTCTCTCCAGTGTGAGTTTTATTTCTTTCTTACATTCTTGTTCCTTCGAAACAATGCGTTTCACTCGGAGGAGTTGAGCATAAGGTAAGTTGTTCTTTAAACCTGTTCGGTGAAAGCTTTTATAGTGTAATGTGGAATTTCTGTCAGTAGGTTTCCGGAAGATAGTCGTGGACCACTCTTCTGGTTCTCTGTGTATTTCCACGTCCAAGTAATGGACACATTTCTCACTATATTCCCAGGTAAATTGAATTCTCTCGTTACAATTGTTGCATGATCCTAGAAAGGTAACTAGGGTGTCAACCGATCCACCCCATAGCAAAAACACATCGTCTATGTATCGAAGATACAGTTTTCCATGTTGTAACCAGCTGTTTTGACACAGTATATGTGACTCCTCAAATAGTTTCATGTAAATATTAGCGTAGCAAGGAGCTGCCGAATTGCCCATGGCAGTACCATTAAGTTGTAGTATCCATTTGTCTAGTACCGTAAAATAGCTGTGATAAAGGGTGAAAATGGTGAGTTGCATCAAAAAGACTTTAAGATCCGGGTCTAAATCAGATGAAGCCAACACTTGTTCAATTGCTTCTATACCTCCATCATGAGGAATGGAGGTATAAAGTGAACACACGTCCACTGTGCACATGATAAGTTCTGTGTTTTTTAGTTCATTCATGATAGGTTCAAGCTTCAATAGAAAGTCTGTAGTGTCACGGACGTGTGACTGAGTTTCTAGAACAAAAGGTTGAAAATATTTATCTAGAAATTTACCAACGTTCTCATGGATACTACCTCTGGTGGAAACGATGGGGCGAAAAGGAGGTTTGGTGGGATGTTTATGCATCTTGGGTAGCATATAAAACACAGGGGGTTTCGGGTCAGTCGGAGTCAAGAATCTTCTGGTCTTATCATTAATGGTGCCGTTGTCGAACGCCGAGTTGATAATTTGGATCAAATTTTCGGAAAACTCCAGGGTGGGGTCCCCCAAAAGTACATCATAGGTATTAGTGTCCATGATATGAGCCTCAATCTGTTGTTCATAGAAGGAGGTGTCCATGATCACCAGGGCACCACCTTTATCCGCATTCTGACATGTGATGGTGGAATTGTCAGCCAGTTTTTGTAAAATATTTCTCTCCTTCTTAGTCAGGTTGCCGAATTTCATAGGTTGTTGGAAAGGTAAATTCAAAATATCCTGTTCGATCAGGTTCTCAAAAGCATCAATGATCTTGTGGCTTTGGGGTGCCAGAAAAGTACTGTGTGGGCGAAGTCCTCGGAGCATATCTTCTTCTTGTGAGGGTGTAGGGCAGATATTCTGAAAGTAATGTCGAAGTCGGATATTCCGTACCAATTTGAAAGCGCTGACTTCTAGCTCCAAAGTGTTAGTACTTGTGGTCGGCACGAATGATTGTCCCTTTTGGAGAGTGTTGATCTCTTCACTAGATAGTACCATGGATGAGATGTTGATAACTAGATTTTCTTCTAAGTTCAACGTCTTCTGTTCGTCCTCTTTCCTTTTGTTGCTGGTGGAGTTCTTTCGGATTCCTCTGCGTGTTTTTCCTTTCCGGGATCTTTCTGTTGATCTTGGCCTGATTCTAAAAAATGGACCGCAGGATCAGTGGAGGTACTCGGTGTCTGAGGTTCGACTTTGGCTGTGTCTCGGGTTGGTCTTGGTCTGTTCTCTTCTTCAGAGGAAGATGTTTCATTGCCAGAGAAAGGATTATAAGGCTTGTTGGGTCGTCGGCGGGCGTACACCTCTGCCCAGGTGTACACCTCGCCGAGCTTATAGTCGATAGTGTCTCTTTTAAATTTTCGAAATTTCCTTTCCTGTGTTTCTTTGGTATGTTTATCAATTTGGATGTTCACATCCTCCAACATTTTGGTAAGTTCTTCAGCTGACATGGCATCGTCCAGCTCCTTTTTCACGTTCGTTATCTCGAGTGACAGTTCTTCCAGTGTTTTGGATAACTCCTCCACAATCAGGAGGATCAAGTCGAGGGAACACTTGTTGAGAATGGAATACCATCGCTCAACAAATTTGACATTATTTTTACACAGTAAAGGTTTTAAAGGGACCCTCAGGCCCCGTGGGATCCGTTGAACACGATGGTACTGGATGAGGGTACTAGCATGTAGTTTCTGGTTGGATTGTTTTTTTAGTAAGTAGAGTAATTGTCTGATGTTACTCTCCACGCTGCGAGGGTTACCAGTGGAGGTGATGTCGTCTTGAATAAGACCGTAGATTTTATCTGCATCTTCTGTGGTGAAGGCAAACGTACTCGCCTTTTGATCGGTCATACCAGAGACCGAGTCGAAATTCATTGTCACGGCGTGCAGAGATCCAGGGACAGAAATTAGTAATGACTATAAATGAACAGGAACTCGCACAGCTGGTTGATCAAACGGTGATTAGTTGTAACGGAGTGTAGTGTGCTGCAAGAGGGGAACACTGTCTGGCCTGGCAGTGCGAAATCCGAAGGAACTACTACTGTGCTCTCTCAACAATGAGAGGGCGCCTCTGAGCACAACTTCGGGGACCAACAGGTCTTATTCCATAACACAAAAGGTATAGTCAAAGGTTGATTGCAGAAAGCACCATGCAGTTCATCCAAATTTCAAAATTTATTTAACTGATGTTAAATTTGTCGATTCATCATTCAATGCGCAAAAAATATTCAGTAACGTGTTTCCATCATTGAAAACAGTTTTTAACGAATGATCACACATCCCGATGCATTTCGGGCAGCGCCCTTCATCAGGGGGTTACTCTACAAAAAATCCAAATGAAACTGTTCAATCACATGTCTATCTGGTAACAGGCAAACATAATATACATGGAGCACTGGTGTGGCTAAAGGAAAGAAAGTGACAAGAAAAAATAAACAGCATCAAATGCACCTACACCAAAGTGACAGGTCCAAAAAACGTGTGGAAAGAATTAAACAACGTGTGCAAAAGTGATGCAGAGTTTGAAGCACGGAAAGAATGTCACAAAGTGTTGAGAGCTGTGCTCTAATAGAAAAACGAGTGCGTGGGGGCTGGGTACGTGCAAAAGGTATAAAGAAGTTCACGCGTGCAATTACAAAAAGTCGGCAAAACTCAGCAAAGCTACAAAGCGTTGTGGGTTCCACGTGCAGTGAATATCAAGAGGTCTAGTGATGTCCCGAGTCGGGTACTTACATGCGCATAAAGTTGTTCAGTTCCGCGGTGTACCGCAGAAGAAATGATCAGTCGGATAAGCCGCCGATCAACTGGGTTAAAGGCGTGTAAGAGAAGTAGAAGTAAAAAGAGGACTGACGGCCTGGGGATAAACAAACAGTGAACACGTGAAAAGAGTGAAGGTCGCCATGATGGAGCAGGCTAAAAACTGAGGGAAGTATATCAAAAGTAGGAAAATAAGATATGAAAACGAATGAAGAAATAAATCAGGAAAGATAAAAAAGAACAAAATAAAGAGTATGAATTACAGATAGCATAGAAATTCCATCCGGTCATTGAGCCCATGGGGCACCATGGTGGACATGAATCGGATCCAAAAGTTTTCTCTTTTCAAGAGGGTGTTCTTTTGTTCAAAGTGACTTTGACTTGCTCCAATACTTGAAATTTCAATTGTGCCACGCTGTGTCTGTTTTCATGGAAATGAGTTGCCACACTGGATTTCAGGTTTTGGGTTCGGATGTTACTTTTATGTTCAAGAATTCTGACCCGAATCTTTCTTTCCGTGTGTCCGATGTAACATTTACCACAGGGGCATTTCAACATATAAATGACGTTACTGCTGTTGCAGGTGGCATTTACTCGGAGTTTAATCGTATGGCCTTTCATGGGATGATTTGTCGTGTTGCCTGGAATACAATTGTTGCAGTTACTGCAATTGTAGCAGGGTTTGAGCCCCATATAGGTGATGGGAGTTGTTGGTTTTCTGGGTTGACTTAAAATTTCTTTCAGGTTTCTGCCTCTGGTAAAAGCGAACATGGGAGATTGGCTGAATAGGCCATAGAAATCAGGTTCCATAGATAGAATGGGCCAGTGTTTTCGAATAATGTGTTGAAAGTGATTAGATGTCTTCGAATATTTAGTGACAACGACCATTCGGTCTGAATGTGTCTTAGGTTTAGACTTAAGAAGTTCAGTCCTGACGCTCTTTTCAGTTCTTTCTACTGCCAGATCCAGAATGGGGGTAGGATACCCACGTGCCTTGAGTCTCTCCAGTGTGAGTTTTATTTCTTTCTTACATTCTTGTTCCTTCGAAACAATGCGTTTCACTCGGAGGAGTTGAGCATAAGGTAAGTTGTTCTTTAAACCTGTTCGGTGAAAACTTTTATAGTGTAATGTGGAATTTCTGTCAGTAGGTTTCCGGAAGATAGTCGTGGACCACTCTTCTGGTTCTCTGTGTATTTCCACGTCCAAGTAATGGACACATTTCTCACTATATTCCCAGGTAAATTGAATTCTCTCGTTACAATTGTTCCATGATCCTAGAAAGGTAACTAGGGTGTCAACCGATCCACCCCATAGCAAAAACACATCGTCTATGTATCGAAGATACAGTTTTCCATGTTGTAGCCAGCTGTTTTGACACAGTATATGTGACTCCTCAAATAGTTTCATGTAAATATTAGCGTAGCAAGGAGCTGCCGAATTGCCCATGGCAGTACCATTCCTCTGAAGAAGAGAACAGACCAAGACCAACCCGAGACACAGCCAACGTCGAACCTCAGACACCGAGTACCTCCACTGATCCTGCGGTCCATTTTTTAGAATCAGGCCAAGATCAACAGAAAGATCCCGGAAAAGACAAAAAAAAAAAACGCCGAGGAATCCGAAAGAACTCCACCAGCAACAAAAGGAAAGAGGACGAACAGAAGACGTTGAACTTAGAAGAAAATCTAGTTATCAACATACCATCCATGGTACTATCTAGTGAAGAGATCAACACTCTCCAAAAGGGACAATCATTCGTGCCGACCACAAGTACTAACACTTTGGAGCTAGAAGTCAGCGCTTTCAAATTGGTACGGAATATTCGACTTCCACATTACTTTCAGAATATCTGCCCTACACCCTCACAAGAAGAAGATATGCTCCGAGGACTTCGCCCACACAGTACTTATCTGGCACCCCAAAGCCACAAGATCATTGATGCTTTTGAGAACCTGATCAAACAGGATATTTTGATTTTACCTTTCCAACAACCTATGAAATTTGGCAACCTGACTAAGAAGGAGAGAAATATTTTACAAAAACTGGCTGACAATTCCACCATCACATGTCAGAATGCGGATAAAGGTGGTGCCCTGGTGATCATGGACACCTCCTTCTATGAACAACAGATTGAGGCTCATATCATGGACACTAATACCTATGATGTACTTTTGGGGGACCCCACCCTGGAGTTTTCCGAAAATTTGATTCAAATTATCAACTCGGCATTCGACAACGGCACCATTAATGATAAGACCAGAAGATTCTTGACTCCGACTAACCCGAAACCCCCTGTGTTTTATATGCTACCCAAGATGCATAAACATCCCACCAAACCTCCTTTTCGCCCCATCGTTTCCACCAGAGGTAGTATCCATGAGAACGTTGGTAAATTTCTAGATAAATATTTTCAACCTTTTGTTCTAGAAACTCAGTCACACGTCCGTGACACTACAGACTTTCTATTGAAGCTTGAACCTATCATGAATGAACTAAAAAACACAGAACTTATCATGTGCACAGTGGACGTGTGTTCACTTTATACCTCCATTCCTCATGACGGAGGTATAGAAGCAATTGAACAAGTGTTGGCTTCATCTGATTTAGACCCGGATCTTAAAGTCTTTTTGATGCAACTCACCATTTTCACCCTTTATCACAGCTATTTTACGGTACTAGACAAATGGATACTACAACTTAATGGTACTGCCATGGGCAATTCGGCAGCTCCTTGCTACGCTAATATTTACATGAAACTATTTGAGGAGTCACATATACTGTGTCAAAACAGCTGGTTACAACATGGAAAACTGTATCTTCGATACATAGACGATGTGTTTTTGCTATGGGGTGGATCGGTTGACACCCTAGTTACCTTTCTAGGATCATGGAACAATTGTAACGAGAGAATTCAATTTACCTGGGAATATAGTGAGAAATGTGTCCATTACTTGGACGTGGAAATACACAGAGAACCAGAAGAGTGGTCCACGACTATCTTCCGGAAACCTACTGACAGAAATTCCACATTACACTATAAAAGCTTTCACCGAACAGGTTTAAAGAACAACTTACCTTATGCTCAACTCCTCCGAGTGAAACGCATTGTTTCGAAGGAACAAGAATGTAAGAAAGAAATAAAACTCACACTGGAGAGACTCAAGGCACGTGGGTATCCTACCCCCATTCTGGACCTGGCAGTAGAAAGAACTGAAAAGAGCGTCAGGACTGAACTTCTTAAGTCTAAACCTAAGACACATTCAGACCGAATGGTCGTTGTCTCTAAATATTTTAAGACATCTAATCACTTTCAACACATTATTCGAAAACACTGGCCCATTCTATCTATGGAACCTGATTTCTATGGCCGATTCAGCCAATCTCCCATGTTCGCTTTTACCAGAGGCAGAAACTTGAAAGAAATTTTAAGTCAACCCAGAAAACCAACAACTCCCATCACCTATATGGGGCTCAAACCCTGCTACAATTGCAGTAACTGCAACAATTGTATTCCAGGCAACACGACAAATCATCCCATGAAAGGCCATACGATTAAACTCCGAGTAAATGCCACCTGCAACAGCAGTAACGTCATTTATATGTTGAAATGCCCCTGTGGTAAATGTTCCATCGGACACACGGAAAGAAAGATTCGGGTCAGAATTCTTGAACATAAAAGTAACATCCGAACCCAAAACCTGAAATCCAGTGTGGCAACTCATTTCCATGAAAACAGACACAGCGTGGCACAATTGAAATTTCAAGTATTGGAGCAAGTCAAAGTCACTTTGAACAATAAGAACACCCTCTTGAAAAGAGAGAACTTTTGGATCCGATTCATGTCCACCATGGTGCCCCATGGGCTCAATCACCGGATGGAATTTCTATGCTATCTGTAATTCATACTCTTTATTTTGTTCTTTTTTATCTTTCCTGATTTATTTCTTCATTCGTTTTCATATCTTATTTTCCTACTTTTGATATACTTCCCTCAGTTTTTAGCCTGCTCCATCATGGCGACCTTCACTCTTTTCACGTGTTCACTGTTTGTTTATCCCCAGGCCGTCAGTCCTCTTTTTACTTCTACTTCTCTTACACGCCTTTAACCCAGTTGATCGGCGGCTTATCCGACTGATCATTTCTTCTGCGGTACACCGCGGAACTGAACAACTTTATGCGCATGTAAGTACCCGACTCGGGGCATCACTAGACCTCTTGATATTCACTGCACGTGGAACCCACGACGCTTTGTAGCTTTGCTGAGTTTTGCCGACTTTTTGTAATTGCACGCATGAACTTCTTTATTCCTTTTGCACGTACCCAGCCACCACGCACTCGTTTTTCTATTAGAGCACAGCTCTCAACACTTTGTGACATTCTTTCCGTGCTTCAAACTCTGCATCACTTTTGCACACGTTGTTTAATTCTTTCCACACGTTTTTTGGACCTGTCACTTTAGTGTAGGTGCATTTGATGCTGTTTATTTTTTCTTGTCACTTTCTTTCCTTTAGCCACACCAGTGCTCCATGTATATTATGTTTGCCTGTTACCAGATAGACATGTGATTGAACAGTTTCATTTGGATTTTTTGTAGAGTAATCCTCTGACGAAGGGCGCTGCCCGAAATGCATCGGGATGTGTGATCATTTGTTAAAAAACTGTTTTCAATGATGGAAACACGTTACTGAATATTTTTTGCGCATTGAATGATGAATCGACAAATTTAACATCAGTTAAATAAATTTTGAAATTTGGATGAACTGCATGGTGCTTTCTGCAATCAACCTTTGACTATACCTTTTGTGTTATGGAATAAGACCTGTTGGTCCCCGAAGTTGTGCTCAGAGGCGCCCTCTCCTTGTTGAGAGAGCACAGTAGTAGTTCCTTCAGATTTCGCACTGCCAGGCCAGACAGTGTTCCCCTCTTGCAGCACACTACACTCCGTTACAACTAATCACCGTTTGATCAACCAGCTGTGCGAGTTCCTGTTCATTTATAGTCAAGAGGTATGCTTCCCAGCTTATCTCAGGAAGGTGCCCATTCATTTATTATAAAAGGAGACCTGGGATAGAGGGGGCCTTTTGATCCCAGGGTACACTCTAATCATCCTGACTCCACTTACAACAGGGGGACATTCATAAGAATATTGTCTATTGTTCCAACCCTGTGTTGAGTCTTCTTGTAGTGATTTCATTGTGTTACTGTGTGTGTGTGTGTGTGTGTGTGTGAGTGTTGCACAAATACATTGCCTCTTTAGATAAGCCTGACTGCTCTGTGCCAAGTTGCCAGAGGGTGAGCACAGGTTATCTTTTAATGTGTATCTAGCTCCATCTGACTAGAATAGTGGTTCCTGCTTGGACAGGGTGCTCATTTATGAGGCCTTACGTCACTTTTACGCCGCTGGTGCGTCACTTTTTGTGACACACCAGCGGAGGAAAAGATATGCCTTGTTGCACCATATTTACAAAGTGACGCATCTAGGTAGATGCGTCACTTTGTAAACCCCTGCGCCACATTATACCTGCCCCAGGTATAATGTATGCAAGGGGGGTGTTTTAACGCAAGAAAGCATCATAGAAGTGACGCATTGAAATCTACAAGATTTCACTGCGCCATTTCTTGGACGCTATTGTGTCAAAATCTTACTCCTGCCTCATGGCAGATGTAAGACTGACGCAGGCACTAACAACATGGGACTTGCCCATGTGAAAGTACACATTGCTGGAGTTGCGTCACTTTTGTGACACACTCCAGCAATGCGTCACTTTTGCGCCTACAGATACGTCAGAAATACTGACGTATCTGTAACTCCTTGCGACATGATGCGTCATACTGTAAATATGACGCATCATTAGTGTCGCAGGGAGAGCGCAGTGAAAAGTGACGCATCGCTGTTTTCACGCAGCGATGCGTCACTTTTCATAAATGAGGCCCACCATTTCTAGCATGTAGGATTAGAGGATCTCAGAATTTGAGGATCATAGAATTTGAGGATCTACTGCAGGATTTTAATTTCCTCACATCCTTGAAATTATTTGACCTCTCTCTCTCAGTGCTGTCTTCGGAGGCCCTAGGTTAGTGATAGCTAGTAAGTGGTAAATATTATTTATTCGGCTTGTGGGACTTCTGTTAAGTCCCTGCATTAATTGAGTGTGATTACTATCCCCTGCACCTACTTACAGGGATTTTGTGATGTAGCAACTGGCCCTTGGGCTTTCACAGATTTATATGCAGATCCTGTGTTTTTGATCAGTGTCTCAAGTTCTCATTAACAACAGCTATAGAACATTGGAACACGACCATTCTCATGAAGATTCGTTTGGCTTCACCAAGATAAAGCTGCAGTGCCATGGTGTGTTGAATGATTACCATTGCACATCAGCTACTAGAATACATCATGAGTATGTCTCACTTCTTGTAGAATGTTACCATTGATGGAAATTCTATGGAAATGGAAAACTGTGTATATTTAAGTTAATGTAAGACCATAATGTAACAGTAGAGTTGTGTTCTATTTAGAATAAAAAAAGATGTCACTCATAAAGACCTCAGAAAACCTGAATTAACCTTTATCTGATGAGATGAGCTGTGTGACCACAAACGAAGGGGCAGATTTATGAGACTTTGGTGTAGGGCAGCGCAACGAGTCACCTTACTGCACTGCCCCACATCCAAGGGAAAGGGGAGGAATGCGCTGTATCTATTGCATAGGGCGCACTCCTGTGCTTGCCCCCTGCGCTGGAGCCATTGCGGCAGCCTAACGTTAATGTTGGTACTCTTGCATCATGGTTCAAGGGTGTCTGCATTGTATGCAGGATTGTTTTTGTACGGGACGGAGTACCTTCCTGCACAAAAATTGTTCTGGAAGGCTTTTTCCTCTTTCTATGTGTGCTGCAGAATGTAGTACACATAGAAGAAGGACAAAATGGGGAGAAATTGTGATATTTCTCATCGGTGCACCTCGCTTGGGGAGGTGTAAGGTTTTGACGCATCCCCAGGTTTAGATGGTCTTGTAAATCTGGAGATGTGTCAAAATCCATGGGTGTTGCGTGGGAACACCCACAGCAACACCCATAGCACACATCCCTAGCGCAGAGTAACACAACACAGCAATTTAGGCAGCCTTGCCTTACTCCATATTTATGAGGCCATTCAAAGACATGCAAAGTGGCTTTGCGTGGCTTCATAAATGTGATTTGGTGCTTTGCGCCGTCGTTGTGCCACAAAAAGTGACGCAACAGCAGCGCAAGGGCCTAGTAAATATGGGCCAATGTTTCTTGCATGCTTTCTCTTATGGCTCTTATAGCCCTGTCCCGCAAACCCCCTTTTAGCCAACAGCGCCACGCAAAGTCTTGGCCATGTTGTGCACTGTTGACAGGGAAGAAGACTGGCAGGTTCTTTCTTGTTGTCGGCTTAGTGCTCCTGTCTGTTCCCTCATGTCCTTCCCTCAGGATGTTGTGGGGGGTGCACTGGCCATCCCTCGCCACCCCACTGTCAGGCCACCTCATTTTCGTCATTGTACCTTCCCAAGGCCCGTGTCCACCTTTGACACTTCATGCCACTTTTTTTTTTACTTATTTCTATGAGCTCATAATCCTCGCTCTACTTCCCTCTTTACGTTGATGCGAAATTAGAGTACCACTTACGTCATATCCCGTCCACTGATTTAGATTGCAGTTGCAGATTAAATTATCCTAGGAGGAGGCGAAATGGGTGCATGGCCCAGATCGGCACCGGATACTCCAAGTTAGATTATGCACCCGTGCAAACCGCAGGCATGCACCTATTCTGAGAATCTGACCCTTGCCGAATTAGCAAAAGTGCCCTGCTCTTTAGTGCACTAGCAATCAAGAATTCTAGTGATCTATATTACAAAATATGGGTAAGAATCAAATTATGTAATAGAGCCCTCACGCCGATTTACATTTACATTACCTCCATCCTAAAATAGCCAGAAGCATATTTTCAATTTAATTAAACTGTGCACGGATCATTATTGTGTATGTCACATACATTTGCCTTAAAATCTGTCTTTGGTGGGAAGCAGACTGTTGCTGAAACTGTTCTCACTTTTATCTCTGCTTTATTATTCAGTGTTACAAGTGTTCCTTTTTATGCAAGTGCCTTTGCTCAGTAGCAGCTGTTAATGTTGTTAAATATGTTGAGAAACCATTTCTAAATATGGGTTACAGCAGTTTTAAGGCAAGCCTCTAAGTAGCTGCAGCAATCAGGCTGGTAGAAAATAGACACAAATTCAGGTGTTTTAAAAAAAAATTCAAGATGAAAGGGAAGGCCATAATAATGTAATATTTTAGGACTAAGTAACAAATATGGTAATACTGCATGGGTTTGATCATTCTTAGGTGCCAAGCAGAGAATGTACGGTATTTTCTCCACGCAACTTACACCAGGTTTCATCCATACTAATATTATAAAGAGAGAGCCCAAACCTTTGAGGCGGGTAATCTCAGTAACCACAGCACCAATCACAACACCCAATACAGCGTTGGAAAGGGCAGTTGCAGCAGAAGGACATAGGCTATGCAGACGGGCACCATATATATATATTTTTTTTTTTGCAGAGTTTTATATAGCGCGAACTTGACCCGAACCTAATCAGGTATCAGAGCAGTTACGTTACATGAGGACACACATTAATTTTTGTTAGGCACGGGGGAGATTAAGGGATTTGCCCAGAATCACAGGATGTTTGGCGTCATTATCAAGACTCAAACCCAGATCCCCAAGTCCGAGGTTGAGCGTTTTAGCCGTTAGGCCAACTCCTATATACATTTAAAAGGTAAAAGAACCGTGCCAGCAAAGTAGTCTCTTGTGGGCGTGTCTGCGTTGTGCTGTGGGCGTGGGTTGGGGGTGTGACTAACACTGGGGGCTTGTGGTACGGCCATCACATCGTGGGCTGTGGGCGTGGCAAACACAGGGGGCGTGACAAACGCTGGAGGCGTGTGTCCGCCCTTCATGCCATGTGAGTCGTACATACAAGCGCCAATTACGTTGCTGCGCAGCATCAAGGGGCACGCTGGGGGCGTGACACGCTGGGGGCGTGAGAAACACTGGGGGCGTGTGTCCGGCCTTCATGCCATGTGAACGCAATTGCGCCGCATCAAGGGGCACGCTGGGGGTCTGAGAAACGCTGGGGGCGTGTGCTACGTTCGGCCCTTCATGCCATGTGGGTCGTACATTAATCAGAAGATTGTCTGTTGTGGCCGTGTGCTGGGGGCATGACAAACGTGTTCACCTGGAGGCCTGGTAAGTAACGTTACTGCAGCCTCTCCTGCGCGCTGTCACTGAACTCTCTCATTCAACGAAATTACACGCGCCTGCTACCATCAACCAGGGCTCTAGCCGGGCTCAGGCGGCGGATCAGTACACTAATTACTCGCGCCTGATAACATCAACCAGGGCTGCAGCTGGGCCTCAAGCGGGGCAACACGTGCCTGCTAACATCAAACAGGCCGGCATCTGGGCCTCAAGCGGGGGAACACGCAAATGAGCGTGTCTGCGGGGACAATTACTGCAGCCTCTCCTACTCGCTGTCACTCAACTCTCTCATTAAACGGATTTACCCGCGGCTGATAACTCTCTCATTCAACGACATTACACGCGCCTGTTAACATCAACCAGGGGGGCTTAGGCGGCGGATCACTACATCAATTACACGCGCCTTCTAACATCAACAAGGGCTGCAGCTGGGCCTTCTCCGTCCCTATTCTAATGAAACAAAAAATGTTGTCTACCGCGAGATTTTAAAATAAATTGCCCTTGCCAAATACACACATTACACACATTCTATTTCATGCCCGGACAATATAGGGACAGGCTGCTAGTCACAAATAAAAGGGCAAAGAAAAACCAGCAAAGTGCTATAATTAATGCAAAACTTTGAAATCAGATCTGGGTGAAATCTCATGTTTGTTCCTGGGTCAAAATGTCCAGGGGACTGCTCTGAGCTTTTCTTTGTCTATCATGCAATGTATATGATGAGCATAAAAGAATTATGGCCTTGTATATAAATGTCAAGACATACACGTGCAGGCCTCTGGATTTATCCCATGCGACTTGTGCTGCTGGTTTTGGGGTACCAGGACAATCAAGAGATATTGGTCTCCAGTTCTATAAATTTGGCTGCTTTGTGTTTTCCCATTACATACTGTGGCCACTGTACTGTGGGTCATCAAACTGTAATGCAATTAGCCCTTTTAGCACTTGACTCTTAGGGCAATGAGGTAAAGCAGTCCATTTCAGACTCAGGTGGGAGATATAGGCCAGTAGCGTAGAGCTCAACAACACATATCACTAACACTCAATAAATCAATGGGGCATATTACCAAGGGGGGCGATAGGCAATTATCGCCGGTTTAGCGGCCGTTTTCGGCCGCTAAGCAGCGATAATTCTATTGCTCTATTAGCAAGCTGTCTCTAAATGATGTTAGCGACAGCTTTTAGGCGATAGCGAGCGGTTTGGGGCCCGCTTTGCATGTCAGCGATATTTATCGCTAATGACATGCAAATTGGGCGTACCCAACCTGTTAGCGACTGAAAGCAGTCGCTAACGTCGCTATTAGCAAGGCAGATGTAGCGATGGAAATATTCCCGCTATCGCCAAAAACCAACGCCTGCTCAGACCAGTTCTTAGCCATGGTATCCAATGGGAGGTGGATAACGTGGCTAAGAGCATTTCGTCGCTAATGCGTGAATATCGCTTTCTCTCTGCAATATTCACGCATTTCGCCGCTATCGCTGGATATTTTAGCACAATGGAGAAAAACGTTGCTAATAGCATGTTTTCTCCGCTAACATATCCAGTGATAGGCAGGGATAAAAAAAATCGTCGCTAAGCCTATTTAGTGATAAATATCGCTACTTGTTGCCCCTTAATTTCTATAGAGAACACCTGTAAGCTGCTTTTAACCCTGTTTGTGTGGAAGGTGTGGAGGCAGTAATGTTTAACATAGAAATCACAAAATCCCAATCACTAAATGGTCTGCTTATCTATCGCCCTCCGGGGCCTAGAGCAATCTTTGTAGGAAAAATCTGTCAATTACTGGAAGCCCTTCTTTTAAAAACGGATTTCACGGTCTTGGGGGACTTTTAATCCCATCTGGAAAACCGCTCAGATGTATAAACAGAACATCTCATAGATACATTTTCAGGTCTGGGCTTATCCCAAATTGTAGTGGGACCCACTCAGCAGGTGGGTCAACTGCTAGATGGGATCTATACTAATAACTTCAATATCAAATTCACCCACACTCTACCTTTGATTTGGACTGATCATTTTGTGATATTGTGGACTCTTAAGCCACAAAGCTGCCCCTTTGCCAGGGTTCATATATCATATCAGGCAAACCGTGCATGGCATACAATTCAGACCTCTTGGTTACACGGTTATCGCATTTACTTGTTATTAATGAGACCATCCCTGATCATATGGCAGAGGGATCCCATAAGTGAATCTTCTGAGCCATCAATGAGGCTGCTCATCTTAGGAGGGTGAAAATGAAAAATACAAAGATGTCTCAACCTTGGTTCGATGACTCTCTTCGAACCATCAAGCAGGAATGTCGAAGACAAGAGCACAAGTGGCACTAGGTTATAAGAGAGAGGAGCGGGATAAGTACAGATCCAGTCTAGGCAACTATAAGACATCAATTTTGGTGGCTAAGGTTAAATATTATACATCACAAATAAATTTAGCTATCAATGCTCCTAAAACTCTTTTTCAAATGATAAAAACACGGATCACCTCAATGGGTTCTAATCTAGCAATCTTCAACCAAGAATTTAGCAATTCTCTAGCGTGTTCCTTTCAGAAAAAATTCTGAATATTATTTAAAGCTTTTTTAGCAATTGCTCCACGAATACGTAGATATGACCACATTCTAAATCAGCCAGGGTCAAATAATTTGGTTCTCCCCTTAACCCTTGCCCTCCTAATATTGTTCACCTTGTCCTAGAAACCTTAGCTTGCCATTTATCTATTTTTTCTGCACCATGTTCAACACTGGGATTTTTCATATCTCCTGGAAAGAAGCCTCAGTGATGCCTCTTCTAAAGAAGCCGAATCTTAACTTTCTAGATCCCTGCAGTTATTGACCCATAACCAGACTCCCCCACCCAGCTAAGTTAGTAGAAAAAAATCATGAATCTCCAACTTTCCTCTTTTATTGAGACTAATTATCTTTTAGATGATTCACAGTCCACTTTTAGCGAAAATCATAGTACCAAAACCGCCCTGGTCACAGCAACAGCAGAAATCAGACCCTCCCTCGGTGGAGGGGGTAATGCAATTCTGATTATGCTGGACCTGTCAGCGGCTTTCGATACGGTAAGAGGGCTCTAACAAGAATTAACTTTGTGCAAATATTCTACCTGTTGGGTTTATCAAAGGGGTTAACCATCATCACCAAAACCCATTTCTATTTTGTGAATCATTGGGTTACGTGAAACAGAACATTTGTCTGCAGACTTTAACAAAGGGTAACAGCACTCAACCAATCAAGTAAAATGACCTTTGACATGTTCTTTTTACAATAGTAAAATAAAGACGTGTCTTTCAACGTACTTGTTCACCATACACTATAAAGCTTACTGGCTTTGACATTGAGTTTTCACAATACACCATAAAGGCCTACTGCTTCTACCATAACACCAAATCTAATAGTAGGGATATAAGCCAACACTCCGCCATATTCAAATTGAATACTGAATCAAGACTCTTAGGGGGATATTCTCAAGAACATGTGATAAACATCGCAAAAGTAGCATAACACAACACTGCATATCGCAGTCTATCGTAGGAAAACAACACCGTGTTAACGTAGTATTCTCAACCCGGAGGCACCATGCGATAGTCCCTCGATAACACAGCCATCATTAAGCCACTCTGGCAGTTGCTGTGGTGACTGTTTTGAACAGGAATACAGCACAGAGTGCAAATAGACGGGGAATAGGTGAGACTGAGTATTGATCATGCTTAGAGAGGCAGAAGGGAAAGAGAGGATTAGATTAAGATGTTGGTGACTAGTCTTCTTTAGATTAATCAGATGATGGTTATGTGTAGAGTACTGTTAGAGTGGGTAAGGTAGTAGTACCTAGAGCTTCCCAAGCTGCTCCATGAGGTAGTGTCATGAATTAACATGGATAAAGTTGAGGTCACTGTACTTTAGGGGAAAATGACAAATCAGTGACAAATCTATGCTGTGTTAGGAAAGGGGGTCTCTGGTTTGCAAGGGTTTGCACCTTTGTCCAGGTAGGGACCCTTCTTCCTAGTCAGGGTAAGGGGATACACTTCTAAAATAACCCCTGATCGCCCCCTTGGTAGCATCGCATGAGCAGAGAGGGTTATCTCAGAGGCAGTGTGTAAAGCATTTATGAACACATATAGTGAAAACAATACAAATGGACACCACACCAGTTTAGAAAAATAAGTAATCTTTATCTAAACCAAAATAAGATCAAACGAACAAAAAATCCACAATACAGTACTAAAAATATGATTCTTAAAAGGTATAAACAGTTCTGTTCCAAGAAAATGCGGGATGCAACACTTTTAAACAAATTACCTGGGATGCGTCAAAAAATACAAGCAGAAATGGTCGCAGGGAAGGTGATGTGTTGGTTCCTTACACTCAGGGAAGGTGATGTGTTGGTTTCATTCACCAGGGGAGGTGGGGCGTTGGTTCCTTACTGCTACGCGGTAGAGGTGATGCATCAGTTCCTTACTGGAGAGGAAGTGATGCGTCAGTTTCTTACTGCATGGGGAGGTGATGTGTTGTTTCTTACTGCGTCCCCCACCGATGCGACAGACTTGACGCTTTGATACTATGCATGACAATTCGGTACGATGCGAAGCGTGAAGACCCAGGATGCGCTGCGATGATTTTAGCCGTGTCCCCTCGATTCGTCAGTTCTTCCCCAACAGGGCCTGCATCAGAATCGGCGCGGTGATCTTGTAGGTCGGAGATCGGTGCACAGGATTAATTGGATTCAGTGCTCTCCATGCCACTGGAATCAAGCTATCCAAGCTGATGAGGGCTGAAAGCCAGAAACCGGTCCTTAGCAGAGGCACACTGGATGGTTAGGCAAGAAAATACCTACTTTCTAAAAGTGGTATTTTCAACCCCAGAATGTAAAAATCACCCTCACTAAAAGATGCTTCTTAACATTCTGAGTTCAGGCATATTAAACTTTATTTTCCTATCTATTTCCCATGGGCAGTAATACGCATAAGATGTTATGAGCAAACTCCCCATTCTATCCTATGGGACAGATAGCCTTACAACAGTGAAAAACGAAATTGGCAGTATTTCCCTATCAGGACATGCCATACCCATCAGCGCATGACCTACCTTTTACATGCACTGCACCCTGCCCACAGGGGTACCTTGGGCCTACCTTAGGGGCAACATGTAAGAAAAGGGAAGGTTAAGGCCTGGCAACTGGGTGCAACGCAATGCCAGGTCTGAGACCTTGTTGGAAGGCTTGCTTGTGTAGGTGGCACAATAAGTGCTGCAAGCCTACTTGCAGCATTTGGTGTACAGGATCTGGGCCCACACAGTGCCATGTACTTGGGACTTAACAGTAAACCAAATAAACCAACCATGGAAACACCAATCCCTAACAACAATTGACAAAGGGAGCACTTGCACTTTGGCACTGAACAGCAGTGGAAAAGTGCCTAAAGCATACAGACCAGCAAAACGAAATCCATCACATGGTAAAAATACAGGAGGCAAAAGCAAAAAATGCAGGGGAAACCCAAGCCAAGGCTGCCAGGTCTGACAGACTGTAAAACAGAGATGAAAGAAATTACTTAGTAAACGTTGTGAGGGTGGCAAGGGCAGGAGCTGTGTGAAGGAGAGGATATGATATCATGCATTAGCATAAGCATTCTTTGGAGAGGATTGTTCCTCAAGGTTTTATGATCAGATTTAGATTCACACAATAAATTATGTCCAGACTATTGTTTCTCAATGACACTGGGACTCGGTGAAACAGAGTTCTACTGCAATCGCGACGCAGAAGTGCAGCAGTCACTGTGCGGCACGGTTGTGGTCAAATATGTCATATCCTCCATTCCTCTATGCACCTTGGTAACTGGCATGTCCCAATTTCTCCTGCAGTTTACACATGGTAGGTGATGGCTCCTCGTGGTGTTCCTGGAACTAAATTGGGCCTCCTGTTTGTAACCCACCTCTGGCATGAATGGACATAGTGGCAAGCATTTGGGGACTTGCAAAATGGGTATTAAAGAAATACCCACAAAGGGTCTAAATACTTCTTTAAGGCCCTTTCCAGTTCCATGTATTGCAATCTTCCATGAAACCCAATTCAATGGCTACTTGTTGAAAATGTTGGTGGAGCCCCATCCAACTACACTTTGCCTGTGACACATTTTCTCTTTGTTCTTCTTGTTTGTTAGAATAAAACAAGGATTAAGACATACCTTCATTGCATTACAATGTAGTTGAAGTTAATGGTTTTGACAGGGTCATCACCCCCTTCTATTTTCGTCCCTTTATTGGTGCTGCACCTAGATGAGTTATTCACCTCTGTGTTTGCTAGCATCACTGCTGTTACCTACTTTCCTTGAGTCCTTTTCTTTTGGAGTGGTCTTCTCTTCTTCTCTGTGGGATCAAGATTCGAGATTCTACTCCAGGGTTGTCTCTCGATTCTGGATATCCACACATGGTTGTGTGCTTTATTTGGTTTCAGGATTTTTCTCCAATTTTGGAACTCCTTTCTACGCTTATCTATTCAAGTAGAGAGCATAGTGGCTACTAGAAGGCCGTGCTCCTATCTCAAGTAAAACAGGTCAAATTCAGCAAAGCAATTTTTTGTCAATCTGTTTGCACAGATACTGTAGGTATGCCAGATTTACCTATTAAAACTTGGTAACGACACACCTAGTATGCTCCGTGCCTCCCTACTGTGCCTCTACCAGGGTGATAGGTGTATTCCCAGCCAAAAACAATGAGAAACCATGCAAACTCTGTGGACTAACCATGCCAGTGCAAGTGTATGTGTGGTCTGAACAAATGACAACCAGGTTGGTAACATTTGGGGTGAGACTGAAGGACATTTAGGCATGGTTAAGGTTTACTGTGGCAAGACAACAAAGTGTAGCACTGCGGGCAGAGGTCTATGTAAAAATACTGCTTTTGGGGCGATACTGTGTTTTATGCCGCAGAGCTAGACAGGTGCGTGAGCCCCTTTGTGCACCCCTGTGCCACTATGGCATCACAGAACAATCACTTTGCCTCTGTACCCCTGCTGTATTATGGATGTGGGCGCAGAAGTAAACAGCCTTGATGGTGCACTTTCAATGGACCCCCTGAGGATAGCCCTCTGGAGGAGGTAAAGGGGGTCCCATGGACTCCATAGACAATCCTGCTGCAGGTGGGTGCAGTCACTCACTGCACCTGCCTGCAGGGGGATCGCTGTACCGTCTGGGGCAGTGCATTGATTATAATAGGGCACACTTTCCATGATTGCATGCTGCACACCTGCAAAAGGGTGCACCTTAGCCCATACATGGACAGTGTGTTCATTACACAATGCTGGCCAAGGTGGTTGGTGATAAGTATAAAGAATGCTGAGTAACAATATGCTATCATGGCTGTGCACGCTCCATATGAGGCTTTGCTATGGAGTAAAGGAGCCACCACGATGCCATATATTATTTTCAATGGGGGCAATGGAAAGGGGATCAATCTGCCCAGGGCAGGCTGCTCTAAAACAGAGTCAAATACTGTTGTTTTATGCTTTCTGCGTAGCTTAAACAGTTATCCCAAGAAATATAAAGCAAACTTTGCTTGTGTCTTAGAAACATTTTCAAAAGGTTGGTGGATGCAAAATAACCACCAAAATGTTCTACATTAAATGGGTCTGTACTTCACTGATGATATCATGTGCTATTCATAGATTTTGAGAAAAGAGCCCATGCAAACACAAACAGCAAGTGTTTTAGGAAAGACAAAGGGAAATGCTACATAACGTGCACATTTACTCCAAACCTGCAATTATATGACACAGCTCAAATTACACCCTTCAAATTTCTCGTGGTGAGAAAAACAAACTGGGAAGTGAAGAATAATTTGTTCCGAAGAAATAAAATATTCCCAAACAGAAGCCTTTCAACCAGGTGTGCATATCCACTTGTATAAACATTCATTAGTTTATAAGTGTACAATACATACACTTGTTTATGACATATTAAACCTTTCAAGTGTTACAGAATCAACATTTCCACCAGTTTTGTGTTGTGGTGCACTTCATCCAGTTACAATGCTGGACGTATTTGCTATGGCAGATGGTCTACTACCCTTAATGGACTGTATCTGCGGTGGCAAATGTAAAGCCCCCAATATCTCACCCATGCTTCCTTGTCAATTACATGTTGACTTTTTCCATTGATTGGCTTTGTCTTCATATGTCATATTAGTCTTGATGGCTTCAACTTTGAAGAAGAGCAGTGGCAAGGCATTTCTTGGCCTAACGGAAAACGTCTGCTACTCTGGCCTTTTACCCAGTGGATTACAGGATAAGGAGCAGCAGTTAGAGCTGGGTGGACAATTTTAGGGGCATATTTACAAGCCCCTATTGCCACAGAAATGTAATTTTTAACAACATATCTGTGGCTATAGGGGATTCACCTTATTTACAAGGTGGCGTTAAGTCACTTAGCCACCTAACGTGGCTTGACGCCACTTTATAATTAAGGCCCCCTTTCACACTACACTTGACATGAAAGGGGTGGGCAATGAGTGTTGCAGTGGGTGTTCCGCCGCAATACCCAATGATTTTGACGGTGACCCCTATTTACAAGGGTGGCGTACAAAGGAGGCAGCGGCTAAATTAAGACCAGGGAAAACCTAGTCTTAACGTGGCAAAATGAGGGCACATAGAAACAGCAAAATTCATGAATGATCCCTTCCTGCACATAAACAATCATTACAAGATTGATGATTTGCAACTTCTATGTGTGCAATGCAGCACACCTAGGAGTTACAAATCGTCATTTGTGACACCTTCCTACACATAAACAATCATTTCCTCAATGCAGGTACCCTTACATTATGATGTAAGGGTGCCTGTGCAGGTACCCTTACATTATGATGTAAGGGTGCCTGTGCAGGTGTCCTTACATTATGATGTAAGGGTGCCTGTGTTGGTGCTAGGCAGCTTACTTTAATGCCAGTGCTAGGAAAAATGCATAGATGTGCTGTATCTTTGTAAATACGGCATATCCCTGTATTTTCGGAATGGGGGAGCATTTTGGCATTTTGTGCTTAACGCCACATTCCACCATTCCCTTGTAAATATGACCGTTAGTTTCTTGTCTGGGTTTCTAGACTCATTAGGTAGGCTAAAGATAATGAAAAGGATGATAAGCGCATCAATATATGGCTGATTCTGAATTGAGGGAGCATTGTAAACTCCCACTAAGGTGCTGCAGTGGCTGTGCTCCTCCCCTGTAGCATTTTCACTGGGTGTGCATCCAAACCTGATTAAACTGTGTCCAATCCAACAATCTCAAACCGATGTTTGTGGACCCAGTGATTTTGGACTCGGAGATATTGGGCGACTTACAAAGGTGAATGTTAGCACTCTGGGTGGAATACCACCAATCATAATCAAGGGGCATATTACCAAGCAATAGCGATAATTATCGCTATTGCTTGGTTAGAGACAAAATTTTACCGCTGAGCTGCGGCGATTTTTATCGCATATAAACCTTGGTATTACCAAGGTTTATCGCAAATGCGATAAAAAACGGCCGCAATGCATGAATATCGCTGAAAAGTCAGCGATATTCATGCATTACCGAGCTAATGCTCTTAGCCATGTTATCCACCTCCCATTGGATAACATTGCTAAGAACTGCTCAGGGCAGGTGTTAGCTTTTGGAGATATTCGCGCTTAGGTTGGTTTTGGCGGTGTGCCGGTATATTAGTATATTCAATCAATCAATCAATAACTTGTAAAGCGTGCTACATACCCATGAGGGTCTCAAGGTGCTGGGGAATCGGATGCTGCTACTGATCAAAGAGCCAGGTCTTGAGGAGTCTTCTGAAGGTGAGCATGTCTTGGGTCTGCCGTAGGTGGGTAGGGAGGGTGTTCCAGGTCCTGGCGGCGAGGAAGGAGAAGGATCTGCCGCCGGAAGTTGCACGAAGAATGCGGGGGACAGGGGCGACGGCGAGGTCGGCTGGGGGTGTAGAAGTTGGGTCTGCTGTTCAGGTAGGCTGGTCCGGTGTTGTGGAGTGCTTTGTGTGCGTGGGTGAGGAACTTGAAGGTTATCCTCTTGATGACGGGGAGCCAGTGAAGGTCTTTCAAATGGGGGGTGATGTGGCTGTGGCGAGATATGTTGAGGATCAGTCAGGCGGAGGTGTTTTGGATGCGTTGTAGTCGTCTCCGATTCTCTTGTTTCGGCAGGGATCCACTTGTAGATCCTGCGGAGCATGTGGAGGGTGTTGTAGCAGGAGGAAGAGACGGTGTTGATCTATGTAGACATGGAGAGGGAGGAGTCGAGGATGATTCCTAGGTTGAGAGCGTGGTCGGTAGGTGAGGGTGCTGCTCCCAGCGTGGTCGGAGTTGTTCCAGGCTGAGGGGGTCGGTCCGAGGATGAGGACCTTCGTCTTTTCCGAGTTTAGCTTCAGTCGGCTGCTCCTCATCCATTCGGCGACGGGCTTTATTCCTTCGTGGAGGTTGGTTTTGGCGGTGTGCCGGTCCTTGATGAGGGAGAGGATGAGCTGGGTGTCGTCGGCGTAGGAGATGATGTTGAGGTTGTGCTGGCGGGCCACTTGTGTGAGGGGGGCCATGTATACATTGAACATTGTCGGGCTGAGGGACAAGCCCTGGGGCACGCCGCAGATGATGTTGGTTGCCTTGGAACGGAAGGGTGGGAGGCAGACGCTCTGTGTTCTGCCGGAGAGGAAGGATGTGGTCCAGCCCAGAGCCTTCTCTTGGATTCCGTCTGCCTCTTGGAGGCTTGTTTTTAGTGTGTGGTGTCAGACCGTGTCGAAGGCTCCAGACAGGTCCAGGAGGATGAGGGCTGATGTTTGACCGTTGTCTAGTTGGTGCCTGATGTCGTCTGTGGCGGCGATGAGGGCTGTCTCGGTGCTGTGGTTTCTTCTGAATCCGGACTGAGATGGGTCTAAGATGTTGTTGTCCTCGAGGTGGCAGGTTAGTTGCATGATGACGATTTTCTTGATGACTTTTGCCGGGAACGGGAGCAGGGAGATGGGTCGGAAGTTCTTGAGGTCCTTGGGGTCTGTGGGGTCTGCCTTGGGTTTCTTGAGAAGGGCGTTGATCTCGGCGTGCTTCCAGCTTTCCGGAAATGTGGCTGTCTCGGAAGAGATGTTGATGACCTTCTGTAGTTGGGGTGCGATGGATGCTTTGTTGAAAATATGGTGTGGGCAGAGGTCTGATGGGGATACTGAGTGAATGGAGTTCATGATCTTGCGTGTCTCATCGTCGTGACATTGGTCCAGGAGGTAAGGCCGTTGATGCGGGTGATGTTCGTCGGGCGGATGGGGGCTGGCGTTATTGGGGTGGTTGAGGTGATGAAGCTTTCGTGGATGTTAATGATCTTGCGGTGGAAGAAGGTGGCCAGCGAGTCACACAGTTCTTGTGAGGGTAGGATGTCATTGGCGTTGGGGCTGGTGTTGTAGAGTTCCTTCACAATGCTGAAGATCTCCTTGCTATTGTGTGCGTTGTTGTCCAAGCGGTCTTTAAAGTCTGCGGGTGGCGTCCTTGTTGGCTGCGTGGCTGTCAGGTGTTTGTTCATGGATCCATTTCTTCTCCAGTTTCCGGCATGCTCGTTTGGAGGTCAGGAGGTGAAATGGATATACAGCAACTAGAATGCCGCTGGATAGAAAGAACCAATTCCATAACCCATGGACTGAACTCTGCCGAGCAGTGGCGGGGCTTTGCGTCCCCATGGATAAACTGAAAGTGCATAAAGATAAAATATATGTTGATTACCGATTGGCTGATGTACCATGATTGGTTATTTCTCATGCATTGACAATTAAATCTGTCCCACTGAACATAAGGACCTCACCACAGTTTAACTATTGATTCTCATATGTTAGTACCAATTTGCCGTGTATGAGATTTACTGAACAACATGTTTGACAACTTGCCATGAATAGCTGCATTGTTTACCATAAAATAGAATTCAAAATTTGGTTGACTGAGGTGTGAGCCTGTGTCAAGCAGCAACCAGAGTCCTTGTCAGGGGTGAGGCACAAACCAACCCTAAACTAACCTGTGCTCAACCCTTTGGTAGCTTGGCATAAAGCAGTCAGGCTTAACTTGAAGGCAATGTTTAAAGTATTTGTGCGACACTTCACACAGTAATAGTGACAACACCACACAAGAAGGATCCCACACCAAGTTAGAAAAATAGAGTAATGGTCAATAAATAAAACAAGACCAAAACAACAAAACTCCAATCTGTAGAACCAGGGTAATAAAAGTTTAAAGACTTTAGTGAGCACCGAAAAGCACAAATCAGCGGTTCAGGATATCTCGCTGCGCTGGATTGGGCCAAAGAAACACTTTCGGGAGGAACGTCATGAAGCACAGATTGGCTACAGTCACCAGGTTAGGACAGCTGAAGTTTACCTTCTCAAATTTGTGCCAAGAGTCCCGTTTGTGTTGAAGGGGTCTGCAAGGAGAATGGAAAGTGTCACAGGAAGCTGTCGGCATAGCATGAAGAGCTGGCCGGGGTCACAGGCGGGCATTACTGGAGCTTCGTGTTGGCTGTTCCCTGATTGCGGTCAATGCTGTAGCATGAAGAGGCAGCTGCCAGAGGTTCGAATTGAATTGCGGTGCTAGCAGCAAGGCCTTGGTGCAAATAGGCCTGTTAGTGGTCGCAAAGAGCCCAAAAGAATGAATCAGCTCCCTTACCCACGCCAAGGGTCCAGGTCCTGAGGGCACCCCTTGGGGGTCAGGAGCCCACTGCAGCTGGGTCCAGGGGCTGAAGCAAGGCATTGAGGACTCTTATGTCCCTGAAGCTCAGATCAGGAGGCTAGCAACTAGTCCTTAGAGTCCTTCTGTTTTCCGTGGTTCAAGGCTTAAGTTACAGTTTCAGTTCTCTGTTCACTCAGGCAAGAGGACAGAAAGTAGCAGGCCAGCACAGCAAGAGTCCAACAGAGTGGCAGTCCTTTCAGAAGCACAGCAGTCCTTCTTCCTATCAGAGTATCCACAGGTCCTGAAGTGTACTGAAGATTTGGTGTCTAAGATCAACTATTTTTACCCATTTGTGCTTTTGAAGTGGGGAGAAGCTTCTAGAGGCATGCCATTGAAGTGCACAGGTGCCCTGTCTTCTTGACCTTGGTTATAAACTAACTACAGGGGGTATGCAGCCCTTTGTGTGGAGACATGACACAGCTTATTAAAGTGTAAGTGGGGTTGTGCCCAGTTCTTCCCTCCGATCCTGCCAGTGATGGCCCATCCACCCACACCTAAGCTCCCTATTGTGTGTGGTTGTCTAGGAGTAATACACAAAGCCCAAATGGCAGCTACACCCAGTCATGTGACCCAGAGACAGGCTGCAGGCACTAATATGCTAAGGCAATAAAATGCCAACTTTTTAAATGTGGCTTTTACACTTAAATGGTGTATATCGTTTGGTAAACAATGCGGCTATTCATGGCAAGTTGTCAAACAGGTTGTACAGTACATTTTATAGACAGCAAATCGGTACTAACATATGAGAATCAATAGTTAAACTGTGGTGAGGTCATTATGTTCAGTGGGACAGATATAACTGTCAATGTGTAAAGAAATAACAAATCATGGTACATGTGCCAATCGGTAATCAAAATATATTTTATCTTCATGCACTTTTAGTTTATCAATGAGGACACAAAGCCCCACCACTCCTTGGCAGAGTTCAGTTCATGCGTTATGGAATTGGTCCTCTCTATCCAGCGGCATTCTAGTTGCTGTAAGATCTGTGTGAGATCACCACCTCTTACTGGGATAATAAACAGGGCAAGAATGTAAAGCGATCATTTAATACATTCATCCACAGAAACTATCGTGCGGAAAACTAAGACATTAGAATCAACCTGGGGGCTACCAGAATTGTAAGGACACTTTAAATGTGGCAACTGTGTCTCCTGAGTCTCTACATTTGACACAAATACATTTGAGCATGCAGAATGTGAAACAAACGTTGGAATTCTTTTCAAACTGCAACACCTGCAATGTGGTCTTTTGTCTATGGTGTCTCTGTAATTTGCCCTATATTGGACAAACACAACAACCGATCAAGGCACGTATTGGACAGTATCGCAGTCGCATTAGGTACTCTGTAGCAATTGCCCCTCTAGTGACTCATTTTGATGAAAAAAATCATACAGCAGATGACATCAGATAGCAGATCATAGACAACGTTATTATCACAGTAAGTGGTGGTGGTCTCACAAAGTATCGGGTCGGTCCAGTGGTGTTCGGTGGTGTGGTCGAGGGCGTGGGTGCTGGTGGAGAAGACGGGGTCGAGCGTGTGGCCTGCAGCGTAAGTGGGTGCTGTGATGAGTTGTCTCAGGCCGAGGTTGTCTATCAGGGATGCGGAGTTGGCGTCATTGCTGTTCTCGAGGTGGAAGTTCAGGTCCCGGAGGAGGATGTAGTCCATGGTGGCGAGTGCGCTGCTGCTGGCGAGGTCGGCGATGGAGTCGCTGAACTGTGCTCGGGGTCCGGGGGGTCTGTAGACAAGGGTTCCTCTGAGGGTGGTGTTGGGGTCGGTGTGGATCCAGAAGTGCAGGTGTTGAGGGTGTCTGAGTGGGTGGAGACCTTGAGGGTGAACATATGGACGATGGCTATTCCTCCTCCGATTCCATGGGTGCAGTCCCTATGGGTGATCTTGCAGCCGTCCGGGATGGCTATGGCGATGTCGGGCGCTGAGGAGTCGTTCCACCAGGTCTCGGTCAGGAAGGCAACGTCTTGGGCGGAGGTGTCGAGCAGGTCCCAGAGTTTTACGGCGTGTTTGCGTGCGGAGCGGCTGTTCAGTAGTATGCAGCGGAGGTGGTTGACTCCGGTCTTTCGAGGTTTGGTGGCTCTGTCGCAAGTGAAGCTGCATGTGCGGCAGGTAAAAGGTCCGTGGGTGCGTTTCGGGGCGGCCTGGAAGCAGCTGTGGTCTCGGCCGGTGTTGAGTACGTGGAGGGTGCAGGCGTCGTAGCAGAGTCTTGCTTTGTGGCGGTTGCGGGGTCCAGGGGTTCTGGCACTGGGCGCGGTCCAGGCGCAGACGGGCTTGCCTCAGGCGCGCCGAGGTGGGAGGAGGATCAACTGGGAGGCAGGAGTGGGTCGGCGAATGGGTGAAGGGGGTCGGGATACAGAAGGAAAAAGGGGGCGGGCTGCAGGGGAGCAGCGGCGGTAAAGGGAACCAGACGGCGAGGGGTACAGAAAGAAAAGAGGTGGGGGACTGGGTTACTGGGGAGAAAACAGGCAAAAACAAGCAATGGCAAATGAAGCTAGGAAAAGGAAAACAGGCTAAGACAAGCAGTTGGCAATGAAATCACAGGCAGTGTACAGACACAGCGCAGCACAGCAGCAGCGAACTCACGATAACAGGAGGCAGTAGGGGGAAAGGCACGTGCACAACTGGTGGAGCTGTGCGGCGTGGGGAGCGACCTGGCCTGCAAGCAGGGTCACGGGTCGCTTCTCACCACCGTGCAGCGGCCGCCATTTAAGGTGAGGTGGGAGGGAGGATCAGCTGGGAGACGGGAGCGGGGCGGCGAATGGGCGAAGGAGAGCGGGATACAGAAGGAAAAAAGGGGCGGGCCACAGGGGAGCAGCGGCGGGAACGGAAACCAGACGGCGAGGGGTACAGAAAGCAAAGAGGGGGGGGGACTGGGTTACGGGGGAGAAAACAGGCAAAAACAAGCAATGGAAAATGAAGCTAGTGAAAAGGAAAACGGGCTAAGATAAGCAGTTGGCAATGAAATCACAGACAGTGTACAGACACAGCGCAGCACAGCAGCGGCAAACTCACGATAACAGTAGGCGGCAGGGGGAAAGGCAGGGGCACAACTGGTGGAGCTGTGCGGCATGGGAAGCGACCTGGTCTGCAAGCAGGGTAGGGGGTCGCTTCTCACCACCGCGCAGCGGCTGCCATTTAAGGCGAGGTGGGAGGGTCAGCTGGGAAGCGGGAGCGGGGTAGCGAATGGGTGAAGGGGAGCAGGATGCAGAAGGAAAAAGGGGGTGGGCCGCAGAGGAGCAGTGGCGGGAACGGGAACCAGACGAGGAGGGGTACAGAAAGCAAAGAGGGGGGGACTGGGTTACTGGGGAGAAAACAGGCAAAAACAAGCAATGGAAAATTAAGCTAGTGAAAAGGAAAACAGGCTAAGACAAGCAGTTGGCAATGAAATCACAGTCAATGTACAGACACAGCGCAGCACAGCAGCGGCGAACTCATGATAACAGGAGGCAACAGGGGGAAAGGCATGGGCACAACTGGTGGAGCTGTGCGGCATGGGGAGCGACCTGGCCTGCAAGCAGGGTCAGGGGTCGCTTCTCACCACCGCGCAGCGGCCGCCATTTAAGGTGAAGTGGGAGGAAGGATCAGCTGGGAGGCGGGAGCGGGGCGGCGAATGGGCAAAGGGGAGCGGGATTCAGAAGGAAAAAGGGGGTGGCCACAGGGGAGCAGGGGAGCAGCGGCGGGAATGTGAACCAGACGGCGAGGGGTACAGAAAGCAAAGAGGGGGGGACTGGGTTACTGGGGAGAAAACAGGCAAAAACAAGCAATGGAAAATGAAGCTAGTGAAAAGGATATTTGAAAGATTCTAATTAAACCTAGCAGAAACTTGTCTCTTATGACGTATGAAGCAAGACCCACAGCTTTGGACCTGCTAAATGGTTGCCTATCGAAAAGCAGAGATTAGATCAATAGAATTCTCCTGTTAGAAGAAGGTGCTTTGGGAGCCAGGATAGGGCTATTGAATCTACGGAGAGGTTTCTCTTGTTCAAGGTTCTGAAATGTTAACTGTATGAGCTGCGAGGCTCCAGGTTGTGGAGGAGGTGGACATTAGTTTACCTTGTTCAAGTGGGTTTGACAGGAGTCCTCATAGAATAACTTGCAACGTTAGGAATTGCCTTGAGTTTTAGTGGTTCCAGTTTCAGAGAACGTGCTCAGATAAAAAGTGGTACAATGCTCTCTCGATGGATTAACAGAGTAAACGTGCTGTACCAGGTGTGAAAGACTGGGCATTGATAAGATCTGTTGAGCCTCCTTTGTGAATGTCAGAGGAAAAGGTGGCTCCTGCCAATAGCCACGGTGCATGAGAGGCATCAAGGGGTATATTATCAACAACTAGCGATAATTTTTGTCTCTAACTTGTTTAGAGACAAAAATTATCGCCGCACATCGGCGATTTTTATCGCAGATAAACCTTGCTATTAGCAAGGTTTATCGCAAATGCGATAAAAAACGGCCGCAATGCATGAATATCGCTGAAAAGTCAGCGATATTCATGCATTATCGAGCAAATGCTCTTAGCCATGTTATCCACCTCCCATTGGATAACATGGTGAAGAACTGCTCAGGGCAGGTGTTAGCTTTTGGAGATATTCGCGCTTAGCGCGAATATCTCCAAAAGTTGGTAATAGGAGATAGCGATGTTAGCGACTGTTTCCAGTCGCTAACATCTTGGCACGCCCACTTTGCATGTCATTAGTGATAAATATCACTGACATGCAAAGCGGGGCCCAAGATGGTCGCTATCTCCTATTAGCTGTCACTAACTGGTGTTAGCGACAGCTTGGTAATAGGGAGATAATTTTATCTCCGCTTTCTTGGCTTTTAAAGCCAAAAAAGCGGAGATAAACCCCCTTGATAATATACCCCCAAGTGTCTTCTTAAGAGGGTCTTAGTTAGCAGGAAAAAGCCAGAAAGGGTAAAAATCCTCTTTGGCAACCTTGTAACTCTTGATTGAAGATGAAGATGAATATGGAAGTCATAAGCAGTGCATCGAACACTCCCTGAAATGAGGGAAGAGGAAAGAGCCAAGCACCAATATTCAGAAGTAGATGCAGTAGAAGTTCCAACTGCAAGAAAACAAAGGGGCATATTACCAACAACTAGCGATAATTATCGCTATGTTGGCTTAGCGGCAATAATTTTATCGCCGTGTTGCGGCGATTTTTATCGCTTAGGAGCCTTGCTATTATCAAGGTTTATCTCCTAAGCGATAAAAATCGGCCGAAATGCATGAATATCGCTGTAAAGTCAGCGATATTCATGCATTACCGAGCTAATGCTCTTAGCCATGTTATCCACCTCCCATTGGATAACATGGCTAAGAACTGCTCAGGGCAGGTGTTAGCTTTTGGAGATATTTGCGCTTAGCGCGAATATCTCCAAAAGTTGGTAATAGGAGATAGCGATGTTATTGACTGTTTCTAGTCGCTAACATCTTGGCACGCCCACTTTGCATGTCATTAGTGATAAATATCTCTGACATGCAAAGCGGGGCCCAAGATGGTCGCTATCTCCTACTAGCTGTCGCTAACTGGTGTTAGCTACAGCTAGGTAATAGGGAGATAATTTTATCTCCGCTTTCTTGGCTTTTAAAGCCAAAACAGCGGAGATAAATCCCTTGATAATATGCCCCAAAATTAGGGACAAAAGTTGAAGCAAGGTGGTGAAGAATGTAACAAAAAATAAGGAAACAAATGTGTGTGATCCATCAATTACTTGTGAGTCCTTTTTATTTATAATTCAAACATGAACTGATATCACAAGCAAAAGATCTCCTCATCTTCGAATGGGAACCTCAGATTGAATTCTCTGGACCGTCCAACATGTTGGAAAGGGAAGTTTATAAGACTTGACCACACCTCTTTCCTAAAGTTCATGACATCAATTTGGCACACAAAGAAGAAGCTCAAGCTCAATATCTTTCCGCAGAACCTAACTTTACAACCCATGTCATTTTTGATGCTCTGCACAGTTCATGGAACACCACTCTGGGTGACAATGAGTGTGATGTTACGAGTGTGGTCTAGGTGTTGATAATGCTGAACCATGCGCTGACAGTGGCATCAAGCAAGAGAGTATGGGTACCATCTTTCCAAGAGAAAAGAATCTGTTATCATTTTACGTTTTAAGACTCCGCAAAAGCCCGGACATGATAAAAAGTAGAACTTTACATGAAATCATCTATATTCCTTTTTAACATGACCTTTCTGTCTTTGTTCACTGTAATTATCCCTAAGGGAGTCATTAAGGCAGATGTAGAACATTTTTCTAAATGTGTTCTTCTTACATTTACTGTTTGAACTATGTAATGATGAGGGGATCAAATATTTGGCTTTAGTTGGTTTCCTAATTGTTGTACTGGCAGGGACCTTAAAATACAGGCTGTGTCTGTATAAAACTGTCCGGGTGGCAACCCTAGCTGTTAGAGGCATCCAGCAATGTGAGTCGGACTGCCAGAGGAGCACGCCCTCTTTTCCTTAATGCTTTCAATCTTTTATACTCTATTGCACAAATGTAAATGCAAATGTAACAACAGGCCACTTAACGGAAGCTTTTAATTCCTACTGTTGTCTCGAAACAGCACATTTATGACATAAATGTGGGCTTGTGCTGCTTCTCCATTGGGGTGATGTGGTTCTGGACTGGTGTGTCCTTGAGCCATTTAAGTCTAAAGAGGCTTAACTCCACAACTTGCACGTTCTACGTTTTAGGTTGAGCATTGAAGACCTCCTGTATATACTTTAGTATATACGTATAAGTGTATGTACTTTGTGGGCTCTGGAGATCAGCCCTTGGACTTGCCTGCCTCCACTTACGGACTTTTTTCTATTCAACTGCCTCTATTTAACTGTCTTGAATGAAAACGACCAGTAGAGGTCAGTAAAATACCAGAATTGCTTTCTGCTGATGGATTTTTATTATTTCTTTTTCTGGCAACTGCCTCTATTCAACTTTTTTTATAGAAAACAACCAGCAGAGGTCAGTAAAATACCAGAATCACTTTATCATTCTCTAGATTCCAGTCCATAGTTATTGTCTTCCAGGAGCACCCATAGACAATATTTGTTTTTCAAATCTTGTATTTTCAGTGATATGACCACGAAGGCCCTGATTTTACATTAAAAACAGAGCTTTGGACTATACCATTTCCTGCTGAAAGGCAATATTTCTCTCTATGTGTTCCCATAACTGGCGTGTCACGCAGTTTGGTGCTTACTTTCCATCCATGTTAAAGAACAGTAGATGTTTCAGCACCCGGGCTAATGTGCATCATAGCTAAATACCTATAAGGTCCCAAAGGCAAGAACGATTACATTGCAAATGCTTGTTTAGGGTATCCTAGAAATTGGTTTCCAGGTAAGGTGTCCTAGATCTCCAACAATAAGGAGTAAGTCCAGGGAGACCGATCCTGGTAGTAATCTTCCATCTCTTCTGCTGAAATGTAATGTTCAGGGTGGTTATGCCCAATTTGGCATTAAATAGGGAGATCCTACATCTTTACTGGTGGCAATTGAAAGCTCATTCACTAACCTGCAATTGCAACCCTTTAACATTGCACCTAACTGCCTTATCCTTCATTTTATTGGCAGGACTATCTCTTGACAACTTTCGTATCACACTTTCTGTGATCCCAAGGTGGACTTGAGGACATTAAGGATGTATTTTTCTCTATCCTTTCTAAGACAAGATTGCAACTTCAATTGCTTTGATGCACGAGTGCTCAGGGCTCACTAGGAGTGCGCTTACTAAGAAGTCATAAAGATTTCATCTTTTTTCTCTGACAACCAGCCAAAATGATGAGTGAAATAAATGTCATAAGAAAATGTAAAGTCTATTCTAGGAAGCTTACAAAAGATCACATGTGCACTTAGAATATTTTCCACAGAGAATTCCCAGTAAAATGCTACCACATTTGACGACCAAATGTATAACATACTGTATCAAACCTTTTTGGGAATAACTTTTATTCAAAGTTTTTCCTATGTTAGAAAAATGTATATTTTTGATACTGCTTCCAAACGTGTACATTTGATTCCAGGCATACTTCCTCATGCTTGTCCTACATTATAGACATACAGTTGCATTGGAGAAATATTAATATCATTCCTGTGCATTGCTGTGTGCAATTAGAAGCTACATTCCTGCTTAGCAAGAGCTTGTTTTTGCATCCCCTCCATAACTTTATTGAAAATGACCTTCCTGTAAAAGATTTTCAGAGCAGAAACCTGCGCTGGGTTGGGGGGAATGGGAATTTGCCTAGCTCTAGTACAGGTTAGTTCCAATTCTATTAGGGACACGGAGGGGAGGAATATGTCTTCTTCCTTCACTTTATTTTTACAGCGGCAAAATTTAAAACACAACCAAAAAACTACTACTCCCATGAACACTCGGGAGTAGAACAAACAATTTCACAATAGTCCTTCAGTACTGTCCATTATCCAGCCTCCACTTGGTCCCTCCTCAGTGCTTCCTCTTCCTCCTTCTTTGCTGCTCAGCAGCAAGATAAGTCACTTTTCCTTTCTCTCTCTGCATTTGGGTGGTTTGGGTATCTTTGGCGGGATATTGTTGATTCCGTTTGTGTTCTGCTTTTCTCTGCAGATTCCCTTGTCACAGGACGCTTTTGCATACCTTACGCGATGGTGCCATAATTGCGGTGTGGTCCTCCCGCCGTGTGGGGGCTCTGTGTTTTCGTTCCAGGCAGTGCGCGCCAGCACTGAGGATGGAGTGCTGACGACAGCTGCCCAGTGAGGAGCCTTACCGATCCCCCAGTCTCCTGAGTGACGCCTGATTCTGGGTCTGTACGGTCACTGTTATTGTTACGCTCTCGCCTGGGGTCTGTGTAGGTGCTTGTTTGGTGATGCTGATGGAGCAAGGTTTCGCATGTAAAGCGCCTTGCTTGGACTCGGCCCTCTCGAAATAAACTGTAATATACTAATAGACATGTTTCGTCCTATTAACAATGCAAAAACACGACATTTCTAGTATCTAGGGGAAGCTTTCCTATGTTCTTCTTACTAACCGTAACTCGATTAACGCAAGATGGCTGCCGCAACGCAAAACTTTTCTGCGCATGCGTCTGTCATACTCACGTGACATGATGTACTCTGAGATAAGCCTGTCTGATCGTGCCAAGCTACCAAGGGAGTGAGCAGGGGTTATTAAGGAGTGTAATCCCCTTATCCTGACTTAGAAGTAAGGTTCCCTATTTGGACAAAGGTGATAAACATTGCCAACTATAGACCCCCAGATCTAACACCAGGAATGATTGGAAAGGCAGAAGGTCCCTTCATACGACTCCAGATTGATTTGATCCAATTACCCCATTGCCGAGGACTAAAATACATCCTAGTCATTGTCTGCCTGTTTTCAAAATGGGTGGAAGCCTACCCTACTCACGGAAATGATAGCATCACTGTAGCTAAGTTAGAGGGCGGAGTCTGTAGAATGCTGAAGACGCAACATTGTTGCACTTACATTCCAGACGAAAGCGTAGAAATTCAAATGTAGCAAGAAATATTACCAATTTTAGAGAAGAATTGAAACCACTGGAGGTTGACAGTGCATGGAAGAGACTAATTAGTGGTCTCTCTTCAATAGGTTGTTGGATCACTAACGTAGGAAAACAGTTTTGTAGGTAAAATACTGGTGCCAATGGTGGGAGTAGCACTACTGATATTAGGGATAATAATTTGCTTCAAATGTCGCAAACATAAAAAGACATATAAGGTAAATCAGAGAGGAAAGAAAAGAAACTTCAGTGAAATTGAGCTTGAAAAATTAAATGGGGATTTGGATTTGTATAAGAAAATGAAAAACTTCCATATGAATAAAGGGGAAAAGCATAAAAGAGTGTTTGAAGAAACAGAAATGAGTAAATGTTGAAAAGTTGGCATCTGTTTCTGTAGTTTGTGATGATCTAAAATATCATCAAAGAGGGGATTGATAGAGCAATGTTTTGCATGTAAAGCGCCTTGCTTGGACTCGGCCCTCTCGAAATAAACTGTAATATACTAATAGACATGTTTTGTTTTACTAACAATGCAAAAACACGACATTTCTAGTATCTATGGGAAGTTTTCCTATGTGCTTCTTACTAACCGTAAGTCAATTAACCCAAGATGACTGCTGCAACGTGGGAACTTTTCTGCGCATGCGTCTGTCATACTCACGTGACATGACGTACTTACTGCTTTGGTGGGAAAACTTTGCTTCTGCGCACTAGAACTAAAGATGGCTGCTCTATGTTCTCATGTGCTAAAGCTTGCATTGCTGCTTTTACTAAGTTGTTCGTTCTGCATAATCTCTAATGCTTTAGTTAAAATAAAGTAATGGGAATAGAGTAGAGATAAGTGGTATACAGTGCATTCATTTATTCTTTGTTCTAAAACTGTTTCTCTCCTACTTTGCATGTATTGTACTTTGAGCCTGATGTAATTTTACTGCACTCCATCTTGCAAATCCTGTGACTGCGCAGAAGAGCTCAAGAGTCCAGAAGCACTGACATTGAAACTCTGCAAATTCCAGACTTGCTAGAAGATGTTCTTGGGAACCTCACCTCTTGACCCTAGGAGAGGAAGCTGAATAGAAATGTTATATTACATTGTAGTTCTTATTGATACATTCACTGCCGCGTGGAATAAAAATGCATGAGAAAATAAAATATTGGGCGGGAACATACATCTGAATATTGAAGAGCATGACCTCATAACTGGTATGGTGTGATGACCTCTCCTCGTCTTTTAACCAATCAAATTGCGGGAATTCACACATTTGCAACATTGGGGGGTGGAACACTGCCCTGGAAAATGGTATATCTAAGGTAGGCTCAGCTAGTTAGTTTGTCCGACTTGTCCGAATACCTGGCCTGTCACTGACCCAACGCATTCAATAGGCGATCGAGAGCAGAAGTGCTGACGGAGCACTCTGTCAGAAGATTCGATAACCCAATCGGGGTTCTGGGAAGGAGTTCGATAACCCAATCGGGGTTCTGGAGGGAGACGATTCGCTAACCCCATCGGGGTCCGACTGTTAGCTGCAGAGAGGGTGTGACGCTGGCGTTATACTTTAGCTGTGGGTGCCGGTCCTGACCTGCGGTGGTCCGGCCCTGATCCAATTTGGTCCGTACTTATCCTGATTCTGGTCTGCACCTGTTCTATCCTGTTGGCACCTGCACTATCCGGGGTCCTGTCCTTTATCCCAGCCTGTGGCCAGGGTTGGCATTCACACCATTCTAGGTAAATATAAAGCTGAGCGGAATATGTAATTGTGCTGTTTCCCTCTTCTTACCCTTCTTATTTTTCAATGCTTAAAGAACGTTTCATGATAACTTCCCATCATCTTGCTTTGATTTTATTCTTAATCGATCAGGCTCTGATTAATTTAGTATTGACATTTAAGAAATTATTTAGATAAAGTGTTTAAATCTTTCCAGAGTCTGTGGTTATTTTATGAGTGCAAACATTTATTTACTGCCTATTATTCTAACTCCCTTGATCCCTTAGGATTCTAGGTACTGATGACTAGGATTGGTAAGTCAAAGGTATAGGTCCTAAAAGGTTAATGAAAATCACTGGTTAAGCGTAGGTTTACCTGTTCAAAGTGTGTATGTGTTTATGGGCCCAGATGAGTATGGTAAAAAATTCTGGGCAGGTAAACCCGCGCTCTATCAGTATTTCTTTTGGTAGCAGGAGGATGGTTAGGGTTTAGTTAAGATAGGTAGTTAGTCGTGTATTGATTATTTTTGAAATTGCATTGATTTTATGTATTAACCAAAACCCGTTTGTATTGTTCTATGTTTGTTTGGAATCTCCGGGGGCAGAATAGCGGGTGGTAAATAAGCCACTTTGCAATGAGGTCACTTGCCTAAGGAAGTAAGTGCATGGTTAGGTAAAACTGGAAGCACTGATTAGGGATTTTCTGTATAAATGTGTGAATAAATGATAGCAAAGGAGTTCGCTGGTGAAACTTTGGCCTTATATCACCTAGAAAGGGTAAGCCCGAGGGAGTAACAGGTTCTCAAATGCTTGTATGAAGAGTAGGTGGAAGGGATCTACTCGCAGTGTATGAAGAGTAAGTGGAAGGGATTTACTCGCAGTAAAAGAAATCATCTTTCCTTTGAATTTAGTCACTTAGGCACAGTGGAGAATGGTTTTACGTTGTTTTTTAATAAGTATTGCATTTAAAGTGAAAAGAAATAAGTTCTTGTTTTACCTTGCAAAAGAGAGAGTCAGTTGCGGAGCTGCGCTGACGTCACTCAGAGCCGCGCTGTTATTGTTTGAGACAGCGGGCGTGTAGCTGAGGCATTTGTAAAAGAGGGGTGAGTGCAGGAGCGTGGGAACTTGTCTCACGGGAAAAGCCGCGCAATCATTGGTCAAAAGTTATTCGAATTCAAATCACTGATTGGTTCTCAAAAATAAGAAACGCGCTGGTATTGGTGAAGCATTTAGTAAACAATTAATTGTAGCGGCATATTAAATTTAATTGGTGCAAATTATATGTGGCATTTAGACCCAACAGTTATAGGAAATAGACCCGATAGGAGATACTTAGATTTTGCGCAAGAGCAATACTTAAGGGGAAGACCTTATATCATGTGTGGAGGAGACAGAAAAATGTCGCTATTTAAAAAAAGTTAGAATTTCTTTAGAAAGGACAAAACGATTAAAACTAGAGAAGGGATTATTATTCCTCCACCAAATACGTCCGCGTCATATATGATGGTAGAAAGGGGCTACCACACCTGTGTGTGGTTAGAGAATTGGACAGAGTACACAAAAGATGATGGTGTTTTGGCATTTCCAGAACATGGTACCTTTAATGGTAGAGCTTTGTACAATTTGAGAACACGCATGAATGAATTAGATCCCAGACCTAGATTAACTCAGTACGAAGCACTAGAGGAATGGGAAACAGAGGCTTTCGGGTGAGATAGATCCCGAAGCGACAGAAATTGGAGTACATTTTATCCCAGATTTTCTAAAGAGACAAGAGATAAACAAATGAAGAAATGAAGACAGTCTATGTTAGTAGAAGGATTATATCCCGTAAGGACTTTAGAGGAAGCGCCAGGAAGCAAATGCACAGAGAAAACGAAAAATTTAAAGATTAGTGGTGAATCAGATGATGATTATTTGGAGGATTTATTAATGAAAAGTCCGCCACCTTACCATGAAGAAGCAAATAGAGTAAACCCTAGCGCCCCGTTCTTAAAACCACCGTTGGTTCCGCAAGTAGTCCATGAAACCTCGCTTTAAAAAGTGTTACAGGGAAGGGAACGAGAAGCCATAAATAAAGAGAGAAGTGTATTCATTCAGAAAATGACACAGTTAAATATGAGTCCTGAAGCTTTGACCACTCCGGTAACTATAGGTCCCGTTGTTCCATTGTATATGGAGAAAAACAGTCCTGTCCTAAACCTCCTGTTTTGACTACACCTGTAGTACAACATAGAAAAGAACCCTTGATAGTTGATGATCAAGCAAGTGAATGCGAATCAGTGATTTCCCTGATGGATTTACCTATAAGAGAATCGGTGAGTGATTCTGACAGGAAAAACACTCCTGAACTTCTAGAGAGGTACGGACGGAGACATCCTCAGGTACAAGAAGTGCTTCTGTAGTAACCCCAGAAGTAATAGCGATTTGGTCTCAAAATCACAGGCACAGGTATTGGATATTTTCAAATTAAGAGTCGAATTAGAGGAACTAATGGCTGGAAATGTGGGATTAGACAGGTTAAACACTCTCAATGTAGACAAATTGTTGTTTATATGTCGAAGTATCACTCAAAATACTAAAACATTTTATGAAAAGTTAATGAGTTTGGCTTCTGAAATGGGAATTGATATTGGAAAATCTAAAGTTTTACGGAAACCTTACCGAGCTGAATTTTCTGACAAAGATTTAGAAAACATGAATGTGTCAGGACGTAAAGTGCAGATCAAGGAGTTACTGTCATTAATACAAAAGTGGGGTGATTTAGACAAATGGAAAGCCAGATGGGCAAAGAAAAAAAGGAGGAGGCCCAAGCGAAAAATACTGCAAATGAATATTTATTAAAAGAACCTGAAAAAGTGGAAAGGTTGTGTCCGATGAGAGAAGTGCCTGGAGGAGGTTATGTGCATGTCCCGTGGTTCCGACAAGATATTTTGTCATTTACAAATGATTTCCCGAAACTTAGAGAGAAACTTGTAAAGTGGTACAGGCAGGTTGAAAGATTTGTAAATGTCTCAAAAGCACTGCTAAAAGATTTAGATGGGTTATTTGACATTGTTGTTCCTGTAGATCTATTGACAGAATGTAAGATAGCAGTTGATTGGCCTAATCATGAGTACCCTAGAGACATGAAGACAGGAGCTCCATCAGATGAGGTTATAAAAATATAATCAAATAATACTGTACTTGAAAGGAAAGGCACCCTTAAAGGAAACTGACTGGACAAGAATAGACAGAACTACCCAAAATAAAGATGAATCGGTACATGTATACTATGAGCATCTTTTACAGGTATTCAAACAGTACAGCGGTTTGGAAAGCATTGGCACGAAAGACATGACACATTTTATTTATCGATTTGTGTCAGGGTTAAAACCAGAAATTTCGCAAATGATTAAAGATCATAAAATCTGTTGGCAGGCCAAGCCGATAGATGAAATACTTAAGTATGCAAAATATTGTGGGGATGAAATTGACAATAAACGAAAGAATTTAGAAGAAAAAGTAATGTGGGCACAAGTAAAATTAGCAGAGCAACAGGAACTTCAGTTAAATCAATTGAAAAATAATCAGAACCAGGGAGATGGAAATGGGGGTAAACCAATAGGTAGAATGAACAGAGAGGAGGCCAAGAAGAAATTTCCTTGCCATGGGTGCGGAAAGATGGGTCATTGGAGGAACGAGTGTAAAGCTGGATTGAGTAACCCTGTACAAAATGATAATTTGAATCCACATACGCAGAACGGGGTGTCAAGGAAGCCACAGTAACAGGTAATACAGAACCAGTTACCACTTGCACCTATGCCAGATTCTGGGAGCAAAGCAAATTACAAGGTGGATATAACAAATTGGGAGGGAAGTGGTAAAAGAGACGCAGTGACATCACAATTTCTTTTGAGTGACGCATATTTTGAGGGAGATAGTTACTGACGGTGCCTGAGAGGAGAGGATGAGGAATGAGTACTTGGCGCTTCCTTGCCGGTAGATCAGTCAGGTCCATACATTGAGGGAAAAGTTGAAGGAAATGATGTTACCTTTTTGTTGGATACTGGCGCTACCCGTTCTACTGTGAGAACAACAGACGTTCCAAACCTACCCCTCTCAGGAGAAGCGATCCAAGTAGTGGGCATTTCTTTTTTTTTTTTTTTAAATATTTTTATTAGAGTTTTTATAGGCACACGTATGGCGTTACACAGAATACGCAGAATACAAGTACATATGTAAATCAAACTCTATACAGAAATTTATACAAAATAAAATACTTTACATCCATCTATACCACTAGACATAACAAGAATAGTTAAATCAATTATAACTTTCATTTATCCTTTCTTTCCATCGATGAACTGGTTCCCAAATTTCCCTTCCCAACCTCCTTGCCCTTCTTCCTTTCCTGAGATAAATGCCTTTTTCTAGATTAAAGGTCCCCAATAACAAGGCAATCCATTGGCGATCAACAATCTATACACCGCCATTGCTACAAACAAAAATTCACCATAATCACCATCAAACCCTCTAACCCCTAACATAATTACGGTTGGTGTTAGCGTGACGTCCAACCCAAGTGTACGACCCAAAAATTCTTCAATACCCTTCAACAATACTCTTAATTGAGGACATAACGCAAAAATATGTATACTATCAGCTGCTGGAGTGCTACAACGAGGACAGGTAGTCCCTGTAATACCTCCCCACTGTGCAATGCGATCCGGTGTATGGTAGAGTTGATATAAGGTTTTATAGTGTTGAGATTGAAGTGGGGCAGAGCAAAGAACGGAGCATCCTAATTCCAACGAGTCCGAGAAATATCGGCCCTGTATTCCTAATTTCCCTGTCCATTTATTCTCATATTTTTCGATATCGTCTAACTTCAACTCTACCAGGATGGCGTAAAAATGACGGATAGAACACACCCCGCCTTGTTCTATAGCATCCAGAATATTATTTTTTGCAAAGCCAGCCTCTCCCCCATTTTTTGTACTGAGAAAACTCCTGACCTGTAAATACTTAAAAAAGCTCTGCCTGACAATATTAAACTTTGCCATCAAGTCAGAGAATTGCAATATCTTCTCATCTGGGCCCAACAGATCCCCTATTTTTGTAATTCCTTTTCTGGACCATTCTGCCATAGTAGCATCAGCAAAGATTAACGGTGGGAGGGTTTTATTCCTGTAAAGTCTAGTGTATCTGTTAAATCTGCCCAGCCCGCACTTTTTAGCTACAGCTGTCCAAATGTTATTCGCCGCTAAAACAGTCTTAAATCGGGTATGTTTATAATACGAAAAATCAGCGCAACTTAAAAAGGCATTTGTTGTTTCAGAACCCAACACAATGGAGTACACCATGGTCGAAAAGGCGTTAACATTTAAATCCGCTCCGCTTGCACCAATCAAGCCCTGCATATATTGAAGAGCCGAAGCCCAATAATATAATCTAAAATCTGGGACCCCCCACCCCCCCCTAGCCCTTGGTAGAGTCATGAATTTATAGGCCCGCCTGGTCTTCCCATATGACCAAATAAACTTATTCAAAATTGATTCAAGCTTATTAAACCAAGAGGATTCAAACATTAGGGGTATTGTTCTAAAGAAATAAAGAAACTTAGGGAGTATAAGCATTTTAATCACATTGGTACGACCCACTAATGAGAGTCTAAGATTGTTTATCGTAACCAGATCTAGGCTTACTTTCCTCACTAAGGGAGACAAATTCCGTTCTACCACTGTCTCAAGATTAGCTGATATTTCAACCCCTAAATAAACTGCTGCCGGAACCACTCATATGTCGTCACAGCATGCCGTTGAATTCTTAATGATTTGAGTTTTAGCGCTGTTGAGCTTATAACCAGAGATTATACCAAATTTTTGAGCCTCTTGTTCAATTTCTCCAATTGCCATAGATGGGTCCGGAGTAATTATAGCAACGTCATCTGCGTACGCCAACACATTAATCTCTAAACCATTCAAACAAAGGGGAGGAATTCTAGGATTAAAATTAAGATAACGTAGATAGGGATCCATATAAAGTGCGAAAAGAAGTGGAGAACTCGGACAACCTTGCCTTGTCCCTCTTTTTATCTGTACCGCAGCTGAGAGTTCTCGATTAATTCTAATTCTAGCCGTTGGTGTCTTATATAAAACCTGGATTGCTCTAATAAACCCTTCACCAAAACCATAGTGCCGCAATACCTCCCACAAATACCCCCAGGCGACCCTATCAAAAGCCTTCTCGGCGTCAAGGAATAAAGCTGCGACAGGGCCACCTGAAATTTCCATAGCATCAAAGGAAGTGATCACTGTTCTAACATGTTCCGTAGTACCCTTCCCTGGGATAAAACCATGTTGGACTGGGGAAACTAACTTCTCTATAACAACCGCCAGTCTAGTTGCCAGAATTTTCGAATATAGTTTCACATCCGCATTCATTAAGGCTATAGGTCTATACGACCCAGGGGCTGTAGCAGGTTTGCCTTTTTTCAGAATAACTATAATTTCGGTGCCTCCCCATGAGTTTGGAATCGAAACCTCCCTCTGAGCTTGAGTAAGCAGGTCCATTAACTCCAACCTGAGAGCAGCTAGGAATGTTTTGTAGAACTCCACGGGGATCATATCTGGGCCTGCAGCCTTTGATGATGGAAGATCTGCTAGGGCTGATGTCAATTCTTCAAGTGTTATATTAGAATCCAGTTTTCCCCTTTCGGCTGCCTCTAGCTCATTAAATTGGAGATTTCCTAAATAGCCCCTGATTTTATCGCTACACTCCTCAACTTCCGAATCATATAACTCTGAATAGTATTTCCTAAACTCTTCTCTTATATCTGCGGAGTTAGTAATCGAATTGCCTGATCCATCTTTCATACTCTTGATATCTCCTGCAGCGATCTTCTGTCTCGTTCTAACAGCAAGAATATGCCCCACTCTTTCGCTCAGCTCGCAAGCCTGTTCTTTCTTTGCCAAATAGTTTGCTGCTGTTTTATTAGCGATATTTTCAGCAATTCCAGCCTTTAATACCGTAATTTCCAGCAGCTGTTGGTCCAAGGGGCTTCCGAGCAAGATTAGCCTACCCAGTTCCTCCTCTGCAGCTAAAAGGGAATTAACTTGTTGTTCTACCCTTTCTCTTTCCACTTTCTGCCTAAACGTTGTAAAGCTAAGCGTCTCACCCCTTATCCCTGCTTTGAACGCATCCCAAGCATTGCCACTGCTAGTACTCCCCTTATTGATACTCCAGAACTCTCTAATCCACCTATCCATATGGTTGCAATACCCCTCGTCTTTTAGAAGAGCTCTCTCGAATGTCCACCTATATACCTTCCTTGTTATCCCGCTTAGACTAACTGACAAAATTAAAGGATTGTGGTCCGAAACAAGGCGAGGTAGTTTCCTAGCCTGTGAACTTGACAGCAAGGAATTGGAGATTAGAAAGTAATCCAACCTTACCATTATTCTATGAGGGGCAGAAAAAAAAGTATCGCCATCTGCCTGAGGATAAAGATTAGCCCAGACGTCAGACATAGCATTATGTAATGCCATGTCTACTATTGCCCTATGCACCCTCTTTTTGCGCCCATTATACCCATGCTCAGCTTGCAACTCAGTCCCAGAAGGACAACTAATGTTAAAATCCCCACAGCATACAATGGGTTCGGGCCAGGTTGGTAACTCTTGATCCAAGAAATGAAATATATCGGGATCGTCGCCCGTTGAACCATACACAGAAACCAGTGTAAACCTAGCTCCTCTAAAGCTTACCTCTATTATGACCCACCTCCCCCATATGTCTTCTTTTTTCCTAGAAACAATACATTCCCTATCTCTCCCTAGTATAGCTACTCCGCGGGTCTTTGAACCTTGTGGGCATTTCTAATAAACAAATTAGTACACCAGTTACAGAACCCATGGAAATCAGAATAGGGAATTTTAAAGAAATGCACAAATTTGTGGTGTGTGACTCCAGTCCAGTGAACCTATTAGGTAGAGACTTGTTGTGCAAAATGAATAGCACAATCTTTTGCACCCCAGGTGGTGTTGAAATTCAAACCCCAGATGAAGATGGAGTTTATAAATTAATGTTGGCCAAACAAGAAACCAAAATTTAAAAGATGCTCGTTGAAGATCTCTCAAAAGAATTACAGCATACGGTGAATCCTGAAGTGTGGGACTTCACTGGGAAAGATGTAGATTTAATGACAAATGTTGACCCAGTAAAAGTGACAATAAAAGAAGGTGCAGTTTACCCAAACATTCAACAATACAAAATGAGCCCAGAAATAAAAGCAGGTGTTGCAGCAAAAATAAAGCGTTTGATTGAAAAAGGTATTTTACAAGAAATAATGAGTAGTCCATGTAGTTCACCGATAATTGGCATAAAGAAACGATTGGGAAATATAGGGTCATACAAGACCTTCACATAATTAATTAAATTGTCGTCCTATGTTGTCCAGTTGTGCCAAATCTTGCAGTGATTCCATATCAGATACCGTGGGGAGCCGGATGGTTCACGGTAATAGATCTGTGTCATGCATTTTTCTCCATACCGTTACATCCAGATAGCATATATCTTTTCTCGTTCGAATTCAACGACCATGTCTACGTTTGGAACCGTGTCTCTCAGGGGTACACAGAGAGCCCATCGATTTTCAATCAGATATTGAAAAAATGTCTTGAATCTCTGATCTTGTCTGGACAGTCTGTCCTGGTGCAATATATAGACGACCTGTTTGTGGCGTCTAAGACTCGAAACGATTGTGTTGTTGATACCATTGCATTGCTGAATCATTTGGCAGAAGGAGGGCATAAAGTGTCACCTGAGAAATTGCAATTCTGCAGCACATTGGTAAAGTATCTGGGGCACCAGATAGAAAGAGGTGTCAGAAGAGTTACCTCTGAAAGAATAAAAATAATTAGAAACATGACTCTGCCTCAGACACAGAAAGAAATCAGAATGTTTCTTGGAGTTGTAGGTTACTGCAGACAGTGGATTGTGGGATTTGCAGTCCTAGCTAAACCTCTGATACAGATGACAACGAAAAGAGCAAAAGACCCAGTAGAGTGGGATGACGAAAGCATGACTGCTTTCTTGAAGCTGCAAGACTGTCTTTGCTCAGCTCCAGCCTTAGGGATGCCTGATTATTCAAAAGAATTTGCATTATTTTGTGATGCACGCGACAATTGTGCATTGTCTGTTCCGACCCAAACTCATGGTTTAATGAGAGGTCCTGTGGCATATTTTTCACCCACACTAGATCCAGTGGCATCTGCATTGCCGGGATGTCTGAAAGCAGTAGCTGCAACCTGCATGAGTCTCGAGCAAAGTGAATCCACCATTATGGGACACCCTGTAACCGTGTATGTTCCACATTCAGTGGTGATTCTTTTAACCAGGACACATACTCAGTATTTGACTCCTAGTCGGCTGGCTAAGTATGAGCGAAATCTTCTAGGTGACGGGAATGTGACCATTGTCAGATGCACTGTCCTAAATCCAGCTGCACTGTTACCTGCATCACAATTCACAGAAGTGAAAGGGGAAGTCGAGCATTATTGCATCGACCTAACAGAGTACAGTACAAAGCCCCGACCAGACATAAGAGAAGAGCCATTGTTGACATTTGAATATGAGCTGTTTGTAGATGGCTCATGCATGAGACATGAGGAAGGAGGATTAAGCGTTGCTTATGCTGTGTGTACCTTGTGGGGTCCAGTGGAAGCATCCTATTTACCTGGAGTCAAGTCTGCACAAGTAGCCGAATTACTTGCATTGACAAGAGCCTGCAAATTTGGGAAACATTGAAAGTAACCATATACACTGACAGTCAGTATTGTTACGGGGTTGTGCATAACTTTGGCTAACTATGGATGCAAAGGAAGTTTCTGACTTCTTTAGGTACTCCTATTAAAAATGGACATCATGTAAAAGACTTACTGAAATCAATTCAATTACCAAAAGAAGTGGCTGTGGTCAAGTGTGCTCCTCACCAATCTGGAAATGACAGAGTGACAGCAGGTAACCGATATGCTGATCAACTAGCCCAGCGTTGTGCCAAACATAGGATGGCAATAAATAAGAAAATTGATGCACATGGAAACAGCTGCCAACTTATTTTGCTTGAAAGAGTGAAAACATGGGAAGAAGTGAGAGATTTTCAAAATGAGGCCGAAATTAAGGAAAAGGAAGAATGGGAGAAAATAGGATGAGGATGGTGTTATGTTTACCTTGATGGGAGACCTGTGTTACCAGATTGTATGCTTGCTCCTATGGCTAGGATGTATCATGGAAGTTCACATATAGGTCGAGACGAGATGGTTAGACAGTTCAGACAGAGTTGGTTCAATGCGAGATTTAGGAACGTAGCAGCGTGTCTTTGCCAGAGGTGTATAACATGCCAAAGAATTAATCCTGGTCAGAGAACTGTATTGTTGCCAGGTGTTAGACCTGGCATCATTGGCGTGAGTCTCCCTTCCATTTTTGCCGTATTGTCTCCTCTATTTTAATATGTTTTTGCTGGATTTATGCTTTGGGCACTGTGCCACTGCTAATCTGGGCCACAGTACAAGTGCTCCCTATGTTAAATTAATGTATTGATTGGATTCCATAAATAGGTTATTTGATTTATCTGTCAGCCCCTAGTAATCAAATGTTGCTGGTGGGCTTGCAGCACTAGTTGTGCCACCCACAGAAGCAGCTTGTAAAGTGTGTCTCAGGCCTGACATTGCAAGGCCTGTGTGCAGTCTAGCACTGTCATGTCGACTTGGCCAAGTGCACCCATTTGCCAGTCTTCAAACCTTCCCTTTGCTTCATATTAGACACCCCTATGGTAGGCCCTAGGGCAGGGTGCATTGTAAGTATAAGGTAGGACATGCTCTGATGTGTGTAGCATGTTCTAATAGTGAATTACAGCCCTTTTTGTTTTTCACTATTGAAGGCTACCTGTTCTCATAGGCCAGAATGGGCAGTTAGATTATTACATTCTTATAATCCTAACTAAGTAAGAAAGTAGGTATTTGCTTGCCTAACCATTTGAGCCTGCCTCTGCTGGGTTGTGTATTCCTTGTCTGGGTTTGTGAGTGACCGGGCTGAGGGATTCCAGGAGACAGGCTGGGACAGCCCAGTGGTGAATAAAGAGATGTACATCCAGATGGGAAGGAGAAGTGCACCTGGGACCTGAATATGGCTCGGCCTTCCCTCTACAATGCTGGCTCCACCCCCGGTGACTTGTCTGATGTCTCTGCCCTGATCTGTGAAAGGAGAGTGGGAATCATGCCAACAGAGTGCTCCGGAGCTGTATCTTCCCTCCCCTGTGCTGGCTCCACCTCCTGTGGGGCGTCTGATGTCTCTGCCCTGCACAGTGAAAGGAAGAAGAGAGTCATGTAAACAAAGTGCTCAAGAACTGGTTTGGACTAGGCAGAGGCCACTCTGCCTTCAGAGAACAAAGGATTTTGGGGTATAAATATTGGGACCCTGATCCCAAGAAATTAGATCACTTCTGGAACAAGAAACCTTTCTGCCAAGGAGAAGAACCAAGGAAGCTGCAGGAGTTTGGACTGTCCCTCTGCCAGTGTGCTGTTTGCTGGGTTGGCCTGCAATGGTTGCTTCATTGCCAAGGGAAAGGAGAAGGAACTTTGTGAGGACTTTCATCTACAGAATATTCTCCAAGGGCTTGAACTGTGCTTGCCTCCTGCTGAAGTCTCAGGGCCAAAAGACTTCACCTCCAGCTCCCTCCTGAATTTCCTTGCTGGGAATTCTGACTCCAGTCATTTGCGTGCCGCTGGGAGCTGGAAGCGCGACGCATCGAGAAGAAGCGTGTCGCCGCCGCCGCTGAAATCATCGCAACGCCGGAGAAGAGAGCCGTTGCTTCATCTCCCTGGAAGCGTGTGTTCATCGAAGTTGCCTGCTGTCGGCTCACCGGAGAAGCGTGACACAATCGAGAGAGTGGCCATCGCATCACTGTAGAAGCGTGTCGCAGGGCCTGTCGCGGCTTCAAAGTACAGAGTCGTCGCAAGGCTGCCAGGGCGTCATCTCATCGTCATCGCATCGCCACATCAAAGGCGCCATCTTCTCGCATCGCAACTGGATTATCGCATCGCACCAAGGCGGCATCTTACGCACCGCAACGGGCCCGCAAGCCGAGAATCTACGCATCACCTTCGCTCCAGTAAGGCTCACGACGAGTCCCCTACTCTGCGCAAGCATTGAGGAAGGACGCAACCATTCCCCCAGATCACGGAACTGACGCATCTCCCCTTTTGCGAGCCTTTTGTTTACTTTGCGTTACGCATCCAGGTACTTTGTTGAGAACTTTGTCGCATTTACCAACAACTTGAATTAAGAGACTTTAATCATCTTTTAAGTAATCTTAAGTGTAGTAATGTGGATTTTTGTCGTTTGTGGTCTTGTGTTTAAGTCTATATAAAGAATACTTATTTTTATAAAACCTGTGTTGTGTCCATCTGTAATGTTATCACTGTATTACTGTGTATATTCATAAATGCTTAACACACTGCCTCTGAGATAAGCCTGTCTGATCGTGCCAAGCTACCAAGGGAGTGAGCAGGGGTTATTAAGGAGTGTAATCCCCATATCCTGACTTAGAAGTAAGGTTCCCTATTTGGACAAAGGTGATAAACATTGCCAACTATAGACCCCCAGATCTAACACCAGGAATGATTGGAAAGGCAGAAGGTCCCTTCATACGACTCCAGATTAATTTGATCCAATTACCCCCTTGCCGAGGACTAAAATACATCCTAGTCATTGTCTGCCTGTTTTCAAAATGGGTGGAAGTCTACCCTATTCACAGAAATGATAGCATCACTGTAGCTAAATTAGAGGGCGGAGTCTGTAGAATGCTGAAGACGCAACATTGTTGCACTTACATTCCAGACGAAAGCGTAGAAATTCAAATGTAGCAAGAAATATTACCAATTTTAGAGAAGAATTGAAACCACTGGAGGTTGACAGTGCATGGAAGAGACAAATTAGTGGTCTCTCTTCAATAGGTTGTTGGATCACTAACGTAGGAAAACAGTTTTGTAGGTAAAATACTGGTGCCAATGGTGGGAGTAGCACTACTGATATTAGGGATAATAATTTGCTGCAAATGTCGCAAACATAAAAAGACATATAAGGTAAATCAGAGAGGAAAGAAAAGAAACTTCAGTGAAATTGAGCTTGAAGAATTAAATGGGGATTTGTATAAGAAAATGAAAAACTTCCATATGAATAATGGGGAAAAGCATAAAAGAGTGTTTGAAGAAATAGAAATGAGTAAATGTTGAAAAGTTAGCATCTGTTTCTGTAGTTTGTGATGATCTAAAATATCATCAAAGAGGGGATTGATGGAGCAATGTTTCGCATGTAAAGCGCCATGCTTGGACTCGGCCCTCTCGAAATAAACTGTAATATACTAATAGTGTGGAAAAGTAAATTTTGTCATGTTCTGTGTCCCTACGTGTCATCCATCATATGTTATGTGTGCATGATAAATATGCATATGTTATTCCCCATGTCCGATTCAAGACGCAATTATAGTTGCGTCCACCTCTGATCTGCCATTTCCTAGTCCTCATGAGTAATATGAGTGTCAGGCCTATGTAAAGCTATGTTGCCACGTTTCTCAGTGTGCACGTTATTCTATTATAAAGTCCCCGTTTCCAGGCCTCAACAGGGCCCGGACATCAGATTCAGCTCCTGTCTCCTGAAGCCTCGCTGAGGAGCGATACAGCCCCCACCTGTATCCTCGACCTTTCACTTACTTCCTGCCTCGCAGTGCCCGGTGCAGCTTGGCTCTGCCTCTGAGTCTGCCAAGAATATGTTATGATTCCAGCTATCAGTTTAGTCTTCCTTCTCTGCATTCCTAAGCTACTGAACTACATCAATAGTTTCCGTCATTGTCTAGCCTATGCGGCTCCATGTTAAGAGAAATACTGTATTTAATGGTCATTTAATATTCTTCATCACGCACTATATGTAGAATAAATGCATGCTCCAGTCTTAGAGTCAGTTAGCTTCTCCCCTCATGACTCTTAGTTTATATCAACATGTTCCCTAAACATCAGATACCAGATAGGGTCTAGGTACATGTCGCTCCGACCCTCCAGACTTTAGTCTCTGCTCCTAGCACAGAGTTCATAGCCCCCAGCTTCTCCTCGTAACACGTCATTACCAGTTTGCGCGCACCACCAGGTTAGAGGTCCCGGCTCCTTAGGTAGCCCCCTCCTATGTTTCCGCCCATTCATGACATATCCTGTTACGTCTGCACCACATGTCTATGTATACGCCCAGTTACACCTCTTTTTACTCTTATCTTTCGCGACTGCTACGCGTCACGCCTTCTGTTCCACCCACTGCTACGCCTACCGCAATGTAATGCTATGTGTTTGCGCTATGTATATATGCTCGTGTATTGTTATTAAAAGTTAGCGCGCTCATCCCAGACCCAGCCCCAGCAGCTGCTGGGCCCTGTCATCCTATTCCTATGCAGGTTGTCCTGTTCCTGTCCTTATGCTGTATTAAACCTGCAAAACTCCTTCTACCTCGAATCTTGACTCTTATTTATTGAGCTATCTGTTATTCATTCATTCACTCAAAAATAGATCCGGTATTATTTATTTATATACCACATAATGGCGCCCGAATAGGGACTTGCCCTTTCCCCACGCGTCGGTGAAGCCACGCCGACCCCCTGACCCTCTGCAGTCGTGACGGAACTCTTCTGCGCAGTGGCAGATATTTCTGCTCAAGTATCCCTCAGGCCCACGGAGGAGACGGAGGAGGCGGTCCAGCATCCAGACGAGACGGTGGAGGAACGCGGCGAGTCCCGACCAGAGCCCAAGCCAAGAGTCCAAGGTCCGAGGTATCCGGAGGTCCACCCGTAACTGAAGTCCGAAGTTCGTCGTCGTAGCAGTCCAGTCCAGTCCGAGGCCTTCCGTTCTTGCTGCCCGGTGAGTACCGTTACTGGGGTGGTATCTAGACAGGGTCAATTTAATTGACTCTGGTCTGTGGGTTGGTGGTACACAGTCCCACAAACGAAGTGTCCACTTCGGTGGATACGGGTCCTGACGTGTCTCTTTATGAGACCGGTAAGTTTCGTACTGTTTCAGCAGTGCATCTCGTTTCTGTTCTAGTCAGTTCTGTTCTCGAGAAAATTCATGTGTTCTGTTCTCAGTATTTCCAGGTAGTATTCTGTTCGAACTGTTATTTTAAATGTCCGTCATGTATTTTAATGTTGTGGTATGAGTGCGACGTGATTTCGTGTTTATTGTGTATTGTATTATGTCCAGATTATAGTCCAGTCATGCCGCTCTTCTCAAAATTACGTCAGTTAAAAACTAGAAAGGGTCTGCTGGAAGCAGCAGTTCCCGTCCCGCCCAGGGACAGTCCAGGTCACTTTATGTATCAGAAACATGGCATAAGCGCCATATTGTATCTAGATTTATGGGTAGAATATACCAAACAGTTAGAAGAAAAGTATAGATGGCCCGTATCGGGTACATGGGATGCCGAATGCATCATGCGAGTAGAGGAGGCATTATGGAAAAAGAAAGCCAGACAATCACAGAAAGATGCCATCGAGTTATGGCGCAAAGAAGCTCATAAAAGAGCCGAAAGAGAAATCAGAAAGTCAGAACTAAGTAGAGAATCCCAAGAACGAGCCCAAGAAAGAGAATTAATCGAGATAGGTGAACGAGTCAAAGCTGAACAATCAGACAGACGGAGGAATGCCCTCATTAAGGGTATGTATCCTCTTCTTGCTGAGGGCTTGCCAAAAGCGACCCCGGAGGCATCCAGTAATTTTCCGCCACCATTAGTTCCGACCAAGCTACGTCACAAACCGACCGCAGCTGATATTTTCATCTCGTCCTATTTGGACGACACAGTCCCCGAATATGCAAATCCTGTTCGCACTCCGCCAGTCCCTGTAAATCAGGTAATTCCTGCTCCTCCAGACACCGGGGTGCCCTTAACAGCTCCCCCAGGTCAGCCCGCCATACAAGTCCAGCCCACGTTACAATTACCGACCCTGCCAGGACGAAAAGCATCAGTTGATGATTCTAGTTTAGGGGCCGCAGGAGGAGGTCTTCCTCAAACTCCGCCGCCATACAAGCGTTTATCAGCACTCGAATTACATGCTCAAGCATCACAGCGTACTCCCAAGAGTAATAAGTCTGTCGCAGAAATCAGGCAAGCCCTTGGCGAATGTGTCTATGACCCAGTTCCAGGCGAGTTTAATATGGTTTTATATTCCGTACGCGTAAGGAGAGTGACCGAGTATCTAGTCACCCTGCCGAATATGAAAGAAGATCTAGACAGGATATATCGTTTCATCCGTACAGGGGATGACCCACAAAGTATTAGTGATGCCATGTCTCAAAGGAAAGCCGAGATTCAGCGCATGATATTAAAGTTCTTAATTAACTGTCTAATAAGAGAACAGGATTACCCGTCTAAAGACCCGGAGGAAATGAAAACTCTGACAAAGTGGAGTGATAATATAGCCGAAGGAAAGCACAATACCATTGGTGCCATGGAAAGTATGTACAAGAAAATCCGTAGAGAGATAATAAAGATACACGAACAGCGTAAAGCAGCACAAGTAAGCGAGAAAGAAAGTACCTCTGATCCTGAAGAGGAAGACGATGAGAATACTGCCAGAATAGCGTATGTAGGAAAACCTAGATTTCCAGATCGCCATTTACGTCTAGAACACAAGTCAACTTTCCATCATTCAGCACCAGAACAAGGTTCCCTAGAACAAGTATTTCAAGCTACCGATCACATTCTGAAATCACGAATCGGTTACAGTGAGTTAAGTACTATGCATGAACAGGAAATAGTTCGGTCAGCAGTCAGATGGATTACTGATTCTACCACTTTTCCAGACGAAATAGTGGCACAAATGTTTCTGAAATTGCCCCCAGCCGAGCAGCGACTGGTGGGTATGTATATGATTCAGCACCTCATTACACTGTATAAGGATCAACATTCTGATCCAGGCCCGTTACATGATATCCTGAACGAGTTACTCCAGTACAAATGGAAAGGTCTAGGTACCGATTTAATTAGTGTCATTCTAGAACAGCGCCACAAATATAGAACATTCTTGAACCCGCATTTTGTTCATGTCTCACCCCCAGAAAGTAAATCATTCTACATAGACAGACAGAATCCGTTACGAGAAGTCCACCCAGTCAGAGGAACGGGTGGCGAAATGCAACGAGTGTTTGTATACACTCCGATCACAAAGATGGAACTCCTCGAAATGAAGAAATTAATTCCCTGTCATGACAAAGATCCAGCAGGGTTCCATAGAGAATTAAAAGACATGCTCCGTATGGGAGAATACACTTACCCAGATATCATTAAAATGTTAAAGGTTCTGCTACCCGCAGGGGTGTATGAAAAGCTTAAAGAAAAAGAATGGGAGGTGGGAGAGAAAAAGATAGATTGGGCAGTCCTAGAAGCAGAAGATAAGATACGAGTACCAGGTACTGGTCTCGGAGATAAATGTAAAGAATTACCAGAATTATTGATTCAAGTTTTACCCAGATTATTAACAACGAGAAAAGAAGACTGGGATGCAATCTCAGCCTGTAAACAGAAACAAGATGAAGATATTAGTGATTTTTATTCTAGGTTTGAAAAGTGCTTTAGTATCAACAGTGGTCTCAAGACAAGTAGTGAGTCATACCCTCACCTTTTCGTTACCAAATTAGTCGAGAATTCAAGCCCACAAGTTAAAAATCGAGTTTTGAAAGTCGAAAGCACCTGGCAAGCAAATACTCCGTCCCAGATGCTCCAGATGCTCCAGTACCACCAGAATAGAATCAGGGAAGAGCAAGAACACGAGAGAAAACGTATGAAAGACACGAAAATGAAAGTACTAGTTGCACAATCTGTTCCTCAAGACAGTCAGAAGAGGGGTCCGAATCAAGCCAGTCATCCTGCAGCTCCCGTTAAAGGGAACTGCAATTATTGTAAACAGCCAGGTCATTTTATAAATGAGTGTACAGTTCTGAAACATAACATAGCTACTGGTAAGACTAAAGAAAGACCACGTCCGCCTAGACAGGAACAAGTTTCACAGATTCCTCAGCCACAGAATGCACAACAGACAGTTACAGCACCGCAGCCTATTGCTGCAACACAGCATGTTACATCGCAGATGTACCAGTATGCACAGTCTGAGTATCCAGAGTACCAGCCATATTCATGAAACAGCCTAGAGAGGGAGGTAGGCTTGCCTCTCATCGAGATACCTGTAGATCAAGAAGGTCCCTATGTTCACAGTCAAGTATTAGGGAAAGACAGAAAGTTTTTGATTGATACAGGGGCAAGTAGGACCACAATTAGTCATGCCGAAGTTCCAGGGGCTCCGCTCTCAGGCTCAAGAAATGTTTCCCTTGGATTTTCAGGAAAGCCTATCGTTAATGAGATTTCAAAGCCAGTCACTCTAGAAGTAGGTCCATTGTCCCGCACTACTGATCTGTTACTTACTAAGTCATGTCCAGAAAATCTATTAGGCATTAAAACACTGAAAGAGTTAGGTGCAGTTATATGTTGTTCCCCAGAGGGAATACGTCTGTTCCTACGTGACTTTAAGGGTCACTATGTATTACGAGATTTTGATTCCAGACTGTCCAATGTTCCGCAGCATTTATGGGCGCAAGGTCCAACTGATGTAGGTTACATGCAAATCACACCCCATCGTGTGACCCTGAAACCAGGTGTAGTGTTACCACGAATCAGGCAGTATAGATTGCCACCTGAGGCTGTAGCAGCCTTATCCAAAATTATTGACGAGCTCATGGCTCAAGGAGTAGTTGTAGAAACTGACTCCAATGTATGTAACTCTCCGATCATTCCAGTCATGAAACGTACTGATCCAAATGCACCCCCAGTATATCGATTAGTGATTGATTTACGGGAACTTAACAAATGTATTATTCCTCAGTACCCAGTTGTCCCAGATATCTCTTCCCTATTGACAGCCATTGATTCCGAAGCCACGTTCTTCACTGTCATAGACCTCAAGAACGCATTTTTTAGTGTTCCTATTCATCCAGACAGCCAGTTTCTTTTCGGATTTTGTTTAAATGGAAGGAGCTATATGTTTACACGAGCTCCTCAAGGTTTCACAGAAAGCCCTAGTATTTACAGTCAAGCACTTAAGAGACAACTAGATAATATTCACATGCCAACTGACACTGCCCTGCTCCAGTATGTCGATGATCTACTGATCACAGCCCGTTCTGAACGTGACTGCGAGCGAGCGTCACTGACGGTTCTGTATTTCCTAGCCGAGATGGGGCACAAGGTGTCCCCTTCGAAGCTTCAATTCTGTGTCCAGCAAGTGGTCTACTTAGGACACTTACTGTCCAAGAGGGGTAGGCAGTTGACACCAGACCGTATCCAGTTAATAGCGAGTCTTCCTCAGCCCAAGACCCAGAAGGAGGTACGTGCTTTTATTGGCCTTACTTCTTATTGTAGACAATGGATTCCCCAGTATGCATTTCTAGCCAAGCCACTGATACAGTTAACGACACAGGAGGCAGCCGTATCGACTGTTCTCCCTTGGACATCTGAACATACACTTAGTTTCAACGAGTTAAAGAAAGCTTTATGTCAAGCTCCAGTTCTAGCTACACCGAACTACAGTAAGCCTTTTACACTTTTCGTTACTGAACGTGAAGGTACAGCATTATCTGTTCTCACACAAGACCAAGCAGGACAATACAAGCCTTGTGCTTATTTTTCTAGCACACTAGATCCAGTCGCCCAGGCTCTGCCTGCGTGCCTCAAGTCAGTTGCAGCCACAGCACTAGCTATCAGACAAAGTGATTCCATAGTTTTAGGACATACCTTGACAGTACAAGTCCCACACTCCGTGGAAGTTCTTTTAAACCGAACACAAACACAGCACTTGACAATTGCACGTTTAACAGGTTATGAATTGACACTGTTCCAGCCACACATAGATATTAGACGCTGCAACATCCTGAATCCTGCTACACTATTACCATCAGTTAATTCAAATCCTGCCGCACACGACTGTGTGGAAGTAGTCAACATTACGACAAAGCCAAGACAAGACCTGACAGACATTCCGTTACCAGATCCTGACCTGACACTTTATGTGGATGGTTCATGTATGAGAACTAGTACAGGAGAACTAGTAGCCGCGTATGCAGTGACTACTGACACTGAAGTTATTAAGACACACCGCATTGATACCCTGTCCGCTCAAGCAGCAGAGCTAGTTGCTCTGACACAAGCCTGTATACACGCCAAGAACCTGAAAGTTAATGTTTACACAGATTCACGTTACGCATTTGGAGTTGTACACGACTTTGGAGTGCTCTGGCAGGAGAGAGGTTTCATGACTTCTCATGGAACCAAGATTCAGCATGGTCTCCTTATTCAAGCTCTGTTAGATGCCATACACTTACCGACATCTATTGCTATCATGAAATGCAAAGCACATACGAAAGTTACTGACATTATTTCTCAAGGTAATGATCTAGCAGATCGCACAGCCAAGCTTACAGCACAGACTCCAGACATTCAAGTTAATCCGACACAGACACATACTCCAGATCCGACTACATGTATGACAGTTAAGGACCCTACTCAAGATGTCATAGATATCCAGTTACATGCTACTCCCGATGAAATCAAGAAGTGGTCTGAACAAGGAGGGGTCCAGACAGATCAAGGATGGGTGACAAAGGGTAGGACCGCATGGTTTCTCCCCGACTCTATGGTTCAAGTCATTATTAATACCGCACATAGTCCAGCACATTTAGGAGAAAAAGCTATGTTAGACAGTATCCAGAACATTTGGTTCAACAAGCATTTACGAGCTGCAGCCAAGCAGAAAGTCCGTACCTGTATGATATGCTGTCAGTTTAATCCAGGTAAAAGTGTCCCGGTGGAACAAGGTGGTTTCCAGCCCCCTGACCACCCTTTTGAAGTCCTCCAGATGGATTATATTCAGATGGAGCGATGTCGAGGTTTCAAGTATGTTCTTGTAGTTGTATGCGCTTTGTCCAGGTGGACAGAAGCATATCCAGTCCCAGATTACACAGCCGCGACCACTGCCAAGCAGTTGGTTCGTGAATTCTTCCCTCGATATGGACTCCCTAGAGTCGTATATTCTGATAACGGTCAGCCATTCTCATCTGAACTGATGAAGCACGTTTCCCTGTTGTTGGGGTACCAGTGGAAGTTTCATTGTGTACGCCATCCTGAAGCAGCCGGTCTAGTCGAGAGACATAATCAGACTCTGAAAATTCGAATTGCCAAAATATGTAAAGATAAGGGTGTGGACTGGCTAGTAGCTCTGCCAGTTGCTTTGTTTTATATGCGCATGGTCGCACATTCCAGATCAGGTCTGTCCCCGTATGAGGTCGTATTCGGCCGCCCCCCTAACATGTGGGGTACTCCTAGACCCCGAAGTATTACTGATGTTTCATGTAATATGCTGACAGATTACCTAGCTTCCTTGATGTCTGCCCTCAACTCATGTCGTTCACAGGTTGCCGCCGCATTTCCAGACAATACCGAGGTGGCACCGCATGAAATCGTTCCAGGTTCGATGGTGCTCGTCCGGAACTTTGACAGATCAAGTCCGCTGGAGCCACGTTGGAAGGAGCCCCGTCAGGTCCTCCTCACCACCCGTACAGCTGTGAAATTGGAAGGACGCCGCGGCTGGGTGCACCTTTCGCACGTCAAGAAATTCTACGGATTGAAGCCGGTCTCTAAAAACATTTCCCAGGATATCAAGACTTGTCAAAACATTGTTCCTAAGGACTGTCCCGCAAATGACATTGACACAACCCCTCCCCTGTTAGAGAAAACTCCGCAGCAGGAGTACAAGCAAAAACTCCGGTCTAGTAAAATAAGTCAGTCAGTTTGATTGTATAAGTCCTCCCCTAGGTGAAACGGTTAGACTGTTTCTGACATGTATAAAATAGACCCCCATAGTGAGAGAGTTAGTCAAGACTCAAACCGATGTATCGTTTTTCTAAGTTTCATATTATTTCTCAGCATAATGATTTCCTGCACTAGTTACGCATTTTTCCTGTGTTTTCCAGTTCCTCATGTAAATAAGCATTCTAATGTTACAGCAGAGCACACGTTTAGTGATCTGCCCCCTCATGAACTGTTCTACCGCCTCGCTATGCGCAATAACTCATTTATCCGCATGTTACATTATTCACACCAGACCAGCAATGCCACTAATTGTTGGGTGTGTGGTCGACTCCCCCCTTTCCAGACATCGAAGGGAGTTCTGCCACTCTTTCCCTATCCTTTTTCACATAATGGTTCGTGTGGAGCATGGTCCACGTTAACGTCATCCTCAACAGACATGTCTTTTCTTAACAGCACATGTTTCCCAGACAAGCAAGGTTTCCCCCACAGAACAGGTTTAGATCTAGAAAATGAAGTGTATAATTTAGGTAACTATTCTTCGAATTTCATGGTCCTGAATGTTCAGTCTGATACTACTCCAGACTCACCTGCTATTTCAGTACTACCAGTCAAAGGCGAATTATGTGTCCGAAATAAGGGTTCTGTACACGTAGGACATAGTGATTGTACTACTATTATCCAGTATAGTGACAGTGGGAAATCTATTTTTAAAGCTTCACGTCATTCTTATTTTGTTTGTGGTCAAACTGCATATGTTCGTCTGCCCCTCGATTGGGAGGGAACCTGTTACATTGCCTTCCTACTGCCACCTGTTTTCCTAGCCCCACCTGACTACCATAGGAATTCCTTCCTAGTACATACTAGACACAAGAGAAACCTCCCGATTGTCGATTATACTGAAACTGCTGCAGAGCAATTCATTGATATTGATAAAGGTGTGTTCCCTTATTTAGGTACAGTTGTAAACAGTAAGCTAATCCGTAGGTTAACAAGAACCCTTGAAGCTGTAGTAGATGAGACTGCCTCCGCTCTAGGTAACTTAACCGAAGAGCAATCCTTTATGAGAATTGTTGTGCTCCAGAATCGTCTCGTCCTTGACGTCATACTGGCCGATAGGGGCGGGGCCTGTAGAGTCATCGGATCCAGTTGTTGCATTTTTATTCCAAATAACGCGCCGTCTGTTTATTCAGCTATAACCAGACTTCATAAAATTGCCCATCTATTACACCAAGATCCAGGCACCTGGACATGGTCCGGTTGGTTCTGGAATATAATTTCCGCCTGGGGATGGAAAGTCCTGTCCTTTCTAGGTATCGCAGTAGCGATCATATCCAGCTGCTGCCTCTGTATACAATGTGGCCCTGCGATTTGCGGCATGTGTGCTACCTCTTGTATTCCTAGTCCCAAGCCCCGTTCTAAATCTCGTTCCAAGACAATTTGAGATGAACAAATGGTACTGTATGAAATGATAGATGGTATCATGAATATTGATGTTTCCTGATGGAAACGTAGTGACAAGGAGGGAATGTGGAAAAGTAAATTTTGTCATGTTCTGTGTCCCTACGTGTCATCCATCATATGTTATGTGTGCATGATAAATATGCATATGTTATTCCCCATGTCCGATTCAAGACGCAATTATAGTTGCGTCCACCTCTGATCTGCCATTTCCTAGTCCTCATGAGTAATATGAGTGTCAGGCCTATGTAAAGCTATGTTGCCACGTTTCTCAGTGTGCACGTTATTCTATTATAAAGTCCCCGTTTCCAGGCCTCAACAGGGCCCGGACATCAGATTCAGCTCCTGTCTCCTGAAGCCTCGCTGAGGAGCGATACAGCCCCCACCTGTATCCTCGACCTTTCACTTACTTCCTGCCTCGCAGTGCCCGGTGCAGCTTGGCTCTGCCTCTGAGTCTGCCAAGAATATGTTATGATTCCAGCTATCAGTTTAGTCTTCCTTCTCTGCATTCCTAAGCTACTGAACTACATCAATAGTTTCCGTCATTGTCTAGCCTATGCGGCTCCATGTTAAGAGAAATACTGTATTTAATGGTCATTTAATATTCTTCATCACGCACTATATGTAGAATAAATGCATGCTCCAGTCTTAGAGTCAGTTAGCTTCTCCCCTCATGACTCTTAGTTTATATCAACATGTTCCCTAAACATCAGATACCAGATAGGGTCTAGGTACATGTCGCTCCGACCCTCCAGACTTTAGTCTCTGCTCCTAGCACAGAGTTCATAGCCCCCAGCTTCTCCTCGTAACACGTCATTACCAGTTTGCGCGCACCACCAGGTTAGAGGTCCCGGCTCCTTAGGTAGCCCCCTCCTATGTTTCCGCCCATTCATGACATATCCTGTTACGTCTGCACCACATGTCTATGTATACGCCCAGTTACACCTCTTTTTACTCTTATCTTTCGCGACTGCTACGCGTCACGCCTTCTGTTCCACCCACTGCTACGCCTACCGCAATGTAATGCTATGTGTTTGCGCTATGTATATATGCTCGTGTATTGTTATTAAAAGTTAGCGCGCTCATCCCAGACCCAGCCCCAGCAGCTGCTGGGCCCTGTCATCCTATTCCTATGCAGGTTGTCCTGTTCCTGTCCTTATGCTGTATTAAACCTGCAAAACTCCTTCTACCTCGAATCTTGACTCTTATTTATTGAGCTATCTGTTATTCATTCATTCACTCAAAAATAGATCCGGTATTATTTATTTATATACCCTTGCCGAGGACTAAAATACATCCTAGTCATTGTCTGCCTGTTTTCAAAATGGGTGGAAGTCTACCCTATTCACAGAAATGATAGCATCACTGTAGCTAAATTAGAGGGCGGAGTCTGTAGAATGCTGAAGACGCAACATTGTTGCACTTACATTCCAGACGAAAGCGTAGAAATTCAAATGTAGCAAGAAATATTACCAATTTTAGAGAAGAATTGAAACCACTGGAGGTTGACAGTGCATGGAAGAGACAAATTAGTGGTCTCTCTTCAATAGGTTGTTGGATCACTAACGTAGGAAAACAGTTTTGTAGGTAAAATACTGGTGCCAATGGTGGGAGTAGCACTACTGATATTAGGGATAATAATTTGCTGCAAATGTCGCAAACATAAAAAGACATATAAGGTAAATCAGAGAGGAAAGAAAAGAAACTTCAGTGAAATTGAGCTTGAAGAATTAAATGGGGATTTGTATAAGAAAATGAAAAACTTCCATATGAATAATGGGGAAAAGCATAAAAGAGTGTTTGAAGAAATAGAAATGAGTAAATGTTGAAAAGTTAGCATCTGTTTCTGTAGTTTGTGATGATCTAAAATATCATCAAAGAGGGGATTGATGGAGCAATGTTTCGCATGTAAAGCGCCATGCTTGGACTCGGCCCTCTCGAAATAAACTGTAATATACTAATAGACATGTTTTGTCTTATTAACAATGCAAAAACACGACATTTCTAGTATCTAGGGGAAGTTTTCCTATGTGCTTCTTACTAACCGTAAGTCGATTAACCCAAGATGACTGCTGCAACGCGGGAACTTTTCTGCGCATGCGTCTGTCATACTCACGTGACATGACGTACTTACTGCTTTGGTGGGAAAACTTTGCTTCTGAGCACTAGAACTAAAGATGGCTGCTCTATGTTCTCATGTTCTAAAGCTTGCATTGCTGCTTTTACTAAGTTGTTCGTTCTGCATAATCTCTAATGCTTTAGTTAAAATAAAGTAATAGGAATAGAGTAGAGATAAGTGGTATACAGTGCATTCATTTATTCTTTGTTCTAAAGCTGTTTCTCTCCTACATTGCATGTATCGTACTTTGGGCCTTATGTAATTTTGCTGCACTCAATCTTGCAAATCCTGCGACTGTTCAGAAGAGATCAAGAGTCCAGAAGCACTGACATTGAAACCTGGCCAATGCCGGACTTGCTAGAAGATGTTCTTGGGAACCTTACCTCTTGACCCTAGGAGAGGAAGCTGAATCGAAATGTTATATTACATTGTAGTTCTTATTGATACATTCACTGCCGGGTGGAATAAAAATGCATGGGAAAATAAAATATTGGGCGGGAACATAAATCTGAATATTGAAGAGCATTACCTCATAACTGGTATGGTGTGATGACCTCTCCTCGTCTTTTGACCAATCAAATTGCGGGAATTCACACATTTGCAACATTGGGGAGTGGTACACTGCCTTGGAAAATGGTATATCTAAGGTAGGCTCAGCTAGTTAGTTTGTCCGACTTGTCCGAATAGCTAACCTGTCACTGACCCAACGCACTCAATAGGCGACCTAGAGCAGAGGTGCTGACGGAGCACTCTGTCAGAAGATTCAATAACCCAATCGGGGTTCTGAGAAGGAGTTCGATAACCCAATCGGGGTTCTGAAGGGAGAAGATTCGCTAACCCAATCAGGGTCCGACTGTTAGCTGCAGAGAGGGTGTGACGCTGGCGCTATACTTTAGCTGTGGGTGCCGGTCCTGACCTGCGTTGGTCCTGTCCTGATCCAATTTGGTCCGTACTTATCCTGATTTTAGTCTGCACCTGTTCTATCCTGTTGGCACCTGCACTATCGGGGGTCCTGTACTTTATCCCAGCCTGTGGCCAGGGTTGGTCTTCAAACCATTCTAGGTAAATATAAAGCTGAGCGGGATATGTCATTGTGCTGTTTTCCTCTTCTACCCTTCATATGTTTCAATGCTTAAAGAACGTTTCATGATAACTTCACATCATCTTGCTTTGATTTTATTCCTATTCGATCAAGCTCTGATTAATTTAGTATGGACTCTAACATTTAAGAAATTATTTAGATAAAGTGTTTAAATCTTTCCCGAGTCTGTGGTTATTTTATGGGTGCAAACGTTTATTTACTGCCTATTATTCTAACTCCCTTGATACCTTAGGACTCTAGGTACTGATGACTAGAATTGGTAAGTCAAAGGTATAGGTCCTAAAAGGTTAATGAAAATCACTGGTTAAGCGTAGGTTTATCTGTTCAAAGTGTGTATGTGTTTATGGGCCCAGGTGAGTATGGTAAAAAATTCTGGGCAGGTAAACCCGTGCTCTATCAACGCCCTGAAGGGTTGTATTGACGGCTGAAGTGCCTTGGGGACACTTTTCTCGGGAGGCAGTAGCCGGTCCTTACCACAGGGCGTGAGAGTCCCCAAGGCTCTGTCCATTTTATTGTGTGCCTCCAGCCAGCCATATTAGTCTGGGCCCTCTCCCAGCTCATAATTTGTACATGCTAAGCATGAGATTGCAAATTTCAGTGTTCCTGACATTGAGGGACTGCCTGCTGGTCACAAGAGTCTATTGGCAATGCAAGACCAGGACCAGGGGATGATCTGTCCTACATGCCCTGGGATGGGATGACAACTTTTATCAGGCGGTCGATGATTCCATATACAGGGCAGTAAACCAGGCCATGGAACCTCAAGAACAGCGCCTCTCGTCGCAAATTATGCCGGAGTGTGCGCCAACTGGTTAAAACCCTCAGTGGTCCCCCCTGAAGCCCCTAAGACAGTGCGGGATGGAGGACCCCCTCCCTCTAAGAAGCAGTTTAGTGATGGGGTGGACGCAGATGCTTTTGCAAGCTTGAAGTAGGGCTTTTTGGCACAATGTCCGGCTCCGGTGCCTGCGGCACCCCATGATGATCCTCAGAGCCCTCCCTGCACGGTCACCCCAGACCCTCAAGACACTGGAGGCTCCCAATCTGAGCCTCCGGCCCTGACATAGAATTTACCATTCTTTCTGTCTGAAAGTGAGAGTGCAGAAATTATCCATATTTACAAACACTGAAAATTAAAAAAATTAAAGGGAAGTCAACGTATGGAATTTTGGCAATACAATAAATGATGTTGTGATTCATTAAACATGTCAATTGGTGATAGTTTAGAGTACAGGAGTGGTATCCTGTATATGAGAGTCTTTTGCACATTAGCATCCTGGGTCAAGGGGTGTTCTAAAGATTGTGTATAGGCAGGCTTTGCAGGCACTGATCTAATTTAAAGTAGGAGGGGTTGAGACAACAGTTTATGTTTTTGTACTGTATAATATCATACGAAATGAGTATAGGTGTTAAAATTAATATGTGTATTTTTCCTTTTTTCAGCCCTGATGACGTCCAAGTGTGGACGAAACACGTAGGCTGATGTATTTATGTCATATAAGTTCTTGGATCTAGAGTTTTGAAAATATTTGTTTTTGAAATAAACAACAGAACATTTCTACAAACCAAGCTTGCCTATGAAATTGATTCTTATTGAACGCAATCATTGATTTTTCACAATTGTGGGAATAAGGACGCTCCTTGTTGGTGATGATATTTTAAAAATAACCAACAATAAACGAACAATAAAACAATAAAAAGAAAGACAAGGAAAAGAAAAAGAGGGGAGGGCAGGAGCTGCACAATAATACGATAGACACTCAAAAGCTGCCACAAGGATGCCTATAGGACAGATCCTGACGTGTTCATATGAGTCGTGAGCTGCAGCATCATGAGCCAGTATTCAAAAATTGTTGACAAATATTTCTGAGCATATGCAATATGTGTGCATCTCGTATTCACATAACACCAGGGGTGTCTGAGGGATCCTCCAGAGCTACAGTCACCTGGAACTCTGTCAAGATTGCACTCCAAGCGGACGAAATAGTGGGCCTCATTTATGAGGCCTTGCGTCAGTTTTGCGCTTCCGATGCGTCACTTTTTGTGACGCATCGGCGGCATAAAACATGCCTCCTGTTGCGCACTATTTACAAAGTGACGCATCTAAGCAGATGCGTCACTTTGTAAACCCCTGCGCTACATTATACCTGCGTCAGGTATAATGTATGCAGAGGGGGCGTTCACCCGCAAAAAGCCTCATAATAGTAACGCAGGGAAATCTATGAGATTTCACTGTGTCACTTTTAGGACGCTGTTGCGTCAAAATCTTGCGCCTGCCTCACAGCATGAGTAATACTGATGCAGGCCCTTTAACATGGGGCTTTCCTCATGTGAAAGGATGCATTGCTGGAGTTGCGTCACTTTTGTGACACACTCCAGCAATGCGTCACTTTTGCGCTTACAGATACGTCAGAAATACTGACGTATCTGTAACTCCTTGCGACATGATGCGTCATATTATAAATATGACGCATCACTCATGTCGCAAGGAGGGCCTACTGAGAACTGACACATCGCTGCTTTCACGCAGCGATGCGGCACTTCTCATAAATGAGGCCCAGTGTATTTACGCAGCCCAAGTGTATCCTCTTTTAATAGGGAAATAGCTTTGGCTTTAGCCCAATTTAACATCGATTGTGTCCAAGCTTTAATTGGTGGAGGGTCTACAGCCTTCCATCGCCTCTTGACAAGCTGCTTGGCCACCGCCAGCCACAGATCTAGGAAGGGCGAGGTTACTCTGTGTTTCTTATCTCTGGGAAATATTCCCACAATACATGCCTCCCATGTGTGCTGTAGCACCCTGTCAGTGCTTATACGTAGAAGCCGATTAATGTCTTGCCAATATTTATGCAGTCGGGGACACGACAGAAGCATATGCAGGAGTTCAGCATTCACTATTGTACAGTGCGGGCAGCAAGCGTCTGTTCTATTAAAATATCTGTTTAGCTTGTCTGAGGTCAAATGTATATGTAAATTATACAGAACTGGATAATTTGAACCCCTCATTTCTGGTGATATTTTTATGGCTCTCCAATAGCGTGTCCCATTCTTTAGGTGTGTACGGTCTTGCCAAGTCTGCCTCCCATTTACTGTGCAGTGGTGTGAGATCAGTCAAGGTGTATTCACAAATTGCTTCTACAAACCATTTTGTGAGATTTCGCCCTGTGCCCATCACGTGTATGTATTGTATTAAGAGGTGTGTCAGGAATTCTTGCGACATACTACCCCATTGTCACCTCAGCGTTGCCAACCAAGCGGCATGACTCAAAATCTGCCCAGACTGTATAACTTCCTCATTAACCAAGGAAAGAAAGGGCCCCAATGTACCTGCTTCGTAGAGGTCTCCTAGTGTATCCGCCACCCCACAAGGTCCACCATACGTACTCTGCCCCCCTCTCATGGCATCCCCAACAATGGAAGCATAGGCGCATAGGGTATGACATGTTTTGTAAGATGTAAGTCTCTGTGGAAACATTTCTGGGCTATATACACCAGTAACGGGAGAAGAATATGTGATCTGGGGCATGAGTGAAAAATAAAGAGAATCTTCTCCAATGTACCGTCTGCCGTATCTGTGAGATGCAACTCTGCTACCCATTTTGCAATCCGTTGAATCTGGGACGCCATATAATAGTGCTTGAAGTTAGGTAAGGCCAATTCTCCATGCGCGATTGGTAGGTACAATTTAACTTGAGCCACCCTGCAACATGTTCCATATGAGGTCTCTCATCATGCTCTCTAGTGACCTAAAAAACGACGCTGGCAGATATAACGGGAGATTAGCAAAATAATATATGCGCAACACGACAGTCCTCTCAACCATCTAAATAGTCCGCTATATTAGATTCTTCAACCGGCTGCTGGAAATAAGCTGATTTCCAGCAGCCGGTTCGAGAATCTAATAAAGCGGACTATTTAGATCTTCCACTGAGATTAACTCTATGACTAAAAGAACAATCTTCACCTCCATGTGAATAATGCACCTGTTTGAGAGGACTAAAAGAACAATCTTCACTTCCATGTGACTAATGCACCTGGTTGAGAGGACTGTTGGGTTTGCGCATATTATTGTCTTGATAAAGACCCGCTGCGACTGAAAACATTGGCGCGTTCAGGGTCGAAACGTCGACATCTATTCCCAGGCCACATAAACTCGGAGCTCCCAACTAATTGGAAAGAAATTATAGGGTTCCAAGATTGTATTAGTTGATGGTCTCATGAAATAATTTGTACATACGTGTATAGTTTTTTTACATGAAATTTGAATATATTTTGTTGATCACAAGTTCACTATTCACTAATGTCACTTGTTTTCGCACTATATTTGATATAATGACAGTTATTGTAGATAATGTATAGAAATGACTTTTTGACTCAAAAAATGATATAAAGTTACCATAAAGGAGTATTTAGGTCTACCTTCTTTATTCATTATAAAGATTTGTCACAGTATTTCATAGGTGTTCTGTTGGTTCTATTAGAAGCAGTGTATAAAGGAAACTGTTTGGATAAATCATATGTTGTTTAAACCCGACAGAACTGTTATTTGTTAAACTACATATTACCCAAGTTCTGAGGGACACAGGGTCAACCCCGTTGCGTTGATAAAGTTCTCCAGATTCAAGACCAGGCAGCCTGCTGCAGGCCACGTTGCCGCCCTACTGTGCATCACCCTGAGAAGCCTGCAAATGCTTCGGGTGGTGTTACGGGGTGGCACAAAACCATTTTGATCTGGATGGACCAGGTGCAAGGTGAGGAGCGCCAACAGGCCTGCCAGAACCCCTACCAAAATCGTATAGTCCCCGTTCAGCAGTGCCAAAGGATGGTAGGCGCCTGTCTGTGTGGGGTCCCTGTCCGGGTTCGGGAGTATGATCAATGTCGCCTTTGTCAGGGAAGTCGGGAGAGGAGCACCCTCCAGGTCCTCGGTATATACCTGTAGGAAATGGGGGCCCAACAAGTCAGCAAACGCTTTATAAAATTTGTGGGGGAAGCCGTCTGGGCTCGGAACCTTTCCAGTAGGTACGGTACACATTGTACCCTTTACCTCCTCCAACAAAATTGGAGTCTCCAGCTCTGTGCATTGCTCAGCAGTGAGGGTGGGGAATGGGAGACTATCCAGAAAGGAGCCTATGGCCGCTTCAGAGGCGACCAAAGCCGACGAGTATAATTTTGTAAAGAGCGTGGTCATGTATTTCGTGTTGCATGTATTTAATGTTAACTTCCGGCAATCAGAGTGCAGTGATTGGTCCCGTGGCCTTGTCCTGTTTAATCAGCCAAGCTAGTAAAGGCCCAGATCTGTCGGCTTAGCATTCACTAATGCCTAGTGTGCCGCAAAATTTAGGCACCGTTGGCATTCAAGGAGCTCTGTATGCTTCCTGCTTGCTCCCAAGAGCCAAGTCTGGTCTGGTGTGCCCGCCACTACCTGGAATTCTAATGACATTAACCTCTTTTCAAATGTTAATAGCTCTAAGTCTATCTGTTTCTTAAGGCTGCCTCCCAATCCCAGACACTAGCCCCGTATAGTAGACTTCATGCATCCCACTCAATCATGGTGGACAAACAGACCCTGCATTAAGAGTAAAATAATCATCAATGGCCTCCCCAATGGATTCCCGAAAGATGGGGTCTTCCAGCATTGCCGGTTGCAATCTCCATGTTGGGATGACAGGCATTCCACCCTCCCACGCCATTGTGATGGAATTCGGATTATGATCGAAGTGCGTGTGACCCCAATAGTCCGAGCCCTTCACATAAGGAAGTAGAGAGGGTCAACATAGAAACCTGTCCAAAAGCACATGTAAAGCATGGGACGCAGAATAAAAGGAATGTATTCTCCCTACAGGATTTTGGTGTTTCCAGTCATCAACCAGGTCCCACCCCGCAACCCAAGCACCCAGCACCACTGGATTAGGTGAAGCGGCTGTACACTGAAGAGAGGGGAAGTATCTGTCCAAACCTGTGTATAAGACACTATTAAAAGCTCCCCCAATCAACCACGGGATGTCGCACCATTTTGTCAGTTCTAAAGAGAGCGAGTAAAAAAATAAGCCCCTGGCCTACATTAGGGGCATACACATTGCCCATCAGTACATAACGCTCATCTAATTGACCTTTCAAAAAAACATATCTGCCGTCCTTATCAACTGCTTTTCTACGAATGGCGTGCCCTTTCAGATCCACACCAGGACCCACCACGCAAACAGAGAATAATCAGTGGCATAAACCCTCCCCTTCCATTTTCTTTGCAGCCGGGTCACTTCAACTTTATTGAGGTGTGTTTCCTGCAATAGGGCAATGCGTATGTTATGGCGCTTAATGTAGGAATAAACCACATACCTGCGAGATGGTGTACGGAGACCCCGCACATTCCAAGTGAGTATAGTGAGATCAGCCATTACCCTGTCTGAAACAAATGATTAGTACAGCCTGACCCATGTATGCAGCCACATATTTAAAATGACAAACCATAGCACCACCACACAGCCCACGCATAAAAAATTCCAATATTGCAATGAAAAAGAAACAAAAAAAACTATCTAACCACCATATAACATAATTAGAGCGGTCCTCATAAAGCCATAGGTACTACCTAAACCCTGACGAAGAAACAACCCATCAGTACAATTGAACTAGTTACCTTAAGAAAGAGAGGTATAGGGGAGTGTGAAGCCACTCTAAACCTGCTTTCCAGTAATCCCTAATTGGCACCAATCCAAGCACCTGAACATACCGTTCCGCAAGGGAGGCCCACCTACAACGTTTATACCTCAACATGATCGATCATATAATCACATTTTTCCCATCTATACTAAGCAATACAGGGTGTGAGAGGACAAAGTGTCACTAGGATACAGTCCTGCAACCAGTTTGTGTAGGGGGGCAGCAACACCAGGGTCGCCAACCGTTATACAATACCATCTGCAGTCTGTGGCGTCATATCCGGCTTCCGCAGAGACACAACATCTGACAGGCCTGCTGCCGACTCATCTTCATCATCCGATGTGTGAAGCGGAGTCCCTTCCTTACTGTTGGGCTCAGGGGCCTCCGCAATTCTTTCTGCCACCCGGACCACCGCCTGTTGTACCTGTCTAATCTGTTCGGAATTAGGCTCCACCGATAGGATCAGGCACTTCTGTCTAGACCCTCAGCGACGATCTTTCATACCATCTTTCTCCCTGTTCTTGCCACTCGGGACACCCGTTGGCCTGGGCCCCATTAACAGTCCCGTCACCTCAAGCCAATCCCATACATCCTGTGGTATATCAAAGAACCTCACCTTCCCCTCCATGGCCACTCAGAGCCTTGCAGGATAAAACAGCGGATATGTGATGTCAAGCTATCTGAGTTTATGCTTCATGTGGAAAAAGGAACCTCTTTGACGCTGACCTTTAATGTATAATCTCAGAAAAATAGGATTTTCACATTCTCATATTTAATCTCCGACATCGTCCTGGTCTCCCGCAAGATCCTGTCACGGTCTCTGTAGTGTAAAAGCTTGAAGATAGGGGACGCGCCCCATGGCCGGTTTCACTTCCCTGATATCCTTCTCAACAGTAGTGACCCTGTTAGTCAGTTTCTGATGGTCTGCATGCAGCAGTGTAAGAGCCAATGCAACCTTGTCAATTTTAGATTCCACTGACTCTCTAGAGCGCTCTATTGCAGCCAAGATAGCATCCAGTCGGTCTTGCAGAGGATCTTGTTGTGTTTGCAAGTGTGTCAGGTCCATTTAAACCGAACCAGTATGCTGCAAGGAGGCCCTCGATCTGGACCTCCTGGTGTGACCCATCAGTCCAACAGAGGTCACCAGTGTTGTTCCAGCTCCCTCAAATCTCCGATGAGATAGAGCCAGCACCGGGTGTAATCTCACAGGTGACCCAGAGACGTTACAATTTTACAAAGTGGACTGTGTTTGTCGTCCTATATCAAACCATACAACAATCTGGACTCATGTCCAACCTACAGCTGCCCTGCAACCACAGTCTAGCAGCTCACTTCTGTGATCCCGTATTTCCTTCTCTTAAATGCAGATCAGTGATTGCTTTATCTCACAGCACCTCCATACAGACTTAGGACTTGTGCCCCAAACTGGTCCCATATATTGCAGCTCGTCGCCCCCAGAATAAAGGCCGTCAACATTGGCCCCCTCTTTACTCACACACAGCAGCAGCTCCGGGCGCCGACCTTGTTTCCCACCGTGCGGGTACGTGTTGTCACCAGTTCATTTGTTGCGAGCAGCGACCGGTTGTTCCCACAACTACTCTGGCTGGGGAGTTGCCTCTCCTGCTCAACCGTATATTCACCTCACAGACGTCTATGTGCTCACCCTTTGTGTCCCACAGCACAGCACTGTTGTCCATCCATAGGCTTGTGGGTGAGCCCTCCGTCTGATTCGTGCCTCTATATCACCATCCAATGTGAGACAAGCCTCGCCTGTATCCTCTAGTATCACCCGTTAGTCTGCTTGCGGCTATACCGGGTCCCCCGCGCCGCTACTCAAGCAGTCCTTGCAGACGTTTCTTTAGGGACATCTTTGTGTGTCCCACAATCTCTCCTCGGGTGCTTCTCCTCGCTGCAACAACTCTATTTCCAGTGCCACTACGCCACCAGCACATGGCATCAACTGTGTAGCTCCACGTATTACTTACAGCAAACGGCCGACTAGGGCCCAGCTGGCTCTGTTCCACTACTCGCCCAAAGTTAGTCCTCCTAATGACACCACCATCGCTTGGCCACAGTTGGTCACTCCCGCAGTGGTTTTCCTCTCCTCAGCCCGTCCCAGTGCAGCTCTGCAGGCTCTTTACTTTCTCCAGGCTGCCCCAGGCGAGAGAAGACTCCACCACTCCCCAATCGTGTGCAGCAGCCGAGTTCCAGCCCAGCAGCCTTAATGTCCTGGGGCCGTGTTCAACGAAGGCTCTGCTCCTCAGACAGGACCCCGCATAGCCACAGAAATCATGGTATCGATCTGCTGTCCGCCCAGAGCAAGAACAGGCGTGATCCGGTCAGGCCGGGCCCATGTCGCCCACGTCCTCTGGTCAGCACAGCCGTACCAGCGTCCTCAGGTGGCATGCAAGGCAGGTGAGGGCATCTCTCGTTTGGTAGCCCATGCAAAGCAGGCTACACGTCCTATGTCACCACAGCAGGCCCTATGGCAGGCCCAAGCACAGGCCGCTTCTGCAATTCCAGCCGGGTCCCCAGCAACTGCGTCACCTGCTCTGGTCCCCCCAGGCCAGCATCGCCATGGCGACCCCAACACCAATCCACTACAGGTGGGAAGAAGAAACAGCGGGCTCCTGCACTCCCACACTCAATTGTGGCAGCCACGCTGCGGGACAGCGATCCCTCGGAGCGAGGGCTGCGCCCCGCCGAGATTCAACACTCATTCTCAGCTCTCGTACATCGGGCGAATTAGCCAAATCACTGCACTTCTGATATCCGAAGGGCTCACCCTACACCTCGCTAGGGCATATTGATGTGGATACCTGAAAGAAGGAGAATTATGCCAGATAAAAGGGGATTAGTGGTGGAGCGGTCTTACAACACGTTCGCCATGTTGCCTGTGCCCTTTAAAAACCTCTTTAATGATGAAGTTGGATTTTTAGTCACAATTGTGAAAATGCCACTTTTAGAAAGTTGTCATTTTCTTGTAACAACTATTTGTCCCTTCTGCCATTGTCCTGGGTCACATGATTGGGAATGGCTCTGCTGTTGGGGTCTGTGTTTTTTACCCAAACACAAAGAGGGTTTAGGTGTGGACACGATGGGGCATCCTGGCAGGATGATGGTGAGGGACTGTACCAAGCCCAACTTACACTTCACAGGTCTTTGCCTCCTACACACACAAACAAAACTGACACCAGGTGTACCTTGCCTTTTGTTATCCCTAGACAGTTTGGAGCCTTGACAGGGTAGGGGTAGAACTTTACTGAACCGAAGGTGGGGTAGGATAGGGATATCCCCACAAACAAGACAGGCACAAGGTATAACAATTGGACTTCAAGGGCTACTCATCAGAACACACCTGGACTTGTGTAAGTTACAGAAGAAGGACTGCCCTGCTGCAAGTGGACTGCCCTGCTGCTGAGGGATGCCTCGTTGTGTGGGAAGGAAGACTGAAGTTGCTTACCTTAGTCCCAGGTTAACCCAGAATAACTTCAAGGGCCAGTTGGCTGACCTCCTGCATAAGTTACAGGGGGACAGCAAACGTTAGTGGCCTCCCTGCAACTGTCCAGCTGACCTGTCTGGAACTGAAATTGGACCTACCCGAGCCCAGGTTGTCTTTAGTATAGTGAGGCATTGATCCACAAGACATCCCTCCCGAGGTCCTGGACCATTGGCTGACATCACAGTGTCCTCTTACAGAAAAGGTGCAAATCATGTAATTTGGGCTCTGTACGACTGGTTTATTTCATGCCAAGACTTTACCACCCACAAGGACTACTAGAGCGAAGCTCCAGTGAGACATGCTCTTTGCGTCAATAGCGATCGCTAGTGATGGTGGTAGAGCGAGACCTGTACTTCGCACTACAACAACGACAACGACAACTTACAACGACAACCACCGCGAAGCTGTAGCATCGACAGTCTGCTACACTTGTCCGGCTCTTCGTGCTACAGTGACAACCATCCACATTGCCCAACATGCTTCCACCATATATGCAACTCTTTGTGCCAGACTTAGAAGGTAACTTTCATTAGGACTAATATGGTCCCAAATCCAGAGCACACCCCATTGCTGTCAGCCTGTACTTGTGACTTTCAACCATCTAGCGTGACCAGATGACTGCAAGTGGTGCTTCATGGTTTTAGGCACTATTTCCACTAAAAACTTTGAAATTGCATATCCCTGGCTCTGCTGATTGTATTTTTGCTGTTCTGGTATAATTTAATTTATTTTTATCTATTATTCTAAATTGGTTTAGGATTTTTCTCGTGTTGTGCTTGTACTTCATAATTGTTTGTGTACTGTATAAATACTTTACACATTGCCTCAAAGTTAAACGTGACTCCTTTAGTGCGAAGCTACCAGCGGGTTAAGTACAGCTTAATTTTGTGACTTTTTGTGGTTTATCCTGACAAGGATTCTGGTTGTTGCCTGAGTGGGGTTACCACTCCTCAAACAATACATCAATTTCTTACAAAAATCAGCACAGAACTAATATTCTCAGGCCGTTTACCATCTGGAGATGAAAAGTAATTACAAATGGAATACTTTCTTCTTGAAGAACCAAAAGGTATGTACATTCATTAGATATATAAAATTTAAAAAAATTAATAACTCACATGGAATCATGGAAATATAGGACATAACTCTTCTCCATCTGGATTCCATATGCATAACCAAGATATGAAAATACATTTGAACTCAGCTATAAACCTTCAGCTTCCAAGCTTTTGAAGCAAGCTCAGATTCTCTCTCTGCAGAAAAAAACCTTTGGCAAATCCTCAAGACCACTTCAGCTATCAATGAAACAATCAATAAGCTTTATTTTGGTAAAAATCATAAAAGCACATATGAAACAATAAAAGCCAGAAAGATATAGAATTCCGTATATACAAATCGTCATCGGTTTTTGCAACCCTACACACTTTATTATACCATGATTGGTTACATTTGGCAAGAGAGTTAACCTTGCCAGCCTCTTAGCAGAGAAAGTTACTTACTGTATTAAAATAAACACAATTATATCAGAGATGGCAAGAGTTCTATTTTCAGCTTGGTCTAAGCTGTCCATGTCCTTCAGGGTGGTATTACATGCACTTTTAACAAGGGTCAGATTCCCAGGGTGAGTAGACACTCTAGCGCACTGCAAGGTGTGTCTATTGTAAGCTGGCCTTAAATTTCTGCTAAGTGATATGGAAGGTGCCCCCTGGCGCTATGAAGTCCCCCTTAATGCAATGTAGTTTTTTGTGGTTGCTTTCCTGCTTGTCAATCACCATCGAGTCTATTGCAAACCTCCATAAAGGCAGCGAGACAAGGACATAATCATTTCTAATAGAGGGTCCTGGGTGGTTAAAAGTGTGCCGGGCTTGGGGGTCAGATCCTGTGTGGCCTTTACAGGCATGGAGTCCGTGCAATAAGGTCAAGGCCATCAGTTGGTAAGTGGTGTCTGTGCGTCGCTTCATTGGAGGAATCCCTAGGACAGGAATGCCCTGTAGGAGAGTGGGGTCTGCAATCCTATGGTCACCCCAGATTTTTGCTTTTTGCTTCACTGGTTTACGACTTTCCCTGGCTGTAGGCCTGCTAATCAGACCCACAGCCTAGCTGTGCTCTCTCTAAATTGACAACTATGTACTTTAGGTGCATTTACCAATTGGTACTGGGCCACCTTATCAGTCCCTGTAACAGTGTACCTTAGGTATCCAGGGCATAGGTGTACCCAGGGCCTACCAGGGGCTGAAGCATGTATTATGCCACCCCTGGCTGGCCATCTAAAACTGACACAACTGGCTGCATGACAGCTGGGGCAAGGTGGTGTAATCACCCTTTGCTATAGATATAGTATACCTATATCTAACCCTAAAATGGACACATATATTCCCATCAGTCACTCCTATGGAAGGCCTTATCAATCCTGGAGGCAGAGTGCTTGGAATTATGTTAGATGGTGCTCTGGCATGAGCTGAGCCCGTTTGCAGCTTGCGGAACCAAGTCCCAATAGCTGTTTCATGATAACGCTATACCATATACTCTTAAGTGCATTATCAACCTCGCGGTTAAATGCTAACTCTGGTATAACATTATCAAAACATGTCGAGTAAGGTGTCATACGAATCGGAATACTACCCCCTCGCCAATTCTGGCGACGGGGGTAGCATTCCACCCTTCTAGAGGGACACGACATGTATGTAACTGTGTACCCCGGTTAAAGTTAACTCGAGCCTTGGCATCACAAAATGGATGCTGCCACCACAGACACAAGTCTGACCTCCTGCTGCTGGGAGTCCTTCCAGCGAGGGCGACTCGGACAAAGGGTTTCCTGCCTTGGGAGGTGCTAGCACCACCCCAGACAGGATTTTGTGTATTGGGTAGGATAGGCCTGAAAGGAATGAGACATTCCTGGGGCACACAAGGTGTCCTGTGCATACACCGGTTCAAACCAGTTGCTGGGGCATCCCTGCCCCAGCTCTGGCGCGAAACCGGACAAAGGATAGGGGGTGTAACCACCCCCCTTCCTGGTCCCACCCAGGGGAGGGACCTAGTCAGTAGTGCAGCCCCCTTTAGCAGGATAAAGGTAGGAGCTGGTCCCATTCCAAGTAAGATTAATCCTGAACTACTCTACAAGAAGAAACTCTGGACTTCGACGTTCTGCTCCACAGAAGACTGAAGAAATCTCCCTTGTGGGCAAGGAGTGTCCACCCTGCAACTGCAGGCACCATCAAGCGTCCAGCGGCTTCCCTTTGTCGTCTTCCTGCAAGGATCCAGACTTCAGAGCCCGACGAGACCCGGATTCCCAGACCTCTCCGACCTCAACCTACATCTGCAGCACAGCTGAGATCCGGTGGTGCGACGAGACACGTGGGACCGGCCATCTTGAAAGAACCTGCACTTCGCTTACAGCACGACTCCCGAGGTAAACACGACCAAGTGCTTTGGGGACTGAGAAGCCCCAGCCCCTAGCAGCCCCTGCACCGAAGATCAGCCCTCCAGCATCCACGAGATCTGCGTGGGGCCCTTCTGCTTGTTTGCTGCTCGACGCGTTGTCTGGTCACTTGCCGGCTGGCTAGTGGCCTCCTAGACGACGAACCTTTGAATCTTTGCTGCTGGTCTGGTTGCTCCAGACTGGCCCTTGCTCCCTTCCAAAAGAAGGGCACCCCGGACTCTCCTAGTCCGCACCAGACGTCTTTTCCCTTCACCGCGTGGGTTGCCTTTGCCAAGGACTGTTGACTCCAATTCCGGATCCGACACCGCCGACAGCGAGAGCCTGCGTGGGACAGCTCGTGCCTCCATCCATTCCATTCCATTCCATTCCATCCTGGTCGTCGAAGACACCTCCTGGTCCACGTGGCTGCAGAGTCAAGCATCCACTCTTCACCTGATCGCGACGACAGCATCTGGTTCCTTCCTGGTTCCACACCGGTCACTGGCTAGTGACTTTGAACACTGTCCCCTCTGCTTTCAGGTCCTCTTCTTCATCGATCCACCCTTGGATTGCACCGGACATCTTCCTCCTGGTCGCCTGCAGCATCTTTTCTTTCAGGCTCCATTGACTTCAACGCGGGAACCCAACACACTTTGGCACCTATGCACCCGCAGCCCGTGGGTGAGGTAACGAGAGCATTTCGGTGCTTAAGGGTAGTCTAACTGTCCTAGTGTCCAGTTCCACAGTCGTTGTTGTCCTAACTAGTCAGGATTGTCCGTACTTACCTTTTTACTTGAACTGTACTGTCCATAGACGTTGTTACGCATCTCGCGTGTGAGTTCACACTCTGCACACGCGTTCCGTGGGCCTCCTATTACTTACCTAGAGTTAGTGTAGCGTGGTCCCATCGATCCTACAGCCTCTGGACAGCTCCATTCCTTTTATCGACTTTCACATTCCACTTACTTAGTATATGGTTTGTCGTGCCCCTAGGGCACCATTGTAACTTTGTGCAACTTGTCGTATTTTTCTTAAGAGATTGTCATGTGCTTAGCCCTCTGACCTCATAAAGAGTTCAGAGGTGTTGTTATTAATAAATATACTGTTTATTTTCATAACAACCTGTGTGGTGTCCTTTCATCTGGTATTCAAGGGGTTATATTGTGGTAAAACAGCTGGCTTCACATGCCAAAAGGTTTTAGCCTAAGACTGCTTTGTCCATGCTACCATTAGGATAGCTGGTCTATAAGGTTGACTTACAACCAATCACCATAAGGGTTGTTTGAACTGATACAAGGTGATCAATAGAATTAGTGAGCATCATATATCAGGCCAACTTCTCACATTGGTGTGCAGCGGTTGGGATTTGAGCTTGCTGTTGTTTTTACCACATATAATCTTGAAATATCATTTGAAAGATCACATAAGGTACTCTAGGTACATATAACAAGCTTAGAAATACTCTGAGTTCTACTGAACCAGCTGTTATAGTAGAAAGGGCCTAGCACACCCTGACTACAACTCTTAACAAGGGATCAGTAGGAAAACCCATAGTGTAGGTAGGTGCATCACTTACACCTCACTAGAAAGCATGTCTACCCATGGAGAGTCTTCAGAGACTCCCCTAGTGCTTAGTGACCATCCACAGGTCCTTTCCAGATATGCAGCTCTCAGTTTCCAGGAGATGAGACAATTGTGTACCTCCAGGAAATTGAAACAGGGTTCTAACCCTACCACTCCTTTTCTGTTAGGTCTCTTAGAGACATATGATGCCAGAAGGGCTGCCAACACAGACCCCTCTAATCTAGATAGGAGCATGCCCCCCTTAGAAGGTACTCGTGGTGATCCAGATCTCCCTGAAACAGAAGATGTAGATGAGGAGGAGGAGGATGAGGAACTCTCTGGGGATGAGGCAGACAAAGGTTCTGTGATAGTCAGCAGACTCACAAGGGCCAACTTAGACCTACATAGGGAAGGAACTGGGGGACCCCCAGTGCTGACCCTAGGCAGGCCTAACCATGGAGTTGTAATGAATTGTATGTAATGTATGTATACTTGTAAAGCGCACTGTTACCTCGTTATGTGGCGTCCTGGCGCTGTATACCGCTGGGGAACCCGTCCTGGCTTTCCCTGTGAGAGGGCACCCCAAGGTGAAAGCCAGGCTTCCCCGGCGTTGCTGGGGCCGTTGTGGAGATTAAGCAAGCTATTGCCCAGAGTTGCAGAATGGGACCCATGGTTAGCGTAGGCACCTAAGCGAGAATTATCGAGTCCGCGGACATTGACCCAAGACCCTGCCGCGTCAGGAATTGAACCCTGGTCCCGGGCCAACCTCTGCTTCAGGGTCTGCCGCTTCTAACCAGTGAGCCACACTTCTCCACTAGAGTTAGAAGAGATAGGTCTCATTCTAGGGACTCCAATAGATCTGTGCACTCTCGTGCCTCTCATGCATCTGCTCAGAGGAGGATGACTTCCCCTCAGAGAAAACAGCATGAGGCAAAGATGAAGGAAGCTAATCTGAGGATCCAAAGGGAAGAACTTGCCCTGGCCAAAGAGAAGCTTGCCTTTGCTAGGGAGCAACAGTTGAGTGGGGTAGTCCCCACTGGTGGCAGCAATATCCCTAGGGATAGAGAAAGGGGTTTTGATACTAGAAACCTGAGTAAAATAGTGCCCTCCTATAAGACAGGAGATGATATCCACAAGTGGATAACTGCTTTGGAGAGAGCCTGCAAAGTACAGCAGGTACCCCAGAGTCAGTGGGCAGCTATATTGTGGCTCTCCCTTGAAGGTAAAGCTAGTGATAAGCTCCTCACTGTTAGAGATGAGGATGCTATTGATTACCAAGTCTTGAAAAATGCACTGATTGATGGGTTTGGCTTAACCACTGAACAGTACAGGTTAATGTTCAGGGATACCCAGAAAACTAAGGCTCAAGATTGGACTGACTTTGTTGATTGTGCCACTAAAGCTTTGGAGGGCTGGTTACTGGGAAGTAAAGTTACTGATTACACAAGATTGTATAATCTAATTATGAGAGAGCAAATCTTAAATAATTGTCAGAACCTGTTGTTGCATCAGCACTTGATTGACTCAGATCTGACCTCTCCCCAAGAATTGGGAAAGAAGGCAGACAGATGGGTCAGGACAAGGGTCAAGCAGCAGAACCAGAACCAGGGTGGTGGCCAGAAGAAAGCAGACCAGAAGGGTAATGAGAATAAGCAAAATGACCAGAAGTCTTCAACAGGGCCCCAACAACCTAAGGAGGGTGGGTCCCAAAATTCCCAAAAGAAGAAGAATGATGGTCCCAAGAAACCATGGTGCCAATACTGTAAAAGTAAGACTCACTGGTTAAGTGAGTGCACCAAGAAAGGCCAAACTCCTACCACTACTGTCCCTAAGACACCTGCACCCCCTAGTACAGTTAGTAGTGGTAGTGTACCTCCCAAGGCTATAGTTGGGTTAACCATGGGAACTGAGGTGGGTTCTGACTTAGTCAGAATTCCTACTCAGGCAGTTCTTGTTTGTACTGGGGACATGGATATGACCCCTACTGTAAGTCCTAGTACTCTGGGCAAATACAGGCAAACACCTTTAATCAATGGAAAAATGGCTCAGGCCTACAGGGACACATGTGCCAGTGTCACCATGGTGACACCAACATTTGTGGACCCTGACCAGATCATGCTAGGTTCAGATTACCTAGTGACCAATGCTAGCAATGTCACTACCAATGACAGTATGGCAATTGTTAATTTCTCCTGGGGAGGGGTAACTGGCCTCAAAAGGGTTGTAGTTAGTTCAGACCTCCCAGTAGATTGTCTTTTGGGCAATGATTTGGAATCCTCACTGTGGTCAGATGTGGAGTACAGGACTCATGTAGAAATGCTTGGTCTCTCCTCACATGTCCTTGCTGTGACTAGGTCACAGGCCAAGAAATGCCCAGCTCAACAAGTGCTGCATCCTGGAAGAATGGACCAGACACTACCCAAGAGAAGGAATGGTAGGGTGAAGGCAGAGCCTTCCCCCCTGCCTTAGGTTGAGGATCAGCCCTCTCAGGAGGCTGACCCAGAGACCCCAGAAGGAACTGTCCTAGAAGAGCTTGAACCTGATCAGGTTGAGTTTCTTGGGACAGGGGGACCTTCCAGGGCAGACTTGAGGCAGGCCCAATTAGACTGTTCCTCTCTTGAACCCCTCAGACAGCAGGCTGCTGCTGAGGCTGCAGGGAATGCTACAGGTGCCCATAAGGTATATTGGGAAGATGGACTCCTATACTCTGAGGCAAGAGACCCCAAGCCTGGTGCTACCAGGAGGCTGGTCATCCCCTTGTCTCTTAGAGGTTTCCTTCTCACCTTAGCCCATGAGATTCCCCTTGCAGGTCACTTAGGCCAGAACAAGACTTGGGACAGGCTTGCCCCACACTTTCACTGGCCTCATATGTCTGAAGACACTAAAGAGTTTTGTCGCTCATGTGTCACCTGCCAAGCAAGTGGCAAATCAGGTGGCACAACAAAGGCCCCCTTATACCACTACCTGTGGTGGGGGTACCCTTTGAAAGAGTGGGGATAGACATTGTTGGACCAATGGACCCCCCAACAGCATCTGGGCACAGATTTATACTGGTGGTAGTGGATCATGCCACCAGGTATCCAGAAGCTATTCCCCTTAGGACCACTACAGCTCCTGTTGTGGCCAGGGCCCTACTTGGAGTTTTCTCCAGAGTGGGGTTTCCTAAGGAGGTTGTCTCTGACAGAGGTGCAAACTTCATGTCAGGATACTTGACTGCTATGTGGAAGGAGTGTGGAGTAAATTACAAATTTACCACACATTATCACCCACAATGCAATGGGCTTGTTGAGAGATTCAACAAGACCCTCAAAGGGATGATAAAAGGGTGACCTGAAAAGCTTAGGCGAAGATGGGACATCCTTTTACCCTGCCTCCTGTTTGCTTACAGAGAGGTCCCACAGAAGGGGGTTGGCTACAGTCCTTTTGAGCTTCTGTTTGAGCATCCTGTAAGAGGACCCCTATGTCTTGTGAAGGAAGGATGGGAGTTACCTCTCAAAAAGCCTAAGCTTGACATAGTGGACTATGTACTTGGTCTCCGCTCCAGGATGGCAGAGTACATGGAGAAGGCATCTAAAAACCTTGAGGCCAGCCAAGAACTCCAAAAAGCTTGGCATGACCAAAAGGCTGTCCTAACTGTGTATCATGCAGGACAGAAGGTGTGGGCGTTGGAGCCAGTGGCCCCAGCAGCTCTCCAAGACAAATGGTCTGGACCCCAACCCATCATTGAGCAAAAGGGAGAGGTCACCTACTTGGTGGACATGGGAACTCCCAGGAGCCCCCACAGGGTGCTTCATGTAAACAGGCTCAAGGCATTTGTCAACAGGGAGGACATGGGCTTGCTCATGGCCACAGATGAGGGGCAAGAGGAAGAGAGGGACCCTCTCCCAGACCTGCTCACTCAGAACCCTGATGATGGGTCAGTAGATGGTGTAGTCTTTTCTGACAGCCTCTCTGAACATCAACAAGAGGATTGTAAACAGGTTCTTCAATCCTTTAGACAAATGTTCTCACTGACCCCCAGTCAGACAAACTGGTGCACCCATGAGGTGGACACTGGTGAAAGTCTGCCTGTCAAGAGTAAAATCTACAGGCAACCTGACCACGTCAGGGACTGCATTAAGAAAGAAGTTCAAAAGATGTTGGAATTGGGAGTCATTGAACCCTCAGAGAGCCCTTGGGCTAGTCCTGTAGTTCTAGTGCCAAAACCTCACACCCAGGATGGTAAGAGAGAGATGAGGTTTTGTGTAGACTACAGGGGTCTCAATGCTGTCACTAAGACAGATGCCCATCCAATACCTAGGGCAGATGAACTGATAGACAAGTTGGCTTCTGCAACTTTCTTAAGTACATTTGACCTAACAGCTGGTTATTGGCAGATCCAGTTAGCTGAGGATGCCAAGGCCAAAACAGCATTTTCTACCCAGGAGGTCATTACCAATTTGTGGTGATGCCCTTTGGTTTGAAAAATGCACCTGCCACTTTTCAAAGGTTGGTGAACCAAGTTCTCACTGGGTTGGATGACTTTTGTGCAGCATATCTAGATGATATTGCTGTCTTTAGCTCCACCTGGGAGGATCACCTGATCCACCTGAGGAAAGTTTTGGAGGCCCTGCAAAAGGCAGGCCTCACTATCAAGGCCACCAAGTGCCAGATAGGGCAGAGTCAGGTTGTGTACCTGGGCCACCTAGTGGGTGGAGGCCAGGTTCAACCATTTGAGAGCAAGATACAGGCCATAAAGGACTGGGCTCCTCCAACCACCCAGACACAGGTCAGAGCTTTCTTGGGCCTGTCTGGTTACTATAGGAAGTTTGTCAAAAATGATGGGTCCATTGTGACACCACTTAATGACTTGACAAGCAAGAAAATGACAAAGAAAGTTCAGTGGACAGTTAGCTGTCAGAAGGCATTTGATGACCTAAAGCAGGCCATGTGTACTGCACCTATTCTCAAGAGTCCTGACTACTCCAAAACCTTCAATGTCCAAACAGATGCATCTGAGTTGGGTGTGGGAGCTGTTCTATCTCAACTGAATATTGATGGTCATGACCAGCCCATTGCTTTTATAAGCAGAAGGCTGACCCCTAGAGAGAAACGTTGGTCAGCTATAGAGAGGGAGGCCTTTGCTGTGGTTTGGGCCCTGAAGAAGTTGAGGCCATACTTGTTTGGAACTCACTTCAAGATTCAGACCGACCATAAGCCCCTCTTATGGCTAAATCAGATGAAGGGTGAAAACCCCAAACTTCTTAGGTGGTCCATTTCCCTACAGGGGATGGACTTTACAGTGGAGCACAGACCAGGGACTGACCATGGCAATGCAGATGGTCTCTCCAGGTATTTCCACTTAGAACAGGAAGACTCACCTGGTCAAGGATAGTTTAATGTCCCTAAGTTTGGGGGGGGGGGGGTTATGTAGGAGAGTGGGGTCTGCAATCCTATGGTCACCACAGATTTTTGCTTTTTGCTTCACTGGTTTACGACTTTCCCTGGCTGTGGGCCTGCTAATCAGACCCACAGCCTAGCTGTTCTCTCTCTAAATTGACAACCATGTACTTTAGGTGCATTTACCAATTGGTACTGGGCCACCTTATCAGTCCCTGTAACAGTGTACCTTAGGTATCCAGGGCATAGGTGTACCCAGGGCCTACCAGGGGCTGAAGCATGTATTATGCCACCCCTGGCTGGCCATCTAAAACTGACACAACTGGCTGCATGACAGCTGGGGCAAGGTGGTGTAATCACCCTTTGCTATAGATATAGTATACCTATATCTAACCCTAAAATGGACACATATATGCCTATCAGTCACTCCTATGGAAGGCCTTATCAATCCTGAAGGCAGAGTGCTTGGAATTATGTGAGATGGTGCTCTGGCATGAGCTGAGCCCGTTTGCAGCTTGCGGAACCAAGTCCTAATAGCTGTTCCATGATAACGCTATACCATATACTCTTAAGTGCATTATCAACCTCGCGGTTAAATGCTAACTCTGGTATAACATTATCAAAACATGTCGAGTAAGGTGTCATACGAATCGGAATACTACCCCTCGCCAATTCTGGCGACGGGGGTAGCATTCCACCCTTCTAGAGGGACACGACATGTATGCAACTGTGAACCCCGGTTAAAGTTAACTCGAGCCTTGGCATCACAAAATGGATGCTGCCACCACAGACACAAGTCTGACCTCCTGCTGCTGGGAGTCCTTCCAGCGAGGGCGACTCCGACAAAGGGTTTCCTGCCTTGGGAGGTGCTAGTGATGAAGCAAAGCTTCGCATATTTTGCGGCTTGCCGAAATCAAGAACCTCGTTTATGTGTAATAAGGTAACAAAAATGTATGTTTTACTAACATTTATTTTGTTTAAGCAAAGTTCCCGAAGCTTGCCTACGTGTATTTCTAATGAATTAATCCGTGTTCCTAAAAAATGGCCGCTGCTTGTATTTTAGTTACTGCGCATGCGTCAGCCACACTCACGTGTCCTGACGCGTCTGCAGAAGTGGAGGGAAAGTTATGCGCATGCGTAATTCATAGCTGTGCTTATCATGTGGTACTGCTCGTGCCACTGCTCTTGTGCCGTCTCAATGTAGCTAACATTTAGAACCGCATAAGTTTATTTCTTGATGATGAGTTAAAAGTACAAACCCTGTGATGTGTTTTCATAATGACATTATTATGTATTAATTTGTTTTCGCTTACTTTTCATGTACCGCGGGAAATGGGGGTCTGAGTGAGAGGAGAGCCATATTGGAGGTCCCTTCTGCGCCTGTGCGACATTCAGCAGCACGAGGGACCTTGGCTGATGGAACATAGCCAGTTGGCAGTGATGGGCGAGATGCTCCTGAGAAAGTCACCTCTGCCCTGCAAGAACAGCGAATGTGGCTCCTTATATGATACATTGTAATATTGCGCTACTGTTTGCCGTGTAACTTCTCATGGGAACCCCAAACCTGCTAGGCGGTACCCAAATATGTTAATGAAGGCTTCAAATCGTGTATTGTGATTGGTGTGTTACCCAAACCCTACCTTAGGACCAATCGAAATTGAGGGATTCTGACACTTTGCAACATTGGGGGGTGGTACACTGTCCCCAAACTGTATATCTACCCTGGGTTCACCTAGTGAACCGTCCGACTTGTCTGGTTTAGCTGACCTGTCACTGACCCAACGCACTCAATAGGTGACTGAAGATACAGAGCGCTGCGGAGCACTCTGTCCGAATTTGACCATAGACTAAGGTTCTACTGAACCTTAAAGTGCTGGCAAAGCACTTAGCTGGGAGTTCGCTGACCCAATCGGGGTCTTGATCGATAGCTGCAGAGCGGGTGGAGCGCAGGCGTTGTTTCCGAACTGTGGGTTCCGGTCCTGTCCTGAAGAGGGTCCTGTTCTGAGGGTTTGCTGTCCTGTCCTGAGGGTCCTGTCCTGATTCCTATTCCGAGGGTATCCTGTCCTATCCTGGGTGTCCATTCTGCACCTGCTGTCCTTTGAGGGGTATCCTTCCTTGAGGGTTTCCTGTCCTTAACTGACCCGTGGCCAGGGTTTGGTTTCCACACCTTTCTAGGTAAATATTGCTCTGAACCTCTTGAAAATCTTGCACCTTCTGAATTTCTAACTTTTGCTTTAATAAAGTTCAACATTGCATATGTGATATTTTCCATGCCTTTATGCAACTATTGAAAAGTCATTTATAATTTTTCGCAAAGTTATTCTTATGCCTTCTCATTTGTTAGAAATTATATTTTGCATAGCAGTGTGTCATTTCCTGATATGGTCTAGAACTTCGTTGCCTAGATTGTTCAAAGGCCACTTCACCTTAAGTGAAGCGTGTTATTCATTATAAACTCTCCTATAGTCACACACACTTAGCCTATCCCTGTTTAGATAATACTGACTTACATAGTATTTTCTCGCTACATTTTATTAGTACCTTGATGATTACTCTGTCATTATTTCTTCATGCTTATGTGATTTACGTTATCTTGGTTATTGATTGCCTTGTTTTATTGTACCTCATGCAAGAAAATATTGAATTTAGATAAACATTTTAAAACTTCCAGTTGTCCGTGGTCATTTTAAACAGTATTTGAATGTTATTGGTTGGGTTTGTATTTTGCTGCCTTTCTTTACAGCTAGCTCCCTGATTCATTGTGGTCATTAGGCACCCGCATCGGTGGATGGTAAGTCGGGTGCACCGAAATTTGGTAGCAGGGAACACACACACACCAACTTGATAGAGCTCGTGAAGTCACCTGATCGATGTATATGGTGATTTGAAAAGTATACGGGCCCTGAAGCCGGAAACGGCGAAAACTGTTGGTCGGGTGGCCTCGCGCGCTCTATCAGTTTTCTGGTAGCTAGAGGATGGTTAGGGACTAGTTGAGAGTAAGGCAGGGATTAGTTGGACTAGTTAAGTCGGAAGCTGCTATTATATTAATGCTGCTAAAAGAGCGGCTGTTCTAAGGAGACCTGATCAATCTCTTGTGAATACGCACGAATAATATCTTGTAAAAGCAATTCATGAATTACTGTATTGTTATTATTCTTGTTCTAATATTGTTATATGTACTAATCCATGCAATTGTCAACCGTTTAGTTAAGTGTTGTCCGAACTCCCCGGGGAATTGAAAGGGCAAGTGGTGAATAGAATCCATTGTCCTGAGGTCACAGGTTCGAGGAAAGTTAGGTGCAGGTTAGGATAACCGGGAAGCACTAACTAGGGTTTTCTGAATACATGTGTGAATAAATGACAGTAACGGGGTTCATTGGCAAAATTCCCATAGTGGCGTAACCTAGTAAGGGTCACATCGGAAGAGTAGCAGGTTCCTCGGAGCTAGCGTGAAAGCAGAGGGGTCCGCTGAGAAACCTTAAGCTCGGAATATATCCCGGAAAGAAGTGGATGAGTTTAGGGGAATAACAGGTTCACCGATGCTAGAGTGAAGGGTAGGCGGAAGAGATCTGCCCGCAGTGAGTGAAAAGTAAATGGAAGTAGTTTACTTGCAGTAAAAGAATTCTTTCTCTGTCTAGACACTTGAGCACTGTGGCGAATGTGTATTTGTTGTAAAATAACCAAGCACTGAGCACTTTAAAAGAAAGAAAGTTTCTGTTACCTTGTGAAGGGAGGGAGTCAGTCGCGAAGCGTCTCTGACGTCACTCTGTGCCGCGCTGGGATTGGTAGAAGCAGCGGGCGGGTAGCGGAGCTGAAATTGTAAAGGAGGGGTGAGCGCCGGAGCGTGGGAACTGTCTCACGAAGGGGCCGCGCACCCATTGGCGGAGCTTATTTTGTGTCGCGCACCCATTGGTTGCACGAATTTTCTGAAGCGCGTTCTGATTGGAGGTAGTTTGTAAACAAAGTTAGCGCAGAAGTCGTATGTGGCACTCGCAGACTACAGAGACTCGACCTGATCCAAGGCATCTAGGGTTTGAAAGGGATCAGTGGAAGGCTAACAGATACGATATTATGTACGGAACCAAGAGAAAAATGTCCCTTGTAAATAAGGTGAAAAATTATTTTAAAACGGACAAACCGATTAAATCTAGAGAAGGTGTTCTTGTCCCAGCACCCAATACTCCCGCCTCATTCATGATGTTTGACCGAGGGTACAATACCTGTGTGTGGCTGGAGAATTGGGTGAAGTACACAAAAGATGACGGAGTATTGGCTTTTCCGTTAGATGGTACTTTCAATGGTAGGATCTTATTTAATTTAAGAACCCGAATGAATGAACTGCATCCCAGACCGAGACTAACGCAGTATGAGGCATTAGAGGAATGGGAGATTGAGGCTTTTGAAAGAGAAAGACCCCGAATGGACAAGGGTTTGACCAAGTGGTACCCCAGGCAGAAACAGGAATCCAGGGATAAAAGGATGAAACAGTGGAGGCAGAGCATGATTGTTGAGGGTCTGTTTCCCATGATGCCTGCATGTCATAAAATTGGAGCGGGTGAGAAAAGTACTGAAAAATGTAAGCATTGGGGGGCCCTGGGGGATTCAGATGATGAACTAATAGATGACATCTGTACCAGAAGTCCGCCACCTTACAATGAGGGAACCCGACCTTCCAGTGTAGGAGATGTTCCCCGACGCCACTTCCTAAAAGAAGAAGACAGGTCCCTGGGACTGGGAGGGGGTGGTCAAGTATTGCCCTATCCTGAAAAACCCGAACTGACGGAAACAAGGGATATATATCCCAAAGTGCCCGCAAGTCAGGAAGAAAAATATTCACGTACGAAAACCTTTTTTCCCAGACCCTTGTATGAAAGCGAAGAGAAACCCTCGAATTCAGGACTGCCTTTTGTTCAACCTCCATATGGGGAAGAGCGCAGGTCCTTTAATACTGGAACTTTATTCCCGAAACCAAATTATGGGGGAGGACCAAGTGAAACGCATCCTACTGCCCCGAGTTTTATTCCTCCATTGACCCCCCAGATATTACATGACAAAACTCTAAGAAGGGTACTAGTGGAAAAGGAGCAAGAGGCTCTAGCTAGACAAAGAACAGAAATAATTCAGAAAATTTCTCAGTTAAATACCAGTCCTGAGGCATTGACTATTCCAGTAACTATTGGACCGGTGGTCCCGTTATATGGAAATGGTCAGGGAAATCCGATTACTCCAGTTATGACCCCAGTCATGGCAACCCCGAGACAGGAACCGATCATTATAGATGATCAGTCCAGTGAGTGCGAGTCTGAAGTTGCGTTTTTGGAATTGCCAAACAAACAGACTGGAAAGGGAATACAGCAGAGGCATAACCCTTTTAATACAAAGGAAATTAAATTAGAGACAGCAACAGGTACTAGGAATGTCTCTCTGGTAACTCCGGATGAAATTGAGAGTTGGAGTCGTGAATTAGAGAAGCAGACTCCGCAGACAAAGCCTTTAGATCTCTACAAGCTGAGGGTCGAAATAGAAGAATTAATGGCAGGAAATGTGGGGTTGGATCGATTGAATACCTACTCTGAAGAAGAATTGTCGTTCATATGTAAAAGCTTTACAAGGAACACCAGAGTGCTCCATGAAAAACTAACCGAAACAGCAGTTAGTATGGGGGTAGATATCTCAAAATCCAAGCCCTTACAAAAACCGTACAGAGCAGACTTCTCAGACAAAGATATAGAACACCTGAATGTGGCAGGGAAGAAGTTGCAGATTAAAGAATTAATGGGGGTACTGCAGAAATGGGGAGATGTGGAAAAATGGAGAAGCAGGTGGGCGAAAAAGAGGGAAGAGGTTCGCTCCCGACAAGTGACTCCCGAGTTTGCTTTAAGAGAGGTGAAAAAACCTGAGCAGTTATGCCCCATGCGCGAAGTTCCAGGGGGAAAATATGTGCATGTCCCCTGGTCTAGGCAGGATATTGTGTCCTTCACGAACGATTTTCCAAAATTACGAGAGAAACCAGTTGACTGGTACAGGCAGGTGGAGAGGTTCGTGAAGGTACAGAAATGTCTGTGGAAAGACCTGGATGGGTTTTTCGACATCGTGGTTCCAGTAGATTTATGGACCCAGTGTAAAATAAACATAGACTGGCCGAGTGAGGAGTACCCCAGAAACAAGGAAACTGGAGAGCCATCAAAGGATGTCATGCGAAAGTATGAGCAGGTAATTCAGCATTTGAAAGAAAAGGTGCCCGCAAAGGAAACTGATTGGACAAAAATAGATAGAACAACACAGGAAAGGGACGAGACAGTGCACTCCTTCTATGAGAGGTTATTGCAGGTATTTAAAACATACAGTGGTATTGACAACATCGACCTGAAGGATATGACGCACTTTATTTACAGGTTTGTAAATGGTTTAAGACCTGAAATTTGTCAGTGGATAAAAGATAATAAAATCTGTTGGCATACTAAGAAAATGGATGAGGTCCTGCGGTACGCTAAGTACTGCGAGGACGAGATGGCAGAAAAGAAAAAGGCCCTTAAGGAGAAGGTTATGTGGGCTCAGGTGAAGCTCGCAGAACAACAGGAAAAACAATTGAGTAACATGGTTAAAAATGCTGAGAACAAAGGTCCTGGGGGAGGGGGTGGAGGAAAGCCCCGGCCCAAATTTAGCAGGGAAGAGGCTATGAAAAAATTTCCCTGCCATCAGTGCGGCGAAATTGGACACTGGCGAAACGAGTGTCCCCAATTAGTCGATGTTAATGAGAAAACTCCTGATTTAACTCCACAGACGCAGAAAGAAAGACCAAGAAAGACTCAACCCCAGGTAAAAACAGTTCAGGTGCCTCGAGCACCCAAGCAGGTATACAAGGGAAGACAGGCAGAAAATGAAGAGATAGAGGTTTGGGAAAGCGGGGAGAACAGAAATACAGCAACTTCGCAGTATCTGCTGAATGATACCTTCCTTTGTAATGATCAGGACTGACGGGGCCTGAGAGGGGAGGACGAGGAGTGCGTACTTGGCGCTTCCTTGCCGGTAGACCAGTCTGGACCATATATTGAAGGAAAGGTTGACGGAAATGATGTCACCTTTCTGTTGGACACTGGCGCTACCCGTTCTACTGTGAGAACAGTGGACGTTCCAAACCTACCCCTCTCGGGAGAAAATATCCAAGTAGTAGGTGTATCTAATCAATTGATTAGTACTCCTGTTACCGAACCAATGGAGATTTCAATTGGAAATTTTAAACAGATGCATAGATTTGTCGTCTGTGACACCAGTCCAGTGAATCTACTGGGTCGTGATTTGCTGTGCAAAATGAACTGTACCATCTTTTGCACACCAAAAGGTGTTGAAATACAGACCCCAGATGAAGACGGCATTTATAAATTATTGTTGCTTAGACCTGACTCAGAAATTAAAAGATTGACCCTGCAGGACTTGCCCCAAGAACTCCAGGAAGCCGTAAAGCCAGAAGTGTGGGATTTCACTGGAAAAGATGTGGGTTTGATGAAAGATGTGGACCCCATACAGATAGCCATCAAGGACAATGCAGTATATCCTAACACTAGGCCCTACCGAATGAATGCTGAAGTGAAAGCAGGTGTCACTCTGGAAATACAAAAATTATTGGAAGGAAACATCATACAGGAAGTGATGAGCAGCCCATGCAACTCACCGATTATGGGCATCAAAAAGCCTAGTGGCAAGTATAGGGTAGTGCAGGACCTGAGAAAGGTTAACAAAATTGTAGTTCCTTGCTGCCCTATTGTCCCAAACCCTGCAGTGATATTATACCAGATTCCTTGGGATGCTGAATGGTTCACTGTGATTGATTTGTGTCATGCATTCTTTTCGATACCCCTGCACCCCGACAGCAAATTTCTTTTCTCATTTGCCTTCGAGGGTCACGTGTATTGTTGGAACCGGGTCCCTCAAGGGTATACAGAGAGCCCCTCTATCTTTAATCAGATCTTGAAAAAATGTCTAGAGACTTTGATCTTACCTGGGAACTCTGTGTTAGTGCAGTACATAGACGACCTTCTAGTGGCGTCTAAAAGTCACCGGGACTGTGTGGTTGACACCATTGCCCTCCTAAATCATCTGTGTGAGAAAGGGCATAAAGTAGCCCCTGACAAACTACAGTTCTGTGCAAAATCTGTAAAATATCTGGGACACCAAATAGAAAAGGGTGTCAGAAAAGTCACATCAGAAAGAGTGAGAATAATTCAAAAAATGCAGTTGCCCCGTACTCAAAAAGATGTCAGAATGTTCCTGGGTGTATTAGGGTACTGCAGGCAGTGGATTCTGGTATTTGCAGCCTTAGCCAGGCCCTTGATAAAAATGACCACGAGAGGGATGCCAGATGTTGTACAGTGGGACGATGAAAGTCTAATGGCTTTCACAAGATTGAAGAACTGTCTGTGTACCGCCCCTGCGTTGGGAATGCCAGATTATTCCAAAGAGTTTGCCCTTTTCTGTGACACTCGCGATAATTGCGCATTGTCAGTCCTGACTCAAGAACATGGCACGACCAGAAGGCCTGTGGCTTATTTCTCTGCTACACTGGACCCAGTAGCTGCTGGGTTACCAGGCTGTCTGAAAGCAGTAGCTGCTACCTGTGCAAGTTTGGAACAGAGTGAGTCCATTGTCATGGGACATCCTGTGACCGTGTATGTTTCACATGGAGTGGTAATTCTATTGACCAGAACTAAAACACAGTATCTCACCCCTAGTCGGCTGACTAAATACGAGAGGATTCTTGTGGGTGCAGCAAATGTAAGCATTGTTAGGTGCGGTATTCTGAACCCTGCCACCTTACTCCCCGACCCCTTGGAAATGGAAGGTGGGGATGATGATGAACATGATTGTATTGACCTAACAGAGTTCAGTACCAAGCCACGCCCAGACATAAAAGAAGTACCATTGCCTGAGCATGATAAAGAACTATTCGTGGATGGTTCCTGTCTAAGACATGAATTAGGAGGCTTGAGTGCTGCTTATGCAGTAGTGTCTTTCACAAAAATTGAACAAGCAGGTTACCTATATAACATCAAGTCTGCACAAGTAGCCGAATTGATAGCCATGATAAAGGCTTGCAAAATTGGGAAGGACTTACGCATAACAGTGTATACTGACAGTCAGTACTGTTATGGCGTTGTGCATGACTTTGGCCAATTATGGCTACAGAGGGAATTCATGACTTCCTCAGGTACTCCCATTCGGAATGCAAAGGTTGTTCATGACCTTTTAGAGGCCATCCAGTTGCCCAAAGAACTGGCAGTGGTAAAATGTACTGCTCATCAAAGGAGCATGGACAGAGTATCACTGGGGAACGATTATGCTGATCGAGTGGCTCAATGGTGTGCCAAAGATCGGTATATTGTAAATCCAAAACGAGGGGGGCCAGGAACCAGCTGCCAGCTTCAGGTGTTTGAGGAAGTGCCTACATGGGATGAGGTGAGAGAGTGGCAGGAGTCGGCTCCTTGGCAAGAAAGAGAGAAATGGAAGGAGGATGGGTGTAGACCGAGACGTGTGGATGGTGTGATTCTGGGCCCAACTGGTATGCCTGTGTTACCCCGACACTTGCTTGGCACAATGGCAAGATTAATACATGAAGGATCACACATTGGTAGGGATGCCATGATTCTGGTATTTCAACAGACTTGGTACAGTAAAAAGTTCAGGAAGGTAGCAGAGTCCCTCTGCCAGAGGTGCCTGTCATGTCAACAGATGAACCCAGGCAAGAGGACAATGGTTGAACTGAGCAAGATTGGGAGATCAGGGGGTCCCTTTATAAAGATACAGGTTGATTTTATCACCATGCCCCGTTGTGAAGGGAAACGATATGTCCTTGTCATTGTTTGCGTATTTTCAAAATGGGTAGAAGCTTACCCTACTCCTCAAAGTGACGCACTGACAGTAGCGAAGTGTTTACTAAAAGAACTGATACCTAGGTTCGGAATACCATGCATTGTTGAATCAGATAAGGGTGGACATTTCCAGAATGACATACTGGCTGAACTCTGTAAGGCCTTCGGAATAAGGCAGAAACTCCATTGTGCATACCACCCAGAGGCTTCTGGAATAGTGGAACAAGTAAATGGAACTATCAAAAACAGACTAGCAAAGCTGACAGATGCTACTGGCATGACCTGGGTGAAGGCCCTGCCCCTGGTCCTGATGGGACTAAGAAGTGTTCCAGATCGCAAGACAGGCCTAAGTCCCCATGAAATCATTATGGGAAGAGTGATGAGACAAGCATGGGTGCCAGGAAGCAAACTGTTGAGTATTACTGATGATTTGGTGCTTGAATACTGCAGAAGATTGGGTGACCAAGTGCGTTCTATCTCTCGCCAGATTGGAGACGACGGCATCCTCAATCCAACGACTCCTCTCCACAGCTTGGTTCCAGGAGATTGGGTCAAAATAAAGAAGCACACTCGATCAAGCTGTCTGGCACCAAGGTGGGGAAAGAAACGCCAAGTAATCCTGGTGACAACCACTGCAGTGAAGGTCGCAGGTGTTCCTCAGTGGATCCACGCTGGACACACCCAGAAGGTATTGCCAGACAGAGGATTTGAAGAAGAAGGGCAACCAGCAGAGGACCCTGAAGGAGCCAGACCAGAAGCAACTGACAACGAGCAGCCCAGCACCAGCCAGGTTGCAGGAACAGCAGACGTTGGCCCAGGAGTAGTTGACTACGAACTGCCAAGAATCCAGCCTGCTGAAGAGGTCCAGGAAACTGAGCCAGGAGTAGCTGAAGACGAGCTGCCAAGCATATGGCCAGAAGAATGGATACCGATGATTGATCTGACCGAAGATCCTATCAGAACCAGAGAACGACTTAGTGAAGGTAGAGAGTGGACTAGTCAGGAAAAGCAAGGCACAGGCGAAGAACCTCAGCCGCTTGAGATTCAAATCAAAACTGAGGAAGGAGAAGGTCAGACAGGGACAGAGCAGGTATTCGATACACCACCGCGAACACCTGATGCAGATAAGGGAGAGACTAGAAACAGAGTGATAGTTCGAGCAGAAGAAAATCAAGAGATCGAAGTGCTTGAACAGGATCAGAGAGGGTTAAAAGAACGGGTTCAGGAAACAGAAACAGAAACAGAGACAATCGAAAGCCAAAAACAAAATATTCCTGAACAAGGCCAGATTAGCAACCAGGCAGAAGAATTTGATGCGAGCCCTGGAACTAGTCAGATAAGGGAAGTAGGAGAAGAAAGTGGAGAAGAATTACCACAAGATAAAGAGAACAAGAGAATAAGAAAAGAAAGTGAAGTCCAAGTACCGACTAAGAGACTAAAGAAAAGAAACAACCTTGAGCCTAGGTTTGTAAAAAGATTGAGACTTAGGATAAAGACAGTGGAAGAAAAACGTGCAGAGGCAAGAAGAAGTGCTCGAATAGCAGAGCAAGAAGAAGACTCTTCCAAAAGAAGGAGTGAGCGAATAAAAAGACAAAACAAAAAGTACAAGTCTCCTGAATGGACACTGGTTTTGGAAGAACTTGAAGATCTTGATATAACTGACGTGAGCGACGGAGAACCTGTCCCAGAGTACTCAGCTGAAGAGGAAGACGAACCACCGTGAATTTGCACAAAGTAAGCTAGTTGTGTAAAAAGCCAAAAAGAGGGGTGAGAACACTCCTTCTGAGCTAAAATGTCTGATTCAACAGTGAATGGTAGTCCTAGTTGCAGCCGTTTTAAGACGTGTTGCAAGGTGTGTATATGTAGTGTAGTAGTACTGATAGTTATCTGGATAGGATTAACAATTTTCATTCCCTTTGCTGTAAGTAAAGATACTAACATTGTCCCTACTGAAGTTGTAAATACTGACAATGAGGAGCTAACAACACAGAGTGTAGAAAGAAATGAGAGAGCATTGAGACAAACTAAACGAGACTTAGAAGCATCAGATGAGGGAGGACTACATTATCATGGAATGAAGAACAGGACACATTTAAATGTCTTCGCAAACTTATTAATACACTATGTAGAGACTATGGAAATTGAAGATTGCTATGTCTGCATGAAGCTACCTACTTCGGTGGCTGAAGGCGTGACATACCATCATCTGCCATTGACATATGGAATTTCCTGTAGCATTTTAGCTAGTTTATTTTACAAAAGGGGACCGTTACAGTATTATTACTCTAACAATGACGTGATCTTTTCTGAACTTCCTATACGTGGGAACTTGAATCCTGTACATACCAAAACTGACACCATAAGATATATGGGAGACTACTTTCTGACTATAGGGAACATTGACATAGCAGACGCACACAGAGATAACTTGACTTGTTCTTTGCGTGAGCAGGAAAAGATGTTCCTGAACATGGCAGAGAAAAGGAGAATTAAAATTCAGAAGAAGGCTAATGACGAAAGTCAGAAAAAGCCAAAGTGGGCAGAAAACATGGAAGGCACATCATCTGGTGGAGCGGGTCCTGCTCTGTTGCTGGATTTTGAAAAGAAAGGCAAGCTATGTCTTCACCGCGAGAAGACTAGCTATTATAATAATGTTTTCATTGGTTCCAGTGAATGCGAACATAATTACAAGGTAATTGGAGGTTGGGGTTTCAAAAATGGGTCAGAGCCTGTGTTTCCTGGAATTTACTACATTTGTGGGGACAAGGCTTATTTCAAATTGCCGGATCACTGGTATGGAAGCTGCTACTTTGGCATTGTTTTCCCGAAAATATACCATGTGAATGGAAAAGCTGGAAGCAATGAAGATACTAATGGCTTAGTGCGTAGTAAAAGAGAGAGTATAGGTGAAATTATGGGTAGTATTTTCAGTGCACTGATACCTGGAGTGGGAGTGGTTCTGAACACTCACAGAATTTGCAAATTGTCTACTATAGTAGATGTGCTGTCTACTGAAACAGCTCATGGATTTCTGCTGGTCAATACCGAAATGGTTGCGATCAGATCAATGGTTTTACAAAATCGACTTGCTCTTGACACCTTATTAGCGAAAGAGGGCGGAGTGTGCCGGATGTTGAAGGCGCAACATTGTTGCACTTATATTCCGGATAAAAGTGTACAGATCAAAAGATATGTGAAAAACATTACTAATTTGGCAAAGGAACTCAAACCACTCGAGGTTGATAGTGCCTGGAAGAGACTGGTAGATGGTCTTTCAAATGTAGGTCATTGGCTTGCTAGCATAGGTAAAAGCTTATTATTCAAAATTCTGATGCCAATTGGTATTATAGGTCTTATTATACTTTCCATTTTCTTATGCTGTAAATGCCGCAAGCGCACCAAAAAGCACGAGGTAAATGCAAGAGGAGTGAAACGAAGTGTGGATGAGATTGAATTAGAGGAAGTGAATGATCAGATATACAAAAAGGTGAAGACTTCTCATCCGGCTAAAACTGAAAGAGAAAAATTAGAACGGTTGCTGGAAGAAATAGAACTTTATAAAGTGTGAAAGAAAGTTGGCATCTGGTTCCATTATAATTTGTGATGATAGTAGATATCATCAAAGAGGGGATTGATGAAGCAAAGCTTCGCATATTTTGCGGCTTGCCGAAATCAAGAACCTCGTTTATGTGTAATAAGGTAACAAAAATGTATGTTTTACTAACATTTATTTTGTTTAAGCAAAGTTCCCGAAGCTTGCCTACGTGTATTTCTAATGAATTAATCCGTGTTCCTAAAAAATGGCCGCTGCTTGTATTTTAGTTACTGCGCATGCGTCAGCCACACTCACGTGTCCTGACGCGTCTGCAGAAGTGGAGGGAAAGTTATGCGCATGCGTAATTCATAGCTGTGCTTATCATGTGGTACTGCTCGTGCCACTGCTCTTGTGCCGTCTCAATGTAGCTAACATTTAGAACCGCATAAGTTTATTTCTTGATGATGAGTTAAAAGTACAAACCCTGTGATGTGTTTTCATAATGACATTATTATGTATTAATTTGTTTTCGCTTACTTTTCATGTACCGCGGGAAATGGGGGTCTGAGTGAGAGGAGAGCCATATTGGAGGTCCCTTCTGCGCCTGTGCGACATTCGGCAGCACGAGGGACCTTGGCTGATGGAACATAGCCAGTTGGCAGTGATGGGCGAGATGCTCCTGAGAAAGTCACCTCTGCCCTGCAAGAACAGCGAATGTGGCTCCTTATATGATACATTGTAATATTGCGCTACTGTTTGCCGTGTAACTTCTCATGGGAACCCCAAACCTGCTAGGCGGTACCCAAATATGTTAATGAAGGCTTCAAATCGTGTATTGTGATTGGTGTGTTACCCAAACCCTACCTTAGGACCAATCGAAATTGAGGGATTCTGACACTTTGCAACATTGGGGGGTGGTACACTGTCCCCAAACTGTATATCTACCCTGGGTTCACCTAGTGAACCGTCCGACTTGTCTGGTTTAGCTGACCTGTCACTGACCCAACGCACTCAATAGGTGACTGAAGATACAGAGCGCTGCGGAGCACTCTGTCCGAATTTGACCATAGACTAAGGTTCTACTGAACCTTAAAGTGCTGGCAAAGCACTTAGCTGGGAGTTCGCTGACCCAATCGGGGTCTTGATCGATAGCTGCAGAGCGGGTGGAGCGCAGGCGTTGTTTCCGAACTGTGGGTTCCGGTCCTGTCCTGAAGAGGGTCCTGTTCTGAGGGTTTGCTGTCCTGTCCTGAGGGTCCTGTCCTGATTCCTATTCCGAGGGTATCCTGTCCTATCCTGGGTGTCCATTCTGCACCTGCTGTCCTTTGAGGGGTATCCTTCCTTGAGGGTTTCCTGTCCTTAACTGACCCGTGGCCAGGGTTTGGTTTCCACACCTTTCTAGGTAAATATTGCTCTGAACCTCTTGAAAATCTTGCACCTTCTGAATTTCTAACTTTTGCTTTAATAAAGTTCAACATTGCATATGTGATATTTTCCATGCCTTTATGCAACTATTGAAAAGTCATTTATAATTTTTCGCAAAGTTATTCTTATGCCTTCTCATTTGTTAGAAATTATATTTTGCATAGCAGTGTGTCATTTCCTGATATGGTCTAGAACTTCGTTGCCTAGATTGTTCAAAGGCCACTTCACCTTAAGTGAAGCGTGTTATTCATTATAAACTCTCCTATAGTCACACACACTTAGCCTATCCCTGTTTAGATAATACTGACTTACATAGTATTTTCTCGCTACATTTTATTAGTACCTTGATGATTACTCTGTCATTATTTCTTCATGCTTATGTGATTTACGTTATCTTGGTTATTGATTGCCTTGTTTTATTGTACCTCATGCAAGAAAATATTGAATTTAGATAAACATTTTAAAACTTCCAGTTGTCCGTGGTCATTTTAAACAGTATTTGAATGTTATTGGTTGGGTTTGTATTTTGCTGCCTTTCTTTACAGCTAGCCCCCTGATTCATTGTGGTCATTAGGCACCCGCATCGGTGGATGGTAAGTCGGGTGCACCGAAATTTGGTAGCAGGGAACACACACACACCAACTTGATAGAGCTCGTGAAGTCACCTGATCGATGTATATGGTGATTTGAAAAGTATACGGGCCCTGAAGCCGGAAACGGCGAAAACTGTTGGTCGGGTGGCCTCGCGCGCTCTATCACTAGCACCACCCCAGACAGGATTTTGTGTATTGGGTAGGATAGGCCTGAAAGGAATTAGACATGCCTGGGGCACACAAGGTGTCCTGTGCATACACTGGTTCAAACCAGTTGCTGGGGCATCCCTGCCCCAGCTCTGGCGCGAAACCGGACAAAGGATAGGGGGTGTAACCACCCCCCTTCCTGGTCCCACCCAGGGGAGGGACCTAGTCAGTAGTGCAGCCCCCTTTAGCAGGATAAAGGTAGGAGCTGGTCCCATTCCAAGTTAGATTAATCCTGAACTACTCTACAAGAAGAAACTCTGGACTTCGACGTTCTGCTCCACAGAAGACTGAAGAAATCTCACTTGTGGACAAGGAGTGTCCACCCTGCAACTGCAGGCACCATCAAGCATCCAGCGGCTTCCCTTTGTCATCTTCCTGCAAGGATCCAGACTTAAGAGCCCGACGAGACCCGGATTCCCAGACCTCTCCGACCTCAACCTACATCTGCAGCACAGCTGAGATCCGTGGGTGTGACGAGACACGTGGGACCGGCCATCTTGAAAGAACCTGCACTTCGCTTACAGCACGACTCCCGAGGTAAACTCGACCAAGTGCTTTGGGGACTGAAAAGCCCCAGCCCCGAGCAGCCCCTGCACCGAAGATCTGCCCTCCAGCATCCACAAGATCTGCGTGGGGCCCTTCTGCTTGTTTGCTGCTTGACGCGTTGTCTGGTCACTTGCTGGCTGGCTAGTGGCCTCCTAGATGACGAACCTTTGAATCTTTGCTGCTGGTCTGGTTGCTCCAGACTGGCCCTTGCTCCCTTCCAAAAGAGGGGCACCCCGGACTCTCCTAGTCCGCACCAGACGTCTTTTCCCTTCACCGCGTGGGTTGCCTTTGCCAAGGCCTGTTGACTCCAATTCCGGATCCGACACCGCCGACAGCGAGAGCCTGCGTGGGACAGCTCGTGCCTTCATCCTGGTCATCGAAGACACCTCCTGGTCCACGTGGCTGCAGAGTCAAGTGTCCACTCTTCACCTGATCGCGACGACAGCATCTGGTTCCTTTCTGGTTCCACACCGGTCACTGGCTAGTGACTTTGAACACTGTCCCCTCTGCTTTCAGGTCCTCTTCTTCATCGATCCACCCTTGGATTGCACCGGACATCTTCCTCCTGGTCGCCTGCATCTTTTCTTTCATGCTCCATTGACTTCAACGTGAGAACCCGACACACTTTGGCACCTATGCACCCGCAGCCCGTGGGTGAGGTAACAAGAGCATTTCGGTGCTCAAGGGTAGTCTAACTGTCCTAGTGTCCAGTTCCACAGTCGTTGTTGTCCTAACTAGTCAGGATTGTCCGTACTTACCTTTTTACTTGAACTGTACTGTCCATAGACGTTGTTACGCATCTCGCGTGTGAGTTCACACTCTGCACACGCGTTCCGTGGGCCTCCTATTACTTACCTAGAGTTAGTGTAGCGTGGTTCCATCGATCCTACAGCCTCTGGACAGCTCCATTCCTTTTATCGACTTTCACATTCCACTTACTTAGTATATGGTTTGTCGTGCCCCTAGGGCTCTTTTGTAACTTTGTGCAACTTGTCGTATTTTTCTTAAGAGATTGTCATGTGCTTAGCCCTCTGACCTCATAAAGAGTTCAGAGGTGTTGTTATTAATAAATATACTGTTTATTTTCATAACAACCTGTGTGGTGTCCTTTCATCTGGTATTCAAGGGGTTATATTGTGGTAAAACAGCTGGCTTCACATGCCAAAAGAGTTTAGCCTAAGACTGCTTTGTCCATGCTACCATTAGGATAGCTGGTCTATAAGGTTGATTTACAACCAATCACCATAAGGGTTGTTTGGACTGATACAAGGTGATCACTAGAATTAGTGAGCATCATATATCAGGCCAACTTCTCACATGCCCCATTTGCCATTCTCAACCTCAGTGGGAGAGTTGCTGTTAGTGTCTAGAGGCTCAAAAGTTGTACTAAAGTCCCCTGCAATTACTAGGTCATCATGATTGTCGAATAACCCTGTGGCCAATGAATTGCTTCAGGGTAGTAGTTTGTCTTGCACCTCTAGTCCCACGATTTTAAATGTTATACATGTGAGTTGACCATGCAGCCTTGTTCGTGAGGGCAATGTCCAAGATATCTGGGGAATTCAGATTAGGTCAAAATAAGAACACACACAATGATGACCTGACCCATATGGTAAGACCAACCGAGGGGCGACCCTTCCCAGTGTGTCGAGCAGGAATAGAAAAATTCAGATAATCTATCCTGTGGATAAGTTCTAGACACCATGTCTCCTGTAATAGACAGATATCAAAATGATCCATGAAGCTACCTGGGTCTCCTAGCTTGTGATTTAGACCTGCAACATTCCAGGTTATGAAATTAATGCTTTAATGAGTTGTAATTGATTTCTAGGGCTGGCCCTTAAAGGGGGAAACTCCTTCTAGGGCAGGTGAAACACAGTCCCCCCTTTGATCTGTGCTACAAGGCCATGCTAGATATAGTTGAGGAGGGCCTGGGAAGTTCCCAGTCGATCTCTATCAGAAAGGAGACAATGCGGGGAAAAGAGGTTCGGGCATGGTGGTTTTGATTTAAAATTAATTTCTGAGTTTTGGAGGGTGAGATTTCTGCAAACCAAGTCAAACCAATCTCACAACTAAAGGGCGTATTACCACCGCCGGTCAGATTATGATGGCAGTGGTGACCTCGGTGGTGTTAAAATCCGTCCGCCGCTTTTCCGCCGGTAGCAATCTGCTAAAATGGGCTGGTGCCTAGCTTTTTCTACCATGCGGATTAGGATGCATGCGGAAGCCAGTTTTTCCATGGCGGTCTCTCCGCTATAGAAAGGCTGGCGGGGATTGTGTTTGGGGGCCCGTTGCGGGCCCCTGTCGTGTTGGGAGGGTGTGGTTGCACTGGGGGGTACCCAGCTTAGATTTCACTCACTGCACCAAGTGGCAGGCACAGTGCAGTGCCTGCCACATAGTGCAGTGAAATGCACAACATGCTCGTTTTCGCGAGGCAGCCGTGCTGTTTCCAGCGCCACCGGCCCCAATGTTAAAGCTGCGGAATCCATCCGCTGTGGTGGCAGGCCCATCATAATATAATGGGCGGGACCATTGGAAGCATGGCGGACAGACCCAATCACGCCATTTGTGTGGCGGTCACATCATAATAGCATGGGCGGAAGCGCCGCAAGCATGGCGGTCAGTCCCAATCTCCGCTACTGTGGCGGCAGGAAAAAATCCGACCGCCATCGTAATGAGTCCCTAAATGTCTGCTCCTGAACTTTAGCTCGAGATAATCACCAGTTCAGCCCAATTTTCCGTTAAATCTGCTTGCACTAATAATGTCTAAGTTGATTATTGAGTTACAGCTGTTGATTGATTTGATCAAGTGCAGGCATTTACTTATAAGTAAGTAAGTCCTTACGCTCTCTGTCCGCCACTCCAGCTGGAGGCACGTGAAAGGGTGAATGGATGAATGAAAGATTGAATAAATGGAGAATGAGAGAGGATGGATGGATTGATGAGTGAGGGGAACGATGGAGAAAAAATGTAAATAGCTGGATGTATGGGTGGAAGGGTAGCTGGATGATGGATGAGGGGAAAGATGGATGGGGGAAGGAAGGATGGATGGATGAGGAGAAGGATGGATGGATGAGGGGATGGATGGATGGGGGAAGGAAGGATGGATGGATGAGAGGAAGTAAGGATGAGGGGAAGGATGGATGGATGAGGGGATGGATGGATGAGGAGAAGGATGGATGGATGGAGGGGAAGGATGGATGGATGAGGGGAAGGATAAATGGATGGGAAAGATGGATGTGTGAGGGGAAGGATGGATGATGGATGAGGGGAAGGATGGATGGATGAGGGGATGGATGGGTGAGGGGAAGGATGGATGGATGGATGAGGGGAAGGATGGATGGATGAGGGGATGGATGGATGAGGGGAAGGATGGATGGATGGATGAGGGGAAGGATGGATGGATGGATGAGGGGAAGGATGGATGAGGGGATGGATGGAGGGGAAGGATGGATGGGTTGGGGGAAGGATGGATGGGTGGGTGAAAGGATGGATGGATGGATGATGAGGGGGAGGATGGATGGATGGATGGATGATGAGGGGATGGGTGAAAGGATGGATGATGAGGGGAAGGATGGATGGATGATGAGGGGAAAGGATGGATGGATGATAAGGGGAAGGATGGATGGATGATGAGGGGAAGGACAGATGGATGGATGGATGATGGGTGGGTGAAAGGATGGATGGATGGAGAGTGGGTGGGTGAAAGGATGGATGGATGGAGAGTGGGTGGGTGAAAGGATGGATGGATGGATGAGTGGGTGGGTGAAAGGGTGGATGGATGATGAGTGGGTGGGTGAAAGGATGGATGGATGGATGAGTGGGTGGGTGGATGGTGGGTGGATGAAAGGATGGATGAGTGGATTGGATGGTGGGTGGGTGAAAGGATGGATGAGTGGGTGGGTGGATGGTGGGTGGGTGGATGATGGGTGGGTGGGTGGATGAGTGAAATGATGGATGGATGGATTGATAAGTGCAAGGGTGAATGAATGGACGTATGAGTGAAAGGGTGGATGTAAGGATGGATGAGTGAGTGAAAGGGAGGGTAGATGGACAAAAGGATGAATAGATGTGTGAAGGAGTGAAATGATAGATGGATGAGTGATAGGGTCAATGGATGGATTCATGAGTGGATGAGTAGATGGATGGATGGATGGGTGGGTGGATGGAAGGAAGGATGGCTAAGTGAAAGGGTCGATGGAGAGACAAAGGGAGGATGGATGGATGACTAAAAGAGTGGATGGGTGAAAGGTTTAGTAAGTGAAAGGATGGCCCGATTGGTGAAAGGGTAAATGGCTGAATGGATGAGTGAATGGATGGATGGGATGAAGAGTGGATGGATAAGTGTACAGATGGATAGGGTGAAAGGGTGGATGGATAATGGAGGATGAGTGAAAGGATGGATGAGGGGATGGATGAAGGGATGGACGAGTGAAATGTTAGATGGAAGGATATATGATGGATAGGTTTGCAAATGGTTGAATATGTTGGGAAATGGCTGGGCTTACTTATATACTATTGCGCGACCTCTGATGTGTCTGTAAAACGTACCTATTGTCCTGAAGTTTTGTCCTGAATTTTGACCTCCTGTCCTGAATTTGTGTCCTGAATTTTGACCCTTTGTCCTGAATTTTTACACTCACCGTCCTGAATTTGCACCAATGCCAGTTGGTCACCCTATCCCTGAGCCCCATTTGAACCCCTTCTATTTGAGGGTTGTCCTGTGCTTTTCTGTAAAAGGCTCCAAATACAAAACGGATAGAAGTGGTGAGAGGGGGAAGACCTGTCTGGTGCCAAGCTCAACAGAAAAGGGATTCAAAAGCACCCCATTCACCCTAACTCGCGCCATCGGGGCATTGTAACCAATGTTCCCTCCTAATTTTTTTCCTTGTGCGCTGCAGGCCAATGCTATGAGCACCAAGAACAGGACCGCGCATATGGGTGCAGTGACAAATATCAGTGCAAACATCACTCCAAACTTTTAAAATGAAAATACTAGGCATTCAACACATACAGCGCCACATTATGGCTCCTAAGGGAGGTTTACAATTTACATACACACACCATGACATGAATTGGTTACACAGGCAAATACACTTTGGCTTTAGAAAAACACAGTACTCCAACAATGGTATCAATATAAGATGTCACAAAAGATTCTTAACTAGAGCTCTGTTCATAGGGTGGGAAATGTCGGGAGCCTATACAAGATTGCATACCTGGGGACACATGCAGGGGGCAAATGTTATGCCCCCATGTGTGTATGCACCCCAAGTTCTTGCAGGGCATGGACTTTGCAGTCCATGCCAGCAGGAATTTGCTTTGGTGTTCCCATTTAGGTGCCTTTTTTATAGGTACCGCCGTGGGACAGCTAGGCACTTCAAGATCTGCCTGGTGCATATTCTTTGCAGCAGGCATATTAACCATCTGTGCTACCTTAGAACTTCCACTAGAGAAACTCAGAGAGTTATCTTGACATATTTATTTTTGCATGAAAATTGCTTGGGTCAAGGAACATCGCAGTAGGTGCTATTAAAACAATAATATACCTGCAAACATGACATTCCCCCCACCCACCCCCGAAATCCACACCCATTACAGTGGCACCAGTCACACCCCCCTAGAGTCGGCCCTGGCTGAGCTCTATTAACCAAAGAAATGCAGCAAGATTACCAGGGACTTCTTAAGGATTGGGGGGCCCTTGGCCAAACCTATTTTGGGGGCCCCTGTTCGGAACAGGTTTGAATTTATGATTACATTTCAGCTCTTTCTTGCCCTCTTAGGCCAGATCACTGACAGTATACAGAAGCAATTGTCCAAATTCTAAATGTGTTTACATCTAATGTTCAGAGATAGTGATATATGTTATCGATAGTGTAACACATCAGCAGTTCACTAATATTACGGCAAATAATATCTGTGACACACTCATTTCTCATATGTTTGGTTCTATTACGATTTGAAAGAAACCTTATTATGGATGTTGCATGAAAAATAAATTAAGGGATAATGGTATTCAAAACAATAGGATCAGTAATTATTCAAGGTCATCACAGCAAGACTATCAGGAGGCTCCCCTTAAAGACTGGGGCCATGGCCAGAGCATCCTTTGGCCATGCCTTAAATCATCTCTGAAGTCCCAGCCCTACCAAGTACCATGCATCAGGCGTTAGACTAACTAATTTCAGTGTGGTGGTCCGCATCACTGCACTGAAATGCCAAATCACACATAATTGCAGGTCCTCAGGAGCGCTAGTAATCATGCACTAATAACACAACATGTGTTGTAAAGCGCACGTTCACCCCTAACGGGGTATCTTGGTACTGAATAACAGATGGTTATTGTTACCCAACTCAATGGTACTCATTGTATAGACCTTAGATGGATGAAAGGCTGAGTGGACCCGAATGGATTTGAACCTGTGACCATGAGGTCGATCAAAGGCCCCTACGGTAAACGTCATTTACAACGCGGTGTTTACACCGCACAACCTTAACCACTCTACCATTACAACGCAAGTCGTTACTATGACTTGCGCTGGATGGCGCTGTTGGTTAAGGAATATTGTAATTTTATATTCCAACACCTTCCCTACTGTTACGTGGACTGGTGTTGGAATATAAAATTATAATATTCCAAAATCCCCGCCCTCCAACGCAAGTCGTTGTAACGACTTGCGTTGTAATACCCGCGTTGTCAAGTACCGCGATCTAAAAGATCGCATTGTACTGACATATATCCGCCCCTGCAGTGGATGCATTAGTCTACTGAGCCACTAGACCCGGCTTATACTAATACTGACTGATTGATTTTCACTGACTAACTTTAACTCCTGTGCTTATGATAACTGACTGACTTTAACTCCTGTGCGCTTATTTGAGTTTTCTATTGTCTGCTTCCTCCAAGCAAAACAAAGCTGAGTCAGAATGGTAACTTTCACTAAATGCAGGTGGGGCTAGGCAGTGGGTGTGCGTTCATGAGAGCGCGGCAAGAGGGGGCAGAGTCATAGTGGCTGAAGGCTGGAGTAGACCAGTCGATGCCTTGACCAAGCAGTGCAGAAGCAGCGATAGCCCACGCTGTCAAAGGCAACCTGATGGTAAGTTCTGAGTGACTGAGGGGGTTTTACGGGAATAATACGGGATCATGTTTATGCATGCTGGGCAAGTATGAATTGATGGAATGGGAGAGCCGCATATCTCCGTGGAGTCAAGTGTGCGACATACGGGTTGAATATGTGACTGCTAACTGTGCGCCTCCTTCGCCTGTTTCACACCGCGTCTGCTAGGCCTCTTGTGGATTCAAATATGTGCTTTCTACGAGAGGGCAAGTGGGTATATATTTGACAGAGCTGAGCTGGACAACCTCGTTAGGTGTACGGTTTCCACATTGGGAAACATACCGGCCGTTTCACAGTTTTCTTGAGAGGCCAGTATGTCCCCGTACAGCTGCTACTGAGTCATAAAATCATGCTCGGGCCGGTGTTTACCAGGGGAGTCGTTACGATGAAGAGGCCCGTACCAATTGCTGCTCCTTGAGAGTCACCTCGCAAAATAAGTAATACCTCGGTGAGGCATTTCTCACACTGCTTCAAAATGTACTTTCAATTATTAATAGCACCAGCGTGCCGCTCCCTGGTGCCTCTCCAATTAATTTCAGCACCAGCGCATTAAGTCAGCAGAGCTGCCGGCCTGGTCAGTGCCAGTGGTGTGTAGTTCTATGAAAGCCTGTGGCTGCAGGGCTGTATTGATTACATCATTTTTTTAACAGTACAATCAGGTTAGCTAAATTAGTGCCCTTCCAATTTTGGGGGCTTGCTCAGGGGCGCAACTAGACCCTAACTTCTGGGGTAGGGGACTAACCCTCCCAGGTAGAGGTTAGATTTACTGTTACCACTCCAAAGTAAGTAAAAATTGGGAAATTGTTGGACTTTGAAGAGGTCAGATTTACTGTTTCCACTGTAGCATAAGCAAAAGTAGGGAACGTTTTGAAATTTAAAAGATTTAGATTTACAATTAGCAACTCATAATTTTTTTAGGAAAATATATAAATATCGTACAAAATAAAAAATGTAACATATTTAAATCAAATCATATATTCATTAATTCTTTTAATCAAATTAAATTACATTTTATATTATACTTTTTATATGAAAAATATAAAATTGAAAAATATTTAAAATATATGCAGTTCTCTCATTACTACCAAAAAACAAACATAAACAACCACTACCAAACAATTAAAATGAGTAAAACAAATATAAACATGAAACATTAATACTCAAATAATTATTACATAAAACAATTTTTTTTCAACAATTAATAAAAATAACATTCTTTTAAACTAATCAGTCAACAAGTGGTTAAAAAAACAAAGTAGCAATTATGCTATCTATTTATTCATTTACTTAATTATCAATAATACATTCATTTAACTTAATAAATTAATCATCAACTATAAATTAAAAGCAATAATTTACAAACCACTAGTAAATTAGAAATGCCTAATTACATTTAAAAACAATTACATATCAGATTACAAATTACAGATGATACAATAAAATCATACTATAATACTAATACCTTATAATGCCATATTTAACTTATATTTATAAAAATTATTAAAACACACTATTATTAGAATAAATAAAACAAAATTACATACTACGACATTTAAAAAACTATATTATGTACCTATAAACACAACATGCATACATTCTATGTTCTGTCCCAGACTATGTATGAATCAACATTGAAGAGATATGCCTGTTACAGCTGTTATGTGCGAAGGTTGATACGTTCCAATATTGAAAACCAGCCCTTTTTTTCTTCTCAAGAAGAAAACTTGGGCGTGTCGGAGATAAGACTCAAGACAATGCCCAGCCGAGCCCACAACACAATCTGCCCCTCTCTATTCACAAATGAAACGCAGCAAGTCTACATGGACGACGTGCTTGTAGACTTACTGCCTTTTATTTGTTAATAGGGCACAACAGCAGGGCAGATTGTGTGCCTTGGTTAAAGTAATCATGTTAATTGCAGCGCATGACGGGTGCTGCGATTAACATGATTACTTACAAAAAGCCACACAATATGACTGTTTTTGCACCACACGCATTTTAAAAGCGCCGATGCGAAGGTCCTCAGTTGCCTGTGCACAATGCGCGCTACGGAAGACATGGGTGCGAGCGTACACCTTAAAGTGGACAGTGATTGTAACTATACTTTATTAAAATTAATGTGTTCATTTTTATATTATTTCATTTTGTTAAACAGTTGTGGACCCCCTGAGTGGGATTTGTGGATCCTCGGGGTCCTTGGACCACAGGTTAAGAACCAATGTCTTAGAACATTCACAATTTCGTTTAGGACCAGTCAAGGCAGAGGCAGTCATTCTTGCAGCCATTGACAATATTTTTTTATTGGGAATCATGGTGGGGCTGCTGCTGTGATCCTTTTGGATTGTTCTGGAGTAAATGTTTCTATGGTTGTGCCATAAGTGAATGAGTCCTTCTTTGGACCCTATCATTCTTTACATCGAGAACAAGTTTATTTCTCTTCCACCTTTCCGTTCTGTCAGAAATTATATACTTTTGCCAGGTTGCTCAGAGCCTCTGCCTGAGCCCTATTCGTTTTAATATATTTACATGCACCATTTAACTGATCTGGTTAGATCTCACAATTTAGAAATAATCTCCTATGCTGACATCACACAAATTATAGAATCAATTTCTGATAATCTAGTGACCACTAAAAACATTTTTGTAATCTGAATGATAGAGGTAGGTGCCTGCATGAAGGTTACTTGCTTAAACCTCAGCAGGGAAAAAACAGAGGACCTCTTGTTTGGGAAGCAATCCAATTGCTGTTAACCTTCATGGTGGCCAGCTGATCTAAAATCACCCCTTCCCTTCGCACCTCTGCCAAGTACCTAAGCACTCTACTGGACACGTAGCTATCTATGTCTACCTAGATTTACAAACTCAGGTCTAACAATTTTGCCACACTGAGGATGTAAGTAAAATCTTTTACTGGCTTCCTTCTTCCACTTGTAAATCAGTGATTCACCCTACTGGATTACTGCAGTGCTCTATATTGTGGAATACCAGATTATTTATGGCATGAATTGTCATTAATCAAATATTCCACAGCCAGGCATATTCTGAATCCCCAGCTAGATCTCACATTTCTCATCTTTTCATAGACCTTTACTAGTTGACCATAAAAAAAGGTCCTGTTCCAAACTCTTAGTCTTACTCATAAAGCTATCTGTACAACTGAGTCCCCCCACTTGTGCAATATGATCTCACATTAGCATCCAAACAGACAACTCTGGTTCACCAACACCAAGGGAACCTTCTTCTTACCTTTATGCAACTATTAACTAAGGGGCATTTTATTAAGGGCCCTATCGCCGCTTTAGCGGGACTTTTTCCCGCTAAAGCGGCGATAATTTTATCGCCCTTTTAGAAAGCTGTCGCTAACAGCAATTAGCAACAGTTTGTAGGCGATAGCGAGCGGTTTGGGGCCCGCTTTGCATGTCAGCGATATTTATCGCTAATGACATGCAAAGTGGGCGTACCCAACCTGTTAGCGACTGAAAGCAGTCGCTAGCGTCGTTATCGCCTATTAGCAAGGTAGGCATAGCGATGGAAATATTACGGCTATCGCCAAAAACCAACGCCTGCTCGGACCAGTTTTTAGCCATGTTATCCAATGGGAGGTGGATAACATGGCTAAGAGCATTTCGTCGCTAATGCGTGAATATCGCGGTATTGTCAGCGATATTCACACATTTCGCCTGATTTTTATCGCTTTTGAGATAAACCTTGCTAATAGCAAGTTATCTCAGCGATAAAAACCGGTGATGCGCGGCGATAAAAATATTGCCGATAACCCTACTTAGCAATAAATATCGCTATTTGTAGGTAATATGTCCCCAGAAAAAATACACACCATCGACGCTAGCAGGCCACATGCATGTTTAAAGTGTGGCGCACCACACGTAGACTTTGCGCACTTAGTTTGGAACTGCGCAAAGATTGGGGCATATTGACGTTCAATTTGCGCTGAAATAGCTAAGATGATTGATGGGGGTGTAGCTCTCTCACCGGAGCCTGCATTATTGGGCTGCGTACTAAACTTCCCTAAGCCTGTTCATAAATTTACTGCAATGGCCTTCTGCTTGCCAAGCGGGAGATTGCCCTGGGCCTGGCTCCAGAGTTTAGCCTATTGTAAAACGAATAGTGATCTGTACGCGGACACCCTACCTGCAGCGTCGCGTCCAAAGGATATTTGGGGCCCCTTATTTAGTGGACATGAACACCACCCCCACTTCACAACCTCTGGACGGGCTGGTCCCCACAGGAGTGGGGTGACACACTACAGGGTGGGCATACGCCTCTCAGATGCACCCATTGCTATGTATATTTCATCTTAGGGGAGGAAACTCAATCTTCTCAGATTACAGATGAATATTGTGGGGTTATTTTGGGGTTGGGAAGCATTGTCTGGGTGTTCTGGTTAAATAGATAGGCAGTTACCGATGCAAAGCCAGATGGAGGGTGGAGGAGACAATCTCGGCAAATGTATTCAATGTTCATTGTATGATTCAACGTGGAGTTACCTACTGCGGTGCGGCAGTGTACTTCATATGTGAATGCTGTGACTCTTTGTATTACGGAAATGGAAAATAAAGTTTACAAAAAAAAGATTAACAACCATCTATGATTGCATGCAAAACAGGTGTAAGTAAACATATCAAACTATTTGCAACCTAGTGTCTAAAAAGAGAATATATAGCAATATAGACCATAGTCAGCTGCCTTTTACTCTAATGGTTGCTGCCAATACTTGAGTTGCATAGGATACAGTTTGAAACATGTGGACGCACATAAGCCATGATAAGAAAGATACTAGGGGCAGTACATGTGGCTCTTTATTCATACTCCTCTTCGTACACTGACTCAACAGCTCCAACAAGGAAAGTCTTTTTTGGGTGTTGGAGGAATGTTTTCGGGGAAATGATGATCTTTCTATCTAGCCACATCCTCAACCACTGCGATTTGAGGAACCCTTGCTTTCCCTTCTGCAACAAGGCTACCCACTACAGATGGCTGAAAATGTACAAAACTAATCTTGGACCCTAGAGAACAATCTTTGAAATCAATGAAGGATGTTAAATAAAAAAGATTAACAACTTCTTGTATCAAATATAGGACTTCTGAACAGCACTGTAAGGCTCCAATTGTTAATCTGCTCTATCTACACCTCCTATGTTCTTGTCGTAGTCTAAAATGCACACTAGTTTGCACACTTCTGCTACCTGACCCCAAACAGTCACAGGTGCAATGCTTTTATCATGAATAGTTGTGAGCATGTGGATATGTCTTCTGTCTGAAAATGTCAACGCGAGTGGTTAGTTACAAAGTAAGGCACTGCTATGTCCCCTCTGAATTTTCTTACACAAAAGATCTTTAGGGTAACGTTTACAGTTAGAACAGATTGTTCTCTATGCCACAGTGCCAACTCTGAACAGGTCTGGCAAGTTCTCACACAACTTGTTCATTGACTCCAAAACCAGGATGGTCAATTGAAGAATCCCTACTAGTGTACCACATGAAGTTATACACACACGCTGTGGCACCTTTTCACAATATAAACAGCTTAATACCATAACATATTCCTTTTCTGGGTATACAATGTCTGAAAACAAACCAGCCCTTGAACAGGATCAGCCCCCTCCACAGATACAAATAGACCTGGAACATGGACCTCTGAGAAATGATCAACCAAGAAATGATCAACTAAATGGTCAAGGGCAGGCAGAATCGAGAAGACACAGTCACAATCAGGGTGATCTAGTGGCAATGCTGTAACATTACCCACACATCTCTGAACGTCTAATAATCTTTGATTTGAAAACTAAACTAGACAAAGTAAGTTCCTGTGGCATGGGTTATTTGGTCTAGGGTCTTAAATGCATACCATACCAGAGTAAAACAGGGAAGATGCCATAGGAAAGGAGGATCTTTTGATCAGGTGAATCATTAAAAAGATTGTGCAATAACATGAAATGATAACTCTACTTATGACTAAAAAAGAACCTTAATCAAATTTTCTATATTTTACAAATACAAAACTAGTCCACAGGTGATCCAAATATGTTTTACACCTATCTGCAAGGCCCTGTGTGGCTGTTGCAGACAAATCTTTGACCATATTGACAAACAGCATGCCTGGAGATGCTGCACTCATTACATCTTTGGGCACCCACATGGACAGAATGATCCTAGGACTGCATTTCCCTGGAGTGAACATTCTACAAGTCTTTGTAAGGCCAGGACGTGCATAAGGCCCGAACAGTAGCAGGATGCCCCTATGGCTACTTCTGCACTTCACAAGTGACAACATGATTTCCAGAGTGAGGGTCTGGTCAGGCCTTATAAATAATCCTTTGCTAGATGATTAGTCCAAATATTAGGGTTTGGGAATCCAATCCAAAATGATGTATGGTTAATTTTCGGTGATGTCAGCTTCCTTAGGAAAATACATCAGGTGGCAGTTCTGAATGAAACATGTGTTGCAATACATTTGTTCCCTTATTTTTGTTGCACTCATTAACTCCTTGTTTTCATTATTGTTTCAAATTGTTGTTGTCTTGCAGCTGAATCTTCTATTGGAATTCTTCTGGAATTTGGTGTAGATGTTATCACTTTCCTATTCCTTTGAGAGGAAGCTGGTGCATGCCATTCTCTCTTCAATTCAATTCTGCCTCTTCAGTCAAGACGCTAAAGACTGCCAGGATGTTTTTCTCTTTGTGGGTTCTACTCCTTTCTGAGACCGTCTCAAGGAGACGCTTGATGCCTTTCACATATTCTGATCGGTGAAGGGTAGCACCGTGACAACTGGGAGGAGTCAGCGTTTCTACAGGAAATCTAGAAGTGGACTTAGCAGACCATTGCACTTAGCCATCTGTACAAAGTTTTTCTACTAGACTAGATTCTCTTTGAGGCATTTTTTGTCCTGTACAGGATTAGCATCGCTTACACTGGATCATTCAGCCTACTAAGTACGAGATATGTTGATGGGGAAAATTCATTACAGCCCCACGATTAAAGGGAAGGCGTAAGGATACCATGAATAAATAGGGGGGGCAATTAGGGAAAAGTTTAGAAAGAGAGACATGCTTACTTAAATCCATGGGCTTGTGACATCTGTCATAACAGGAAAAACAGAGTTTGTACAGTTCAAGCAATCAATAGCAGTTCACAGAATCAAAAATTTGTGAAAAAGCAAAAATGCTAAATAAGAAATATGGGGGCATATTACCAACGATTAGCGATATTTATCGCTAACGATGCTTAGCAACGAATATTTTAACGCTAAGCATCGCCGAAAATTATCGCAGAGATAACTTGCTATTAGCAAGGTTTATCTCAGAAGTGATAAAAATGCTCACGCTAACTGCGAAATGAGAGATTATCGCTGGAAAACCAACGATAATCTCTCGCAGTTTGGGGTTAGCTTGATGATAGGGGCTCACAAACTTAGCCATGATATCCACCATCCACAGGATATCATGGCTAAGTCAGGAAAATACCAGGGTGTATATTATCAAGGGGGTTATCTCCGCTTTTTTGGCTTTAAAAGCCAAGAAAGCGGAGATAAAATTATCTCCCTATTACCAAGTTGTCGCTAACACCAGTTAGCGACAGCTAATAGTAGATAGCGACCATCTTGGGCCCCGCTTTGCATGTCAGTGATATTTATCACTAATGACATGCAAAGTGGGCGTGCCAAGATGTTAGCGACTGGAAACAGTCGCTAACATCGCTATCTCCTATTACCAACTTTTGGAGATATTCGCGCTAAGCGCGAATATCTCCAAAAGCTAACACCTGCCCTGAGCAGTTCTTCACCATGTTATCCAATGGGAGGTGGATAACATGGCTAAGAGCATTTGCTCGATAATGCATGAATATCGCTGACTTTTCAGCGATATTCATGCATTGCGGCCGTTTTTTATCGCATTTGCGATAAACCTTGCTAATAGCAAGGTTTATCTGCGATAAAAATCGCAGATGTGCGGCGATAATTTTTGTCTCTAAACAAGTTAGAGACAAAAATTATCGCTAGTTGTTGGTAATATGCCCCTCGGTGTAAAAAAAGCAGTGCTAACCGCGATTAGCACTAACAGGGTTAGCGTAATAGTGATAATAGGAGAAATGTCGCTTAACAACATTTCTCCTATTATTTTCCTCTGGAACGCCCCTTTGCATCTCATTAGAGATGCAAGGGGAAGCGTAGAGAAAAAGGGTGCTAACATGCGAATTTGTGTGTTAGCACCCTGTTGCTGATAGGGAGATCATTTTATCTCCGCTTTCTTGGCTATTAAAGCTAAAAAAGCGGAGATAAATCCCTTGATAATATGCTCCATAATTATTAGTGCATTAAAAAATGGTGTAATTGAATTCTTGCAGTGTCCAACTTGGGAAAAGGGTTGAACTGCAGATCAGAAACGTGACAGAACTCATTTCTTTCCAAAAGACACGTTGAATGAAAAGGACAAGATTTGAAAGCCAAGATAAATGCTGACATCTTGGAAGAACCAAAGCGATGACATATTGAGCATTTAAATGCTAAGAGTAGAGGATGTTTCTTTTCTTTCCTGGCCCCAAGCTCTGGAACGCACTCCTACAACATATTAGGAAAATGGAGTCAGAGCCTTACTTCAGAAAGTTGTTAAAAATTATTCTCTTCAAACATGATCATCCTGAGAAGTACTTGTTGGTGGTTTCAGCACTAGAAGGCCCATCTGGGTAGCAATGTGCTCTTGAAAGCATCATGAATAGAAAAGAATAGAATTTACTGGCATGAGTTAACTTACGGTCCATCTTATAGATATCCCAGACACCGAGGTGCATGTGCCCTGGGTAGAGAGACAAAATATCGAATAATATCGGTTTTAATTTCGATGGTATAGAATATCGATGTGCAATAATATCGATAGACAGAATATCAATATTAAGGTATGTATGTTACTAATATCGAAATTTTGTTTAGTGTTATGTATTTTCTTATGTTGTTTATATGTTTGTTAAACATGTTTTTTAATGTATGTTTAGAACTTAGTAATTTTGTTTACATTTTGCGTTTTAGTATCAGAGTGGGTTGTGGGTTTATAGGGGAATAGGGTGGGAAGTTATTTAATTATAATTAATTGATTAATATGTTTTTAAAATATTTTTGATTAATAAATAATTATTAATTAATAATTATTTGGTAATTAATTATTATTAATTAGTTATTTAAATGAATTAGAGTTAATGTAGTAGTATTTATTGTTTTTTGTTATTGTTAATTAATAATTAATTGGTAATTAATTATTATTAATTAGTTAATTAAATTAGTTAGAGTTAATGTAGTAATGTTTACTATTTTTTGTTATTGTTAATTAATAATTAATTGGTAATTAATTATTATTAATTAGTTAATTAAATTAATTAGAGTTAATGTAGTCGTATTTATTACTTTTTGTTATTGTTAATTAATAATTAATTGGTAATTAAGTATTATTAATTAGTTAATTAAATTAATTAGAGTTAATGTAGTGATGTTTATTATTTTTTCTTATTGTTAATTAATAATGAATTGGTAATTAATTATTATTAATTAGTTAATTAAATTAATTAGAGTTAATGTACTAATATTTTTAATTTTTTGTTATTGCTAATTAATAATTAATTGGTAATTAATTATTATTAAGTGATTTAATGACAATTACATTTTTTATGTGAAAATTACATCAATTTAATAATAATTGTTATTAATTGATTAATTGATATTGATATTAATTGGTTTTTTTTGTATGTGTAGTGTGTTGTGTGTTAAAGGGGGAGTAGTGTGGGAAGTAATTTTTACCCCCATGCTATCCAACGCTTTCCCTACTGTCGCATCCTCTGGAGTGGGAATAGTAATTTTTACCCCTACGATATCCAACGCTTTCCCTACTGTTGCACCCTCTGGAGTGGGAATAGTAATTTTTACCCCTACGCTATCCAACGCTTTCCCTACTGTTGCACCCTCTGGAGTGGGAATAGTAATTTTTACCCCTACGCTATCCAACGCTTTCCCTACTGTTGCACTCTCTGGAGTGGGAATAGTAATTTTTACCCGTACGCTATCCAACGCTTTTCCTAATGTTGCAATATGTAGAGTAAGTATATATATTAATTTTTTATTTTATTTTAAATGTGTATGAATTAGTTATTATTTTTTAAATATGTTTTATTGTTTATATTTATAATTTGCTAAATTATATGTATTTTTAAATTATGTTTACATTATTATTAATACATTTAAAAAAACGATATTTTTAACTTCGATATTTTTGTACTACTATATTTATTTTTCGATATTTTTGTACTTACCTTTATGTAGATAGAACTCCGATATTTTTGATTTCGATATTTTTGTGTCGATATTTTTGTATGTCTATATTCTGTCTGTCAATATTATGTCATAGATTCTGTGCCATGAATGATCATCCACACCATAAGAAAATGAAGCGTACTATGAACATTGTGGATTGATTGCACCACTAAATGGTGGCAGGTAATTTTCTCGTGCTGCATATGACTCAGCATCAATACCTTATGAGGTGACGGTGTGGTGAGGTGAGAGGTAAGCCATGCTAAGGCAAGCTAAGCTGGGGTTATACCTCAGGGGTTGGGACTGCAAGAATAGAGAAGATGTAGCTGTTGGAAGAGATTGTTGCGTATGGTACCTTTATGGGCTTTTAGGTGTGGTTTGGACAAAATATTGAATAAAAATATCATGATACTTAAGTATTATTTCAAGAATACTGTGATGTCAAAAATATCTTTGACATGAATCAAAGGTAAAAAATATTGTTTGTGAAAATATTGTTGCATATATGATATTGGTTTTATGTGTTAATTGCAAGTTTCTTGTGCAATGTGTTTTTTAGTTAAATGTTGGTTGTTGTACTAGTATGTCATGTAAATATTGTAAGTTATTGTTAAAAAGCCACAACATTATTTTGTTATAAATTTGATAAATTGTTATAACAAATGTATATGTAATTATGTTATAGAAGCGTAATGTTGGAAAATTGTTTTTTTTTTGTATAACAGGGATTTGGTTATTGACTCTTAGCAGTGTACTCTTTTGTTGGTATAATGAGTTTTACTTTACATTGTGGCATGTCTTACATTTTATTGGCTTGTTTGCTAAGTTTACATTTTATTTGGTGCACTGATTGTTCCATTCCTATTTGTTGGTAGCTTTGTTCTTTTTGTATGGTTTATATGAATTTGTAAAATGTAGGTTGGGTTCTGCCTAGTGTGGATTGGAAGACATTGTGTCATCTTTCTACTGTGGTTTTGGTTTTGACACCTTGAGCCATGATGCTGCTCAGACATTCCCCTATTTTTTTGGGAATTTAAGTTTGGTGTCTGTGCCCAGAGCAGTGCTGCCTTCCAACCATAGTGCCTTCAAAATAATCTATTAGGGGACATGGTTTGTGTTCGTTTTGTTGGTAGAATGGACTTTCTATAAGGAAGTTGTAGTGATTAGCTACATCTTTGACAGGAATATGGGCTAGTGTAATCATTTATTTTTTCTTTTAGGGCAAGTTGTCTTTTTGTTGCATATTCTACACCTTGTGCAGATTGCTGGAGGTGTATCCAAAGGCTTTGGTTAAAACTGAAGTATTCACCTTGTATGGCTGTGTGTGGGTAAAGTTTACAGATAGTTTGAATCATGGCTTTTTTCAAAATCTATTATTATTTTACCTGGTGAGTAGGTATTTATTTTAATTTTAATGTGGTTTAGTAGTTTGTAGGTGCTACTTTGTTTATTAGGTAGTAGGGCATATGTGAATGGTGTTTTGCTATTTACCGTGTATGATATATATCTGAGTGAGTGGTTTGTGGCACATTTTTAGAATCCCATCGATCAACCATCTGTTACACTGGCTTAGTTTTAACAAGTTAACTGTGTTAGAAAATATTAGGATACATTGATCATTGTTAAGGTTATTGTTCCTCATTATGTGTGATGGATAGGTGTTCATGAGTTTGGATATCCTGGTATTTTCTAGGGACAGGAGAGGTATCACAGGTGGCCTTTTTAGTTTGTGTTATTAAACGTTTTAAGGAGGTGTGATCCGGTCCCGCTTTCACCCCTGCCAGGACTACAAGCCCCTAGCGACTCACCGGTATCCAGGGGGCCAAACACCAGACCTTGCAGGCAAATCCCCGTGTCTCACAACAATGCCAGAGCGGAACCTGTGATCCCGCCCCTCTTTCCGTTACAGGAACCAATCACCGGCCGCCGCCAGCAGGAAGCACTCGGTATCGACCCCGGATGTCCCGCCCCTACAACAGCGACAGCACCAGTGAAAAGCGCACCCATCGACCAGGACGCGACCAGAGCATCGTGGCAGGATTCTCAGGCAGAAGGCGGAGAGGACGGCGGAGAAGAGAAAACCGAAGAAGACGTATGGTCGGAGGATTGGTGGAGTCCCTGAGGAGGTGGCTGAAGAGCGGCCGTAGTCCACTGGAGGGCTACGGCGGACCGCGTGAGTACCTAGGACCCATTTCTGAGCACACTAGGCGCTCAGTGTACATAGTGTAAATCTCTCTTCTTTAGGCACGGAGCACGGTAAACTCTCTCACTGTGAATATTGTGAAGCACCTTCCCGGCATCCTCCCTCTCCCCACACGCACCCTTCGGACACCCTTACTATTCCCTTCCCCCCTTCTTCGCCCTCCCTCCTCCCTTTTCCGCACTTCTCTTCGCTTCTCGGTCCCCCACAAACCCGGTGTTGGTGTCAGGAGACTCGCTGTCTCTGAGTACTGGTCTAACGGTCCCTTCTTTCTCTTATTGCCCTCCGAGGTACCTCCCCGACGACATACCCGACCCAAAGGCCAACCAGACGGGATCCGGACAAAGAAAGAAGGACCGAATCGAGACCTACCCGACGGAAGGACAAGACCCGATTCCCCTCCACCGGAGTCATACTTCATGTTGTTATCGGACATTTGTGTGCTTTAATAAACCGGCATAGCCCATTACATTCGGCCTCCTTGCCTGCTATTTCAGCCCGCGACACCCCACCCTTCACAGGAGGATAAAGCTGGTAGCTGACCTCTGATACGTTCATAGAATTTAGGGATTAACAGCCTGATTCATGTAGGTAAATTGCACTCGCAAAGGGCCAGATTCTGAGAATCTGGCCCTTTGCGAGTGCGATTTTTGCATTTGGTATTCATGATACCAAATGCAAAAATCGCTATGTAAGAATTCGCATATTTGCGTGGAATGGCATTTAAGGAATCTCTATTAGAGATTCCTCAAATGCTATTCATGACACAAAACAAAATAGCGATTTTGGACTTTTGGGGCCGCTATTTACCGAGAGGTCAGACCTGTCGGTAAATAGCAGAAACTCAGAAAAATGCTTTTAAAAGCATTTTTCTAAGTTGCATGTTGCACACACACATGTCCTTTGGACATGTGTGCGCGCAACACCTGTTCAAATGTGCATTTTAGGGGTGCTACAGGGCGTCCTTTGGACACCCCTGGCACCCTTAAAATCGCTATCTCATTTGCGAGTAGCAAATTGCTACTCGCAAATAAAGAACATGTAGGAATCGCTATTTAAGTAGCAATTCCTACATGAATGCCGTTTTGCGTGTCCTCAATAGCGAATCGCTATGATTCGCTATTAGGGCCACGCAAAACGGATTGTACATGAATCAGGCTGTATATCTTTCGAGTATTTTAGTTGTGGGATCTTGGGAGCTAGTGGTTGCCTCTCTAAAATCTTGTAGGAGGTCTTACCTCAATTTTGGGGATATTTGGGGGGTTGTTGTGTTACCTTACCTTAATAATAACATCATCTTTTGTAGGGTCTTCCCATAGCAAGCATTACGGTAATATTTTGTACTTTTACAATTGATGGTGTAAGTGCTTGTACTTTCTCGGCTGTCAGTGGAGCCCATGTGGGAGAGTAATTGTTTCTCTTTCCTTGAACACTCATTTAGTATAACTATACAAGATTACAGTATTCATTGCCTATTTTATACTTATGTGTTCTTGCTGGTAATTCCAGTCTTTATTTTTAGGTTTTCCATTGAGGGTGCTGCTGTAATGTGGGTCAGGTGCCTCCTTTTCTGTTGGTGGAAAACATTATTGCTTAGTTTCATTTTGAACATTTGTTTGTTGGTAGTTTGTAGGGGCTGAGGGAGTTTAATGTTATGTTTACTGTTTTAGGGTGAGTTGGTATTTACTTATTTTTTCAATTTACTTACTTTTTGTTTGCCTTTTTCCTGGTATGTGATTATTGTCATTGTTCAGTAGATTAGTAGTTTCTTGATGTTGTAGTAATTAATTTGTACTATCTACAGTAAGACATAAAAGCAGCAAAGTGTTTTGTTAGTTATAAATTATTTTACATTTTTAATTAAATAATTCATAAGTTAGTTTAAAGAAATGTGTTACTTACTTTAGATGATGGTTGTACATAATTTTCTACTTTGGTTTTCAGGTTGTATTTGGAAAATCTAGCAGAGTATCAACTTCTTGCAGCTTTTGTAGCTTTTGGTGTAGTTAGTAGACACGTTTTGTGTGCCTTCTGTATTGTTAGTTTAATTTATTTTATTATTTTATTGGTTAATCAGCTTTGTGGTTTGTTTTTACTGGTTAGTTAGAATTTCTTTTAGGTATTGCCTTTCATGATGAATGTCGATTAGTGTTTTGTTTATAATATTGAATATATATTATGATATTTTTATTTTTATTTGTCTCTGTTATTTATGTATATATTTATAATGTTTTTATTGCTTAAATGTTAGTATTTGTTGTTAATATTTTCATATAATATTTTCATATATTGAAGTGTATATAGTTTTGAGGAGAAATGTGTTTTCCCATCAAGAGGAAACCTGATCTGGCAATCCAGAGTGCAGAGTTCCTATAGAAGTATGACCAAGTCATGTTTGAAAATTGCTGGTCTCTGTCTAGAGCAACAGTAAACAAGAAATGATGGACTAGTGTGTGGCCACAGTAATTGCAAATGGCTGGAATGGAGTATTTTTGCACGTAATTGTTAATAAACAATCACTATTTCTGATACACTATGGAAGCGCAGATTGATAAATTGGTAAATGATTGGTACACATGTATGGGCTCCAACAGAGCTTTGCAAGTGGGTCCTGCTGGGATGGTGCTTGTTGAGTGAACAGACAGAGTGTGGAGGGAGTAGTGAAGGGAATGGTTTTCCCAACTAGGAGGTAGTAAAGGGAAAGGAGAATGATATTCAAGAAGTGTGTCTGAGTGTATTAGGTTATGGTGGTGGAGAGTGCGCTCCATTTCCGTCGCACGAATAGGTGGTTGGCTATATAGTTTCTGGTAATGAGGTACAGGCAAATGAGGAAAAAAAAAAAAAAAAAGAGTGTCGAATATTTAGGGCCTGATTACGATGTCGGTCGGAAAGTGGGCCCAATGTACAAAGTTATTTTTTTATACTAAGCGTATATGTATGGCTGAAAATACTTCCATTTAGAAAATCATTTGTGGTACTTGTTAATGAATTTTCTTTTTTGCATTTCTTTTTATTACTGTAAGGGTTCTTGCAGGCTGTTAATTCATCTTAAAAGTTTTTGAAAAAAAACCTTTTATTAGAAATGACAGCATAGGAAGAGAACTATACATATTCTGGTTTCGGCATTAATGTGGTTAATTGTAACAGAAATAGATACAAATACTGCACAGTGTTCCAATATTCGCAGCATCTTATTCTGATATTGCACCTTGTCCCAGCATTTAACAGAGCAAAAGCCTCCAAAGCCTTATCTATACCAATTTGCTCCATAATCTCTGAAATGTATTATGTATCCTGGACCTTAGTGCATAATGGCATTCTAGTTCCTTAACCTTTAGCATTTTGGACTGCCATTGTTGAAAACTAGGGGTAACCTCCGACCGCCAGTTTTGGAGAATTATTGACCTTGCTATGAGAGTCGTTAAAAAAGTTGTTTCTTTTGCAGCAATTAGCATCGGATGTCCAAAACTGCTGTGTGTGTATCAATTAGAAAAATTATCTCTAATGTATGTAGGTAGTATTCCTGCATCTGGGCCCAAAACTCCTTTCTTTTCAGACAACTCCAAATAATATGTGTCCCGATACCCCGCCCTCTTTTGAGAACCTAAAACAGTTAGCCGATATCTGGATATGAATTTTAATTAAAAAAACCTGATGTTCTATAAAGCAGCCATTCTTTATAATATTGTATACAGCGAAAAGTCACCCTTTTCAGTATGGAAAGGTTAAACAAATTCATTTTATTCCAAGTCTCTGCCGAGATCTGAAGGCCCTCTTTAGACTGCCATTCCTCACAAGCTTTTAAAAATACATTGATTCCCTTATAGTGTCTAAAGATGGCTAGTCAATTGCTGATAGATCTACGTATCAAATCTTTGACTAAATCTAAACTTGCCACAATTCTTCTGAGATCTAATTTGCTTAGAAAGTGTCTTATACGAATTAAACGACGATTGAATCAACATTTTAGAGGGTCGACTTTGGTCCAATCCTTCCAGGTGTTCAGATTCAGAAAATCCACAATAGTCCGATAGCCATTACTCTCCCATCTGGAAGCATTTTGTTATCTATTAAAGGAAGGTGCCTTTAATAGATGTTAGATGAGTTACACCACTATTGGCGGATATATCACAATGTTAGAACATATTCTTCTTTCGTTTTAGGGACCATTGCAAGATCTTTTATCTAACCTTTTTGGGCAAGCTGCTAAGGTGTAGAAAATCATCTACCTTATATTTCTGAAAAATTCAATTTAATGTAACAATTATCCATCCATTTTGAGACTTGTTGGGACTTAACAACTCTATAACAACAACTTGCAAAATTTGCAATTCAATGCTCTCTTAGATCGGGTAGGGCAAGGCCCCCATCTTTGACTGGCCTATAGAGAGTTCTTAATGCTAATATAGGTGCTTTGTTGGACCAAATAAAAGTAGAGAACATTCTCGCTATCACTCTAAAAAGCTTCATCTCAGGGGCACAAAGGAATGCGCAAATAAGAAGTTGCACAGAGTTAAAAACTGACATACAAATCAGAGCAATACGCCCCATTATCGATATTGGTAGATTTACCCATTGCATAAAAAGCACGTACATTTTACTGATGAAAGGGGCGTAGTTCAATGTGTATAGATTGTTAATAATCTCTGTTGTATTGTTCACTAAGTAGCGCTTCGGGTTGGATGTCGAGTAGCAGGTGGCCCCTAACCCTGGCCCCTAGGTAGCCCCTCCCTGACCTCTGACTCTACCATGTGCTTGGAGATGGCACGGACACTGTGCTCAAACCTCTCCGGTTCAGCATTTTAATTGGTGGTTAGGCTCCAATTGTACAGGCGCAGGATATAACTCCATGCAGAAAATTTCAGAGCTGATAATGGTTGTTTTTTAGAAGAAGAAGGAAATGGCGTGACCAGTGTAAGTTGATACCCGCCTCCATCCTTCTCCATACTTCTTTCAAGCTGCTCAGATCAAAGCAACATTCCAGAAGCTTGCGCTTATGGGATTACTTCATTAAGAGCCTGAAGAGCTAGAAAATCCTCTGGTGGAATGTTGGAGGCCACACTAGGACTTCTACTTGTCAGAGATTGCCCTCAGGTCAGATACAACAAACAGTGAGCTTGTAAGTAACAAACTGTTTGTTCTCCTGCTGAGGCTTCCTTTACTCTCTGCTCTCCTGCTCACAAGCGATATACTGACTTGTAATATTAATGGTGTCTGCTCCCCTCTGATCTCTGAGTGCTGGCTGTCAGCTGGTTGAAACTGTCTGGGAGGGGCCGTTCGGATTGTCTCACTAACAGGAGAAGCGCTAACAGAAGAAGAAACTGAGGGAGAAATCAAATGGTGAAGCTGCAGCTAAGTACAACTTTCACTGCAGTAATATCATGGCCACCATCTTACAAAAGGGGAAAGGAGAGGAATCCAGAGAAAGATGTATGCTGCAAAAATTGCAAAACCATCCCCAATTAAGACTGGTCTTGTGAAACGTGCCTCAATTAGAACCAATCTTTCCAGAGACAGTGAAAGTATGGAAAGTGGCACTAATCCAATAAACTCCGACTTCTCTTTTTTCACAGAAGAGTCAATGGTGCTGTCGACAGCTGATGAACTAATGGTCTCACCGAAGGACAGGACCATGTTGGAGGGAAACGGGCAAGATCTGGATCCAGACAAGTTTTCCTAAAGCACTTCAACATTAGATGCTCTGCCGAAAGAGTGCATGAATCAGGGTTTTTTAAATTAGGATCCCCAGAAGGAAATTGATGCAAATATGGCTGTAATCAATAAGGAGGGTAGAATAAGAGAACATCCTGTATTATCAAATCCAGCAAAATCAGCCAAAGGGTGAAGCCAGCTGGAGTAGAAACGCATAGCTGACTCCATGCAAGTAAAGGAGCAACATTGCAGGCAGAGAGCTGGGATCAAACCTCTCACTCCGCTCTGAGGTGCCCGAGCTCTAACTTGAAGGTTACTAGCACACATATGGCCTCATTATCAGTTTGGCGGGACAACTGACCAAACACTGCGGTCACCAGGAGACCACTGCGCCAGTGGTCTATAGACGACGTATAACGATTCTAACATGGTGTCGGTGGTGTGGCTGTGGAGATTTTTCATTGGTGGTGATTATTTTGCCACATATATTGATGCACTGTATATGTGTCGATTTAACACATATGCATGATACATGTGGAAAAAAAACACCTACCCATTGAACGAGGCAGGCTCATGTGGGCTGTCCAGGTAATGGATATAAAAGGACTCGCCTGTATATCACCACAAACAGGTTCGTAATCCTTGGGGTGAAAATGCTGCTGTGAAGGAGGGACATGAAGAGAGGGATCTATAGCAACATATGCCTGGAAGAGCAAGAAAGGGGTGAGTACTCGCCCCAAAAGCTTCAAGTCGTTAGCACCGACTTGAAGCTGGCAGTCTCAGCACTGTTGTCAGCTCGTGGAAAAGCCAACTCACAATACCGATGGTGGAGCTCCTCAGTACCAACCTATGGCAGCTGCCTTTCCCCAACCCTGACTGTGGCGGTCAGTGGTGTGCTGGTAGTGTTGGCGGTGTAGTGATGGTCTTCGCAATAGCAATCCGCCCAACTCATAATATGGCGGTCAGATGACCAAGGTCGCAGAGACCGGACCATGGCTAAAGCGGTCCACGGACTGTCAAACTCATAATCAGGCCCATAAAGTTTTCATGCATGGAAAGGGGGGAACGGATCAAGTACAAACATCAGGCCAAGCATTGACTCATATAGAGTCTTGCATTCCTAGCAGATCCAACAAGCTTAAATCCATGACCGATCTACCGGAAAATATCCTCAATGAGATAAGAGAACTGAAGCGGGACCAGAGCGACAAACTTTCCGCACTGGGTCTTCGACTAACAAAAATTAAAAAGGCCATTGACGCAACTTCCTGGGAGACTCCGGGAGGCAGAACAAAGAATCTTTACATTGGAAGATGAGACACGATCCTGCAAAACTGATTTAATGACAGCTCAGAAAGAAATCCGGCAGCTGTCAAACAAGATAGAAGATATTGAAAATCATTGTAGGTGCTTCAAACTCTGCTTCCTGAGAGTCCATAAGGGCCAGCAGATAGTCGGCGGCCAATCTGATCTGATACAGCTGGTGGAAAAGCTGATAGGTATTCTAACCGGCTTTGATAAGGACCTGACAATTATGAGGAAGCACAAAACAATTCACAAATTTAGAAATTTAGAGCCAATGCCCTTCTTCTTCTAAATACTAGAGGATAAAAAAGGAAAGGGAAAGAAAAAGGGAAGAGTGAGGGGAAAAAGGGAGATATTGTAGGAAGGGAGTGCAAGAATTTGTTTAAAGAAATAGAATGTTTAAAAAGACATCATTCATCAAATTTGGAAAGATATCATAAAATGTATTTATAAAATAGTACGCTCAATAAATATTTGCTGGTTTATAAAAATGCAGACCATATATACAAAAAACCAGACAAGTGGCAAACAAAGTTTGTGTTCTAAATATGCCCACAGGCTCTCGATGTAGTCACGAGTCAATTCCAGTAGTGAGTTAGGAGTCAAATAGCGTAAACAGACACGTAGCGTTGATTGTTCTGTTAAAAAAAAGTCTAGTTGGAAGGAGATTCAGTCGTCCATCCACATTGTACTAAAACAGTATATTTTAATAATAAATCTGTGGGTCAGACTCTTGGCGGCGTTTGGGTCGAAAACATACGGACCGGTACGCTACGTTTCTGTTTACATTATTTGACTCCTAACTCACTACTGGAATTGACTTGTGACTACATCGAGAGCCTGTGGGCATATTTGGCTCAGCATTTCCTATATTGACTTTTTAACGCTCACTCAAACTGTTTCTGTCCTGATGATGACCGCAACTTCTGACAGCGGTTGAAACGCCGTCGACGCTTTTGTGGCTGATGATTTTTAGAGGGCATATAATCACTGTATATGTTGTATCTCTTCTTTTTAGAGCACAAACTTTGTTTGCCACTTGTCTGGTTTTTTGTATATATGGTCTGCTGGGGTGGGTGGATCACTGCAGTTAGAAAACAGAAGAGTTAATTCTTTGATAAATGGAAAACAGAAACAAGGCAAGCACCTTTGTAAATGATGAATAGCTCAAGGATCGGGCGAGAAGGAGCAGGAGGCCGTCATAGAGGCATGTGGTCACTTTTCCACTGTAGTAGTGAGTTAGGAGTCAAATAGCGTAAAGTGAGTTAGGAGTCAAATAGCGTAAACAGAAACGTAGCGTTGATTGTTCTGTTCAAAAAAAGTCTAGTTGGAAGGAGATTCAGTCGTCCATCCACATTGTACTAAAACAGTATAATTTAATAATAAATCTGTGGGTCAGGCTCTTGGCGGCGTTTGGGTCGAAAACATACGGACCGGTACGCTACGTTTCTGTTTACGCTATTTGACTCCTAACTCACTACTGGAATTGACTTGTGACTACATCGAGAGCCTGTGGGCATATTTGGCTCAGCATTTCCTATATTGACTTTTTAACGTTCACTCAAACTGTTTCTGTCCTGATGATGACCGCAACTTCTGACAGCGGTTGAAACGCCGTCGACGCTTTTGTGGCTGATGATTTTTAGAGAGCACATAATCACTGTATATGTTGTATCCCTTCTTTTTAGAGCACAAACTTTGTTTGCCACTTGTCTGGTTTTTTGTATATATACAGGGTGCCAGTAAGTGATGGGTATTCCCTTAGCTGGGGTGAGGGTATTGTTGGTAAGGGCCGCTGAAAGACAGGGTGGGCTTTAAGGGGCTGGGGTGGGTGGATCACTGCAGTTAGAAAACAGAAGAGTTAATTCTTTGATAAATGGAAAACAGAAACAAGGCAAGCACCTTTGTAAAAGATGAATAGCTCAAGGATCGGGCGAGAAGGAGCGGGAGGCCGCCATAGAGGCATGTGGTCACTTTTCCACTGTAGTAGTGAGTTAGGAGTCAAATAGCGTAAACAGAAACGTAGCGTTGATTGTTCTGTTAAAAAAAAGTCTAGTTGGAAGGAGATTCAGTCGTCCATCCACATTGTACTAAAACAGTATAATTTAATAATAAATCTGTGGGTCAGGCTCTTGGCGGCGTTTGGGTCGAAAACATACGGACCGGTACGCTACGTTTCTGTTTACGCTATTTGACTCCTAACTCACTACTGGAATTGACTCGTGACTACATCGAGAGCCTGTGGGCATATTTGGCTCAGCATTTCCTATATTGACTTTTTAACGCTCACTCAAACTGTTTCTGTCCTGATGATGACCGCAACTTCTGACAGCGGTTGAAACGCCGTCGACGCTTTTGTGTCTGATGATTTTTAGAGGGCACATAATCACTGTATATGTTGTATCCCTTCTTTTTAGAGCACAAACTTTGTTTGCCACTTGTCTGTTTTTTGTATATATGGTCTGCATTGTTATAAACCAGGAAATATTTATTGAGCGTACTATTTTATAAATACATTTTGTGATATCTTTCCAAATTTGATGTATGATGTCTTTTTAATCTTTATATTTCTTTAAACAAATTCTTGCAGTCCCTTCCTACAATTTCTCCCTTTTTCCCCTCACTCTTCCCTTTTTCTTTCCCTTTCCTTTTTTATCCTCTAGTATTTAGAGGAAGAAGGGCATTGGCTCTAAATTTCTAAATTTGTGAATTGTTTTGTGCTTCCTGAACTATTGTTAGGAATAATCATTTACTACCCCTGGTTCAGGTTGGTGGGTTGCCTCTGTTGATATCAACTGACAATTATGAGGGCACATCGAGTTCAGTCTCAATGTAAACCCAATATGAACTTTCCACAAACCATCCTGGTGACTATAGGATAAAAGAGCAGATCCTAGCAGCTTCTATTAAGCATAAAGAATTCTCTATTGAGGAGAAGATGAAAATCTGCATATTCTCGGACATGTCAATAACAGCAGCTCGACGAAGAAAAGATTATCTGGGGTTTTGGAGCCAGTTCCGATTGGAGAGTGCCCAGGCTTTGATATTTCAGCAATCAAAGTTGAGAATTCTTTGTAAAGGGCAATTTCATATATTTTCTGATGTTGACAAGGCCTGTAAAATGCTGTTAACTGTCATTACCCGACTGGTTCCTCCCATGAAGGAAACAAAGTTTAAGGATACACATATTAACTACACATTACAATATGATATGTTTGAGGTTGCAGAGTGGGGCCACACATGTCCACTTACACTGAATGAGCAGGTGCTACCTTTGTGGAAATACAGGGTGCCAGTAAGTGATGGGTATTCCCTTAGCTGGGGTGAGGGTATTGTTGGTAAGGGCCGCCGAAAGACAGGATGGGCTTTAAGGGGGTGGGTGGATCACTGCAGTTAGAAAACAGAAGAGTTAATTCTTTGATAAATGGAAAACAGAAACAAGGCAAGCACCTTTGTAAAAGATGAATAGCTCAAGGATCGGGCGAGGAGGAGCAGGAGGCCGCCATAGAGGCATGTGGTCACTTTTCCACTGCACTCATTGTTTGATATTGATCTCCTGGCGAAGCTGTGTTTAATGCTCGCTGGGGAGACTGCACTTCATTTATTTACCTCCCTGCTGGAATTCTGAATCCTATGTAACGTGGGCAAGATTTTAACTCGGGGCAATACTTTTTAATCTTTTAATTACAGGGACTTGCACTTTCGGGGGCTGTTTTAAATTGTAACCTGCTGCTTCACTTTGCATTTAGAGCTCTGATCCCAGGCTCAGCTGGGGGGAGGTACTCCCGGATCAGTTAGCGGTCTAGTGGGCCCTCAGGCCTATTTAACACGCATGATGAAGTGTGCGCGCAGCGGGCTTGCCACTGGCACGCCAAAGGCAAGCTCGTCTGCGCCTGTCCGCGCTCTGGCCGGGCGCAGGGCCTGTCCCCTGGCGGTTTCACTCCGATCAACCCACAGTACACAAGTAAGGAATTACGGGGCATATTACCAACAACTAGCGATAATTTTTGTCTCTAACTTGTTTAGAGACAAAAATTATCGCCGCACATCGGCGATTTTTATCGCAGATAAACCTTGCTATTAGCAAGGTTTATCGCAAATGCGATAAAAAACGGCCGCAATGCATGAATATCGCTGAAAAGTCAGCGATATTCATGCATTATCGAGCAAATGCTCTTAGCCATGTTATCCACCTCCCATTGGATAACATGGTGAAGAACTGCTCAGGGCAGGTGTTAGCTTTTGGAGATATTCGCGCTTAGCGCGAATATCTCCAAAAGTTGGTAATAGGAGATAGCGATGTTAGCGACTGTTTCCAGTCGCTAACATCTTGGCACGCCCACTTTGCATGTCATTAGTGATAAATATCACTGACATGCAAAGCGGGGCCCAAGATGGTCGCTATCTCCTATTAGCTGTCACTAACTGGTGTTAGCGACAGCTTGGTAATAGGGAGATAATTTTATCTCCGCTTTCTTGGCTTTTAAAGCCAAAAAAAGCGGAGATAAACCCCTTGATAATATACCCCTCCATGATCTGAATGTAGGAGAAAGGCTACTTCCTTGTCCCAGGCTATCGATGGACAATATAACTAATATAACAAAGGGCTCGGTGTGTACCTATTGCCGGGTGGCGCATCCAGTTATTTTGAATTTGCCAATTAATAATCGGAACGAAGCTCTATGGAATACTAAGAAAGCTCAGGATAAAGAAGGGCTTTTGGAATGTATGTTACTTAATGCAAGATCGTTGGTGAAACATAGTGTGGAATGTGCCCTCCTGTTGGAAGATAATAATGTAAAATTAGCATTTATCTCCGAGACATGGACTGACAGTTCGTCAGGTCCGGACTTAGTAAAGGCTACACCACCGGATTTTTATTTCATATGCTCAACTGACCAGTAAAAAAGGGAGGAGGACTTGCTATTATTTATTACGAGTCTCTCACCCCCAATTTTGCTACGGTCTCCGATTCGGGGTGTGAGGCTCTAGCTTTTAACATTTATTCTACCACTCACAAGCCTTTTAAAGGCATACTAATATATCGAACCCCGGGCTCTAAAAGCGGGTTTCTGTACTCTTTGGGCTCACTAATAGAGGCTGGGTTGTGCCTGGAAGCCTTTACGGTGCTGGGAGATTTTAGGGGCATATTATCAAGGGATTTATCTCCGCTTTTTTGGCTTTAAAAGCCAAGAAAGCGGAGATAAAATTATCTCCCTATCAGCAACAGGGTCCTAACACGCAAATTCGCATGTTAGCACCCTTTTTCTCTACGCTTCCCCTTGTATCTCTAATGAGATGCAAAGGGGGTGTTCCAGAGAAAAATGATAGGAGAAATGTTGTTAGCGCGAATATCTCCAAAAGTTGGTAATAGGAGATAGCGATGTTAGCGACTGTTTCCAGTCGCTAACATCTTGGCACGCCCACTTTGCATGTCATTAGTGATAAATTTCTCTGACATGCAAAGCGGGGCCCAAGATGGTCGCTATCTCCTACTAGCTGTCACTAACTGGTGTTAGCGACAGCTAGGTAATAGAGAGATCATTTTATCTCCGCTTTCTTGGCTTTAAAAACCATAAAAGCGGAGATAAACCCTCTTGATAATATGCCCCTAAATTTCCATTTGGAAATTACTGACGACCCTGACACGTCCAAGCTGAAAAAACTATGGGGCATATTATCAAGGGGCTTTATCTCCGCTTTTTTGGCTTTAAAAGCCAAGAAAGCGGAGATAAAATTATCTCCCTATTACCAAGCTGCCGCTAACACCAGTTAGCGACAGCTAATAGGAGATAGTGACCATCTTGGGCCCCGCTTTGCATGTCAGTGATATTTATCACTAATGACTTGCAAAGTGGGCGTGCCAAGATGTTAGCGACTGAAAACAGTCGCTAACATCGCTATCTCCTATTACCAACTTTTGGAGATATTCGCGCTAAGCGCGAATATCTCCAAAAGCTAACACTTGCCCAGGAGCAGTTCTTAGCCATGTTATCCAATGGGAGGTGGATAACATGGCTAAGAGCATTTGCTCGATAATGCATGATTATCGCTGACTTTTCAGCGATATTCATGCATTGCGGCCGTTTTTTATCGCATTTGCGATAAACCTTGCTAATAGCAAGGTTTATCTGCGATAAAAATCGCCGATTTGCGGCGATAATGTTTGTCTCTAAATAAGTTAGAGACAAAAATTATCTCTATTGGTTGGTAATATGCCCCTATGAGTTTAGGAGGTCTCAAACAAATGGTAACACTCCCCACACATGTGAAAGGTCACACTCTGGATGGTATCTACTCTAATAATAAAGAGTTAGCCGGTGTTTCAGTCTTTCCGATTTCATGGTCGGATTACTGTGCAATCAAATTCAATCTGAGTAACTCTTCGGTCCATCCTATAGGTCTGACACAGGCTAAAGAGATTACCACCAGAGTTTGGGAAAATTGAATGTTGAAAGTCTCGAAGTGGGTCTGAAAAACTCTATGCATCAATTTCCATTGGATGTTAAGGAGGCAACACTCATTTACAACAATTGGCTTCTTAACGCCTGCGATCAGTTAGTTCCTTTTACAAAATGGATACCAAAACGAGCTCTCCCTTCGGCTCCTTGGTATTCAGAAGAGCTTAGGGCAAAGAAATTGGCATGTAAATACGCGGAATGGGTATGGTGTAAATATTTTGCAGAATTCGATAAGGAAAAATATAAAATATGCATTTCTGGCTATAAACAAATGCTTTTAGAAGTAAAAAAAGAGTATTTCTAGCTGCAAATATCTAAGGCTGAATCCAACTCAAAAGAACTTTTCAAGACTATTATTAAACTATCTAGCCCCAACACTGCCAAGATACAGGGCGACCCAGAATTTTGCAACAAGATTGCTGAATTCTTCAGAGTAAAAATAGAAACTATGGGGCATATTATCAAGGGGGTTTATCTCCGCTTTTTTTGGCTTTAAAAACCAAGAAAGCGGAGATAAAATTATCTCCCTATTACCTAGCTGTCCCTAACACCAGTTAGCGACAGCTAGTAGGAGATAGCGACCATCTTGGGCTCCACTTTGCATGTCAGTGATATTTATCACTAATGACATGCAAAGTGGGCGTGCCAAGATGTTAGCGACTGGAAACAGTCGCTAACATCGCTATCTCTTTCCAAAAGCTTACACCCGCCCTGAGCAGTTCTTAGCCATGTTATCCAATGGGAGGTGGATAACATGGCTAGGAACATTTTCTCGGTAATGCATGAATATCGCTGACTTTTCAGCGATATTTATGCATTGCGGGCGATTTTTATCGCATTTGCGATAAACCTTGGTAATACCAAGGTTTATCTGCGATAAAAATCGCCGCAGCTCAGCGGTAAATTTTTGTCTCTAACCAAGCAATAGCGATAATTATCGCTATTGCTTGGTAATATGCCCCTATATTTTGTAGATTTGATTAATAATAATCAGACCAACCCTAACGAATAAGAGGGACGATTGCGGGCATTCTCTGTGAGATCATTGGACGCATTTACCCCTTTGGAAAGGCCAGATACAATTAAACTGCTGGATCTCATCAAATCGGGAGCACCTAGTGATCCTTGTCCAGTGTGGATCTTTAAGCAGATCCCTGACTTAATTGGATCTGCATTTACCCCTCTGCTTAACGCAGTTCTATCCTCTGGAATCTTTCCCAAATTATGGAAAAAAGCCTCCGTGCTGCCGCTTCTGAAGAAACAGTCACTAGACCCTAAGGACCCAAACAACTATAGACCAATTTCTAGACTCCCGCTGCCAGCGAAACTGCTAGAAAGGGAAATGAATAGACAACTTAGTGATTTTTTGTCATTCAATAACATCCTAGACCCAACGCAATATGGGTTTAGAGCCTTTCATAGCATTGAGCTGGCTTTATTAAAATCTACGGAGGAAAACAGAGAGGCCGTGGATAAGAGAGGAAATGCCATACTTATCCTATTGGACCTATCTGCGGCCTTTGACACCGTCCACCATAAGGTACTGCTGGACCGGCTTTCGGACATAGGGGTCAAGGGTTCAGCATGGGAACTGTTGCGATCATTTCTATCGGACAGGTCTCAAACGGTTGACCTTGACGGGAACATGTCAGAACCATTTACTCTTCCATGTGAGGTTCCATAGGGCTCGGCACTTAGCCCTACACTTTTTAATATCTACATGGCACCTCTCACCAGTATTATCAGGTCCTTTGGTTTCCAGCTCACCTCCTATGCTGACGACACACAAATTGTGTTGTCGCTGACGGAGGGAGTGGAGAAGAAGACGGGTGATCTTTTCCATGAGTCTATGGGATCTATCTCAACCTGGATGTCCTCCAACTGCTTAAAATTGAATTCGGGTAAGACCAAGGTCTTGAAATTTGGTAATAATCCTCTGGTCTGGACACCCGAGTGGTGGCCGAAGAATCTGGGCTTGTGTCCTGAACCATCACGGAAAGCCAAGAATCTAGGGGATCATGGTGGATGATAAACTCACCATGGGGGATCAGGTGAACATGGTGACCTCAGCATGTTTCATGGTCCTCAGAATTATCAAGAAAATAAAGGTCTTCCTGACTAAAGATAATCTTAGGACGGTGGTGACAGCTCTCATAATGGCGCGGCTGGACTACTGCAACAGTCTTTATCTCAATATTCAAAAACAACATTTGAATAAGTTCTAAATGGTCCAGAACGCGGCAGCTAGAGCGCTGACTGGAACATCCAGGTTTACCTCTGTCAAAGGAGACCTGAGAAAACTACATTGGCTCCCAATACCGCTAAGATCACGCTTTAAAACACTATTATCTTTAAAGCGGTCAATGGCATTGGTCCGGAGTTCATTAGGAAGAAATTCTCTTGGTACATCCCAGGGAGAATATTAAGTTCTACTGGAGCCAAACTCGTTCAAATCCCCCTTTTTAAAATGACCAACTGGGGAAGCAGAAGTTTTGTTTACTGTGCAGCTAAAGCCTGGAACGAACTCCTGTTCCAACTTAGAAATGCTCCAGACATCATCTCCTTTCACAAGGGCCTAAAGACATGGCTTTTCTCGTATTGCTAGGTTTACGCTTGCCAGGAATTCAGTACTTAGCGTCAAAACACCCCAGGGTAATCGCGCGCTCTACAAGTATTAATAACATAACATAACATAGAGTCATATGCATTTTAAATAAAGAGCAGTGCAATAAGTGGGTAGGTTGTTGTGAAATGTATGTATACAAGTATACATGTAATTGTGAATTGCACTTTATCACATGGCACTATATTTTTTTCTAGGAGAGGGGTACTGCTCCTTTCTGACATTGATGGATTGTCTTGTTCTATTTCGGGAAGCAGTGTGCACTTTTCAGAACTATGTGTTTGATAGAGCAATATGTACTTAAGCACTTTAAGTATGAAGCATGCAATAAGTGGGTGAATGGCTGGGAAACTTGTATATAAAAGTATATGTGTATTTTTGTATTGCACTTCATGACACAGCACTTTATATTTTTTAGGATTGGGGTATTGCTCCTTGTCAATATTGATGGAATGTCTCAGTTGTATTTTGAGGGGCACAGTGCACATTTTGAGCTATATGGTATGAAAGAATGGTCTGAATAATAAACGTAAGTCCAGAGCAAATGACAGGACATTCTACAGCTATCGTGCTAATTCAGTAAATGCACTTTCAGAAAAGGAGGGAAGTAAATTATAATATCCGTGAACAATCCATAATGGATTTGAGTAAACTCATTGCACCAGATGGCAACATTAGCTCTCTTGTTACAGTGGCTAAGACTCATTCAGTGCTAACCGACAAATTAAAGGATTTATTCTTCATTGAAGTACAGACTAGAGGTCATAGGCAGAGCATTTTTTCATGGTATAAGTAGAAATGCTAAATCAGCCTTCATAGAAGCACTTAATTCTAAGGATAGAGTCCAGATCCAAATTGTGAGGGCTACATATAGAAATGTTAAGAATTTGATGAAAAAGGACTGGGACCAGGCCAAATGGAATTCTGTTCTCTAGGCTTTAAAACATAAAGACGCAAAGGCTTTCTAGAACATAGTTACATTTGGGAACTGTGAAGGCAAATCTAACATTGAGCCTAATATTGCAGCGGAAGTGTGAAAGGAGCACCTCCAGTCTTTGTATGATGTGCAGGATGGACAAAATAACAGGTGAGCACTGCTATAGAACACTCTAGTAATGAACTGCTCTCATATGATCTGAAGGATTACCCTGTAATAACTCCTTCAGAGGGGTATAGCGACATTCCTAAAATAGCTCCCCTTAAGGTGCCCGAAATTGACAATTCCTGGGGATCTCTATCTTTCTGAACAAGAGGTTCGGGGTCCATACCTGTGGGTGATCTTCAATACCCAAATGGAGGGAATGCCCATTCCTAAATCATGGGCTGGGGTTACAAAAAGGGCTCCCCTTTGCTACCAGAGAACTACAAACCTATCAGTTTGATAGAGGTGATGCAAAACTTCTTCTTACAGATAGTATTGGAACGACTACAGGAAAAGATGGAGGATCACAACGTCCTTATACCATTTCAAGCAGGCTTTAGGAAATGAACATCCACTGTTGACCAAGTACTCAGGCTGCAACTCCTATATTGGAAAACTGTTATTTTGCAGGGTGGCAGCCTCTATCTAATATTGGTGGATCTAAAGTCAGCTTTTTACTTAGTACCGAGAGACAAGCATTGGTCTGTAATGATCACTAGGGGGGTTCCTCTTTGTCACATCATCAGAAGACTACATGAGAAAAATGTTGCGCTGGTTCCCTGTGGGAAACTGGGGGAGCTTTATGTATTAATTTTGGCTAGTATGTTATGTTATGTTATTCGGAATTTATAGAGCGCGAACTGCCGCTCCGAAAGGAGCTTCCTGGCGCTACGGAGCGAGAGAGTCAACAGAAGTGAGAACTAGATGGCAGCTAATACGTAAGCATCTGACAAGTTAAATAGCCAGGTTTTAAGTTGTTTACGGAAAGGGGCTCTCGATCTAATAGAATTAGCTCCTTTGGCATCACATTCCAAGCCTTGGAAGCCAGGACGCTGAGGGTTTTTCCCCCTTTGGTTTTATAGTGAAAAGTGGGAGTATTAATTAGGTTACAACCTGCTGATCTCAGAACTCTGGTGGGATTGTAGCGTGAGTATCTTTTTGAGAGATACTTAGGGCCAATGTTATTTAGTGCTCTGAAAGAGGACAATAAGATTTTGAAAAGAATCCTTTTGTGGAGATGAAGCCAATGCAATTTCCTTAGGGCCTCAGATGCCGAAGATTTTCTGGGCAGCTTCAATACCAGACGTGCAGCTGCGTGTTGGACACTTTGTAGTTTTTTTAGTGTCAACTTTTTTACTCCAGCCATCAGACCATTACAGTAATCGAGGCGGGAGAGTATAAGGGCAACAGCCACAGACTTTCTTGATTCAATGGGAAGAAAATCAAAGAATTTTTTTCAATGATTTGATGATGTTAAAACAGCTACCTGCTAAACTCCTAACTTGATGGTGAAAGGATAGTGACGAATCAAAAAGAATGCCCAAATTCCTGGCCGTTTCCACCGAACTGGGAGGCGGGGTGGCTCCCTTAGGCCACCATTTGTTGGGACTAATATTGACATTTTTCCCAAAGGGCAATATTTCTGTTTTACTAGAATTGCATTTAAGACAATTGTCATTCATCCATTGGAAGACATCGGTAAGGCAATTATGAAAGTTTTGTCGGCCACTGTGGAATTTTTGTCGAGGGATACAATCAGTTGGATATCATCAGCATATGATGTTACCATTATCCCATAGGATTCAATTAAATAGATGAGGGGCGCCATATAAATATTAAAGAGTAAGGGACTCAGGATGGAGCCCTGGGGAACTCCTGAGGTGACATTCTTCTCCTTCGAGAAAAACGGTCCCAAAGAAATGGTTAGAGTTCTCTCTGAGAGGAAAGATCTTTTCCAGTTAAGGGCCCCATCTGTTATTCCACTTAGTCTCAGCCTATCAATAAGGATTTTATGGGAGATGGTATCGAACGCCGCCGATAAGTCAAATAGAATCAAGACGGCGTTCTTCCCTTCATCCTGTAAATTTTTTATGGCATCCGTTAGTTCCATGAGGGCCGTTTCCGTGGAGTGCTTTGGTCGAAAGCCTGATTGGTGGGAATGTAGGATATTATGTGTTTCAACAAAGTTCGTCAATTCTTGGTGGACCATATGTTCGGTTATTTTACCGAGGACTGGGAGAAGAGATATGGGGCGAAGATTAGAAAGGTCTGAGTGGTTTTTGTTTTGCCTTTTCATCAGGGGTTTGACTATGGCTTTTTTCCAGTCTGCAGGAACCGTCCCGGAGCTGAGTGATTGATTGACTATTTGATTTATGATAGGATTCACACATCCACCATCTGATGAAGGATGTATGGAGGACAAGCATCAGACGGGGATCCTGATTTACAGGACATAATGACCTCATGGGTTTGTGCGAGGGGTTACAGGCTTAAACATACTAATGGTGTTTGGCAGGAGAGGGATAGAGTCATTTGCACTCTCTATGCTGGAAAGCGCAGTGGGTGAGAATTCGTCCTGTATACGTTTTATTTTTTCATCAAAGTAATCTGCGATTTGATCGCAGAGACTTTGGGACGGAGGGATTTCTTGTTTCAAGACTGACGGGTGGGTAAATGATTTTACTATAGAAAATACTGTTTTTTGTCTTTGTTGGGCTTCCCTAATGATTTTTTTATAGTAATCCCTTTTAGCAGTTTTAATATTTGCAAAATATATGTTCCTATATTTTATAAACAGGGTTTTCGCAGCCGGGTCGTAATTTTCCCTCCAATTTCTTTCCCCTTTTTTGCACTGAAGATGTGCTTCGGCTAGGGGCTTCGTATACCATGGGGCACTTAACTTTTTAGATTTATCGTCATTTTTGGCAGAGCGTTTCGGTGGGGCAAGGTTATTGGTTGCTAGCTGTATCCAAGTATGAAGATTTTAGAATCTTGTACAACATCACCAGAAAGACTAGGGACCTGTGACTGGGCTGACGATTTAAGCTTGCTGTTTTTCGCGATCAATGCCCAATTTTGACTGGTGGAAGAAGGCAGAGTAATTTTTGCCATTTTCTGAGGGTGACGCATATTTACATTAAATGGGATAAAACAGTGATCTGTCCAAATTTGAGAGATTGATAGATGAGTAACTAAGTGAGGAAAATTAGAACATATCCCATCAAGTGTATGGCCTGCTTGATGTGTTACATTTGTTACTTTTTGAGAAAGGCCGAATATTTAGAGTGTCTGGTAAAAATTAGAGACCTGTGGGTTTGTTTTGGATTCTAACTGTAAGTTATAATCTCCAAGGAGCGTGAAGTAGGGATAACGCACTAGCAGCTGTCCCCGGGCTTCACCCAGAGATTCAAGAAACACAATAGGACTGCCCAGAGGACGGTATATTAGGCCTCCTGTGAAAGACAATGAGGCGTTAAGCCTGATAGAGAAGCCCATGCTTTCAGCACATTTAAGATGGCTGAGACTGAAAGTGTGGCACTTCAAGGCGCTTCTAATGATTATGGCGATACCACCTCCTCTGCCAATCGGTCTGTCCACCCTGAAGTATATTATAATCAGGTGGTAGAGCGATAGACAGATCAGGGTTGCTCCAATCATTAATCCATGTCTCGGTTATAAGGAGGAAATCAAGATTGTGTTCACAGATCAATTCCTTGATGTCCTCGCTATGGCTACACATTGACCGCGCATTTATAAGCCCTCCTTTGAGACTAGATTGACAACTAGGATTAATACACATCTGTAATGGAGTATCAGGTGGAAGCGCAAGCGTAGTCCAAGAGCAAGTTCTACAGGAAAATGGGCCCCAAATATGCTCCATGGAGATTTGGCAAGTACACTTCTTTTGGGGATTACGTTTTCTGAAGTCATTAGCTTGATAAATAATGTGGGGGGGGTTTTGGGCCAGCGAGTCCTGCGCCTGTCGCGGTATTGGCGCGGACGGGCGCAGATGGCCTTGCCTTTGGCGCGCCCGCCCGCTGCGCGGTCGCCACATTCAGAATTAAGTAAGGAACAGGAAGTGGAGGGGGGGAGCCAAAAATCAGGAACCACCCTAAACACTAGAGCGCAAATCTTCAGGCGGGTCAGGATAACGTTCCTGGCACCGCGTTAGCCCTCTAGATGCAATATCCCCACAAAGCAGTCTGGTTGAGGTGCGCAAATACAAAGGTACAAAAGACGCAATTCCCAATTTTCTAAAGATTATAGCCACAGTTAAAAAAACAAGCGTTGCAATTTTAAAAATCAGCATTGCCTTTCTGTGCAAAGTAACAAGCATGCCACGATACTCACGTTCTAACCTGCACGATCGCTGCCTCCCGCAGTAAATAGTAGCAGAAAGTGGAGGGGGGAGCCAAAAATCAGGAACCACCCTAAACACTAGAGCGCTAATCTTCAGGCGGGTCAGGATAACGTTCCTGGCACCGCGTTAGCGCTCTAGATGCAATATCCCCACAAAGCAGTCTGGTTGAGGTGCACAAATACAAAGGTACAAAAGAAGCAATTCCCAATTTTCTAAAGATTATAGCCACAGTTAAAAAAACGAGCGTTGCAATTTTAAAAATAAGCTATGCCTGTCTGTGCAAAGTAACAAGCATGCCACAAGACTCACGTTCTTGGATGAAAAAATGTGTTGAGAACTGCACAACGAGGGAAATGCTATAATACAAGGAATAAAAGTGTTTGTATACACATTTTTCAACTAGTGCGTGCTACACGGTATCTGAGGGCTGCCTGTCCCTCATTGAAACATACATGTGAATGATTGGTCAGGCTGAGTAGCTTGACAGCACCACTTGCACCACTTGCACAGCAAACATAAATATATGGCCGTCTTCACAAAAGTAGATTGAAAGTGTATTTAACAATGCTCATACAAATTATAATACAAAGGACAAAATTACAAATGAAATGTCTCAATTTCTTTTCATTCTAAGTTTCAAACATACAAGATTATCAAATCTTCATTGAGTACATACAAATAAATTGATATCATAAATATCTGATACACAGGCACATGAATACAGAACAACAATAGCAATCACGTAATCAGGGTTGATGTTGTACTTGAGTACAACGTGCCCAATGCATTTTGGGACAGTTACGCCCCTTCTTCAGGGGACACTGTAATGTAAACAAAGAACAATGATTGTTTATGTATGGTTGTTGGAAGCATTGACTGAGGTACAAGTAAAGCCATTACTGTCCAACGGCACCCACATTTTAATTAGGAAAGTGGACTCAGCAAAACCGGAAAGCCATCAGTAGACAAGAAATCTAAACAAGAGGACGGAAACTGTCCCTGGATTAAGAAAAAAATGAAAAGAAAGAAAGATCCTCTGTGCGAATAATAAGTGTGCTACACCAGCTGTGGTTACTAGACCTGTGCATCAATGTGACCCATATATAATTGGAAAGAACACGGTCATAAAAGAATATTTAGATCACCCAGTGTTCACACAATGAAAATGCTCAATAGACGTACGCAGTTACTAACGACTAACCGACTCACACAAGATACTGCCAAATCCTAATACAAATACATAGATTCAATTACAGCATGAAAGTAACCTCACAGGCCCAAGTGTATATTAAACAAACAGTAGAAGGTACCTGACTGCCGACTCAGTGAACAAAACAACCAGCCAACAAAAAGTAACATCAAGTTCATATTAACTGCTCCACTTTGAGAACCACGAGCGAAAGGACCTAGCTGTGGTGAAAAACATACCTGAAATCGAGTACACTGTCCTTAAACTATCTCCCGACTAATCCGATAGACTGTAGGCGAAGAACTGAATCAACCACTGCTTAAATCTATGTGTGCCACGCTGAGGACGTGGCTCAATTACGTAGTAAAAACGCTAACCTGTGACAACAATGTAGGCCATATTGGAATGGGTTAATTGACAATTACTAGCGGAAGAGAAAATTCACAATATTAAACTTGAGTTATCTAACGAAATGGGTCCAGATGAATGGTCCAAAACATTGGAACAAATTAATGTCAAGCTTGATACTTACGGTAATGATTAACAAGAGCGCAAATTGAGAAAGTTCAAAAGGGACACCATTGATTATCACTTCAATGAAGTTTATACTTGGGTAGACATGTATTCACAACGCAGATCTACTAAAAATCCACATTCTACATCCGAGGAAAACATAGTTTCAGATCGCAAATTATTATCAACAAGAACACCACTGAACTTTGAGACATCCTGAGATGAACAAGCCACGGGCAATCGCGTAAGCTCTGACATTTCCCAGCAACGAGCCATGAGTGTGACCAAATCTTTTTTATCAAAAGGTCAACAACCCACTCAACCACCATATCAGCCATCTGCGAAACTGAACGTAAGTGGCACAAAACAAGGAGAGGAAAGGGACAAACTCAAAGAAAAAGGATGCCAGAACTTACGGAGTCAGAAGACATTCTCATAAATATTTCATCTAAAAGCTTGTCACATCAACACCTGCAAGTTCTTAACAAAGGTACATCATTCGTACCCATGTTCCATACTAATCTCCCTGAAACAGAGATCGCATTTTATAGATTCATGCGCACCATCAAACTGCAGCATTTTCTGGCTTTTTTTTGACTGACATGCGACCCCAAGAATCACATGAATTTCAGGAATTCAGACCCAAAAGTATTTTTACAGCGCCTGTATCTCATAAAACCATCGACATGTTTGAATCACTTGTGTTACAAGATCAAGCCACCAAAAAAGTCCAACCTTACGAAATCAAAAAGTGAATTTACAACAGCTGTCTAGAGACAATGAACTCATGTTTCAGCGCGCAGATAAAGGAGGAGCCCTTATAATCATGGATAAGGACTACTACCAACGTAATGTTCAAGAGCATTTGGCAGACAAAACTACGTACCTGAAACTAGACCCGGACCCCACTAATGAGATACAACAGACCTTAACACAAATTTTGGAGCACGCAGGTGATATGGATTGGATCTCACATAAAACTAACATTCTCCTCACTAAACAATTTCTGAAACAACCACATCTCTATACGTTACCAAAAATACATAACTAATATATGTCTGTTACAGACCAATTGTTTCTGGTGTAGGTTCATTATTTGAACCCGTAGGTACATATATTGATGAATTTTTGCAACCTTTTGTTCCTGGAAAACATACATATGAGATACTACTGATTTTCTCAAACAGTTACACAACTTGAAGTCCAGGAACATCAAAGACTGGCTACTTTGCACCATCGATGTTACCTCTTTGTATACGTCCATCCCTTTTCAAGAACTCATCGTGGATGTTGAAAGGGCCTTATTATCACAACCACAGATTGATGCTCAGAAAGTGTTTTTGTTGGAGCTACTTTTATTTTGCTTACAACACAGTTATTTTCATTGGGAAGAGGATTTTTTTCTTCAAATCAGCGGACCTCTATGGGTTTTGGTGGGGCCCCCTCATACGCTAACACCTTTATGGCTGCCTTCGAAGAACAAGACATTTTTCAGGACACTGCATGGGCCAAACACCTCGTCATGTATTGTTGTTATATCAATGATATCTTTGTAATCCGGTCACACACTCATGACTTCTTGGAAAAGAACATCAAGGCACTGAACACCAAAAATATCAGAATTAAATTTACATATAACATTAGCTCAAAACAATTGTCCTTTTTGGATGTACTAGTCGACAAGAACGAACAAGGGATCAGCACAAGCGTATATGTGAAACCCACAGACCGGAATAATACACTATTGTTTCAGAGTTTTCACTCACCGCACTTAATCAAGAATTTACCATATTCGCAAATGCTGCACATTAAAAGGATTTATTCCACAGCAGAAAAATATAACCACAACATCAGCCTTATCAAAAGCAGATTTTTAAGGCAAGGTTATCCTGCAGAAATCATAGCTAATGCAAAGACACGTGTCTCCAATGTAAGTTGTAATGACCTCCTTACCAGTAAACCCAAAACCGTAACTAATCGAACTGTTTTTGTTTCCAAATACTCTACCACATCAGAAAACATTAAAAAATTGATCATCAAGAGATGGGAACTTCTGCAAAACGAACCTGACTTTGGTAACTCATTCAAGGAACGTCCATTATTTGCCTACACAAGAAGTCCTAATCTCAAAGAAGCTTTAGCATTCAAAAACAACAGAGGCAGCAACATTAGTCTAGGTATGAGAAAATGCAACAATTGCATAAACTCTGATAATGTCATGCAACAATATTTTGTCTCTCACCCCAGAACAGGTGAAAGAATTATGCTGAGACATACATCGGACTGTAACTCTATCAACGTGATCTACTGGATTAAATGTTCATGCGGACTTCTATACATTGGGAAAACTGAAAAAAAAATCAAAATTAGGATCGTGGAGCACAAAGAACACCAATTCCAATCTGGTGGTTCACTGATTAGAACAACATCACAATATTTCCCAAGTTAGATTTCTAGTGTTGGAAAAAATGCAACCCAGGGAAGAGTCTGATCGAGCCAAGCATTGTCACAGAAAGAAGTGATGTGGATCAAAAAATTCTATACCATTGTGCCACATGGATTGAATGACATATTAGATCTGTTTTTTTATGATTATTTTGGAATATGCCATTATGGTTGCACCCATTTAAATTTTATTGTTGTCATTTTCCACGCAGACAGGCTCTTTTAGGTTTATTTTTACACAGTGTAGTAAACATCACACATTAAACTTGCTAGTCACATCTAGAATAGCAACACATGTTACTGAACAGCTCCACACACATCCACTTTCATGCATACATCCTATTTATGAACTGATTGATAATGTAATTAAGATTCAGTTTTTTCTGATGAAATTGTATTTGCTTTATTGTGTTGTATCCCTGATATGCATGTATCTGCTGCATTGCATTTGTTTCCATATGTTGGATGTTGGTATTTTTTCACCGCATGTGAATTCTTTGTTTAGATTGCTTTGTTAGAAGACTGTTCTATTTCAATGCATTCGTTTTATTGTGTTGTTTTTACATGCTGTTGTAAATGCTTGTTGGCATTTGACTATGACAAGTGAGGTTCCTACTTAGATCACCCTGTTACCGGCTATGTACTTTTTCGTTTTCACTTATGTCGTTTTTCCGGATCCTTGTTCAGTCCATGTTTTGGGCTGATAGTGTTGTCTCTTACATTCAGTCATATTTTCCCCTCTGCTCTGCCCTTTGGTTGCTCTACATATTTTAGGTATACAATTTTTTGCTCTATAGAATAGTGTACTGTAAATTTTCATGCTTGCTTTTTTCCTATCCTCCGGTGCTTCACTGAAGATACAGTCGCTTTTTATAGCATTCGTTAATTTTCCACAGCACTGGATATAGAGTGGAGTGAATGTCTCCCTTTGAGCATAAGTATATTTACCTTTTCTAATATGGCTGACTGGATTTTAGCTCTATAGTGGCCTCACTATGTGATCGGCCGCGGTTCTGGTGCATCACATTAAGATTTAATTTGTCTTATATCTTGCTACAGGAATGCACGTCCACGCAGTTCACTTTTTTCATTATTTCCGTTTAGTAAGTATGACTCTGTAGTCCGCTCTGAGCATACTTTTCCAGTATATAGGGTTCACTATCCCCACTAGTAATTGTCAATTAATCCATTCCAATATGGCCTACAGTGTTGTCACAGGTTAGCGTTTTTACCATGTGATCGGCAGCGTACTCAGCGTGGCACACATAGATTTAGGCAGAGGTTGATTTTGTTCTTCGCCTACAGTCTATCTGATTAGTCAGGAGATAGTTTAAGCACAGTGTACTCGATTTCAGGTACGCTTTTCACCACAGTAGTTCCTTTCGCTCGTAATTCTCAATGTGGGCAGTCAACATGACCTTGACTTTTTGTTGGCACCTTCTACTTTTTGTTTAATATACACTTGGGCCTGTGAGGTTACTTTCACGCTGTAATTGAATCTATGTAATTGTATTAGGATTTGGCAGTATCTTGTGTGGGTCTTTGCGCTTTTCATCATATCGATTGATCGTTTTATCGCTAGTAAGTGCATACTTATATTGAGCTTAATCATTGTGGGAATACTGGGTGATCTCAATATTCTTTTATGACCATGTTCTTTTCACTTATATATGAGTAACATTGATGCACAGGTCTAACAACCACAGCTGGTGTAGCAACACTTATTATTCACACAGAGGATCTTTCTTTCTTTTCTTTCTTAATCTGGGGACAGTTTCGGTCCTCTTGTTTAGATTTCTTGTCTGCTGGTGGCTTTCCGGTTTTGCTGAGTCCACTTTCCTACTTAAAATTTGGGTGCCGTTTGACAGTAATGGCTTTGCTTGTACCTCAGTTGATGCTTCCAACAACCATACATAAACAATCATTGTTCTTTGTTTACACTACAGTGGCCCCTGAAGAAGGGACGTAACTGTCCCGAAATGCATCAGGCACGTAGTTCTCAAGTGCACCATCAACCCTGATTACGTGATTGCTATTGTTGTTCTGTATTCAAGTACCTGTGTATCAGATATTTATGATACCAATTTATTTGTATGTACACAATGAAGATTTCATAATCTTGAATGTAGGAAACTTAGAATGAAAAGAAATTGAGACATTTCATTTGGAATTTTGTCTTTTGTATTATAGATTGTATGAGCATTGTTAAATACACTCAGAACCTACTTTTGTGAAGACGGACGTACATTTATGTTTGCTGTGCACGCGGTTCTGTCAAGCTACTCAGCCTGATCAATCATTCACTAGTATGGGAGTTCACCAGGGCTGTGTGCTGGCTCCGACTTTATTTTGCTTGCACATCAATGGTATAGTGGACTCATTAAATTGGGTTATTTACAACGATGCACCTCAGATTGTTTCCATTAAAGTGCCGGCATTGATGTTTACTGACTATACTCTCCTTATTTTAAAATCTCCAATGGGCATGCAACGGATGCTAGATTGAGTAAATGATTTTTGCAAGTTATGGGGCTAGAAATTAACGTTACATAGAATACATTCATGGTTTTTAATCCATCATATTCCATACAATCTAATCCCTGCTTGAATTGAATCCCCCTCGAGAGGATATCTACTTTTTACTATTTAGGGCTAACCATTAACAAGCATATGGACTGGTTGTTCTATATTGCCAAACAAATGCTGAAACTAGCTCAAATTGCAGTTGGCCTTGCTAGGGTGTACCGGGGTCTTTTTTAAGTCCAATAATCCCTCTATTAAGATTTACAAAACCCAAGCGTTCAGGAGCCATCACTTATGGGGCTGAGCTATGGGTGTTTAAATCTGTGAAAAACATTTGGGCATATTAGCAAGGGCCAGATTGCCACTTTAGCAACACTTTTTGCTGATAAAGCAGCGATTTTTTTATCGCCCAATTACCAAGATATCGCTAACAGCAGTTAGCAACCGCTTCCAGGCGATAGTGTAGTGTGTTTTCTGGGAAACCTGAATCGATATTCCTATTTTATGCCCTTGTCCGGCTATAATCAATAATATCCATACGACGGCATAATAATTATATCCATAATTCAGTCGTAGCACATGCTGTCACATTAAGCAAGGCTACTTCTCCGGCCCCCTAGTAAGCACACCGAGTTCTCTAAACAAAACCAAGCCTCCAGCAACCTGGGAAATCCCCCTTGCTATTGTTTTGATTTCGTCCTAGAACTCCTGTAAAGCACTGTACGAACGGCCAGTTCTTAGTGACATCTTTATTGACGTCTTATGTCCAACCTTACGTCAAACCCAGGCACCTTTCAGGTATAAATATACCAACGTTGCCTTAAGCAAACACACGGTGGTAATTCTGGAGCAGAGCAGCTATCTACTTCCGAAAGCCCAGGTGATGCGAGAGCCCACGGACGCTGCCCCTCCTCCTTGACGCGCTGAGAAAGACGCTGTCTTTTCTCCTGCCGAGAAATCCAGCTCCGGCGTTTCCAGCCTACCCTTGCGGGTTGCTGGGATATAGAGTCCTGAGAGAGAGATACCAGACCTCCTGCTTTCTATTACCCAGGTACGGAACTGATTAAACCCTTACAGAGAATTCTTGAGTCAGATTCTTGGCAAAACAAACTTAACTTAAACTGCTACTTACTTACTCCTTCCCACGTATTAGGCTTAGGTCAGGTACACCGGGGTAGGCCTATTTAGAAGCACCAGTTGAGTAGGATTAGTCAATGTATATATGTATGTATATATTTTATCTATTTTAAAGTATCATATGGCTAAGAAACCATATCAATGCTTTTACAGTATTATTTTATAATCCTCCTTTTACTGTACGCACTTTATTTTACCATGAGCATTACAATCGTGGCAATTCATTTCTCTTGTATGAGGAAGAAGACTGCTCAATAAATAACACCTTTTATTGAAAACGCCCGTCTCTCTTTTCTCTGCATTCTGGTGAAACTAAGTACGCACATTTGGCTGAGTGAAATAGCTGTCTTTTGTTTTCACACGACTCTAGAGATACACTCTTATTCAGGGAGAGCAAAGTTGTCATGTTGTACGGTTGTCAGAAGCTAATCCCTTCTTGTCTATCCAGGGAGGTTAAACTCCTCCTCGTTTATTCGAGAAAGTTTCTAGTGACCTCTGAGCTAGCTGGCAAACCTTAAGTCTAATATAGTCAGTAGAGACCTAGATAACCTCAGTCCTAAGTCTACACTACTGAATATATTATTCCAATGTGCAGAGCCTATTGGGAATATAGGAACTACACTACATGGCGCCCAACGTTTGGTAAGGCGATAAATCTAACGCAAGACGTTAGAGTAACTCAGTCGTGCTTTTTCACACAGACCCTTTTTCCCGTAAATACTCCAAAAGACGTCTGGAGTGGGTAAAAGGTTAAAAATCCGCCGGAACTTAGTAGGAAGAGATTTCTATGTGCAGTTTTTGGTTTAGTCAACGTTGAAGGATACAGTGTTCCAAAAATATTGTGCACCTAATCTTTGTTTCCTTGAAACCTGATCTGCAACAAAAACCTTTCTGTCAGTAAAATGGCAGAAAGTGAAGAAGGAAGGGAGACAGCTAGAATAGCAGCTCAACTCCTAGAGGAAGACACAACTCTCCTACAGACCGACCCGAATGCTATACTCATTCCGGTCAACATAAGAAAAACTATAACTCTTAAACTTATAGAGAATGGACTAACATCGAGAGGTGGTATAGTCGTATTCGTAATTGAGGCACATGAATATCGGCAGACAGAGGTATTCTATTCATGGATAAACTTTCCAGCAGCAAACGCTGTCACACACGAATTCCACTATTACAAAATAGAGGAACCTCCGGAAGAGTACACTCCTTTCGAGGAGGTGGAAATCCCATTAAAATACCATGAGCACCTGCTCTGGTTTAAAGGCGCCCTAAAAAATAATAATCACATCACCAGGCTCGGTCCACTAGGTAGACCAGGAGCAACGTGGCCGGTTCTAGCCAGCTACACACCACATCCAGACATTGAGAAAATGTCAGTACCAGAACTTTTAGCACAGCTAAAACAACTGATTAAAATTCATAGACAATTAGTCCAATATGTAATGCGGACTTCAACAGTCCAACCAGCTATTAACATTCCACACTGACCCCTCATCAGGGGAACACAAACAAAATTACACCACAGAACATACAATCATGTCTAGGTAAAGTACCCATAAAGCAGGAACAAATTCCATTCTGGTTAGCACAAAAAATCACTCAAATAGAGGCAGTATTTCCGGATACTACCCCTACTGAGAAACACAGAATTCTGACTATCTGTCTTCCAATGGAGATCGCACCACATGTGGAGGACTGTGACACTTGGGGCACAGTCTTTGCTTCCATTTACACAAAAACACATAGTGTTCCGTCCATGGCGGTAATACCCGATGTGCTAAGACAGATTCAAAATGAATACGGTCCAGAACCTGCTTTAACTCTGGGTATGAAATTACTGAGAGACTTCAAGCAGGTCTCGGCTATATTATTAGCCAACATAAAAGGAGAAGCAGCATCTGTGGTGATCCGCCAGAAATTGAAAGAAACAGATATAGCAGAACTGCCATTTGAACTTGCCAGAATCATAGAAAAATCCTATGAAGAACTAGGAAGAGATAGTTTGGGTGGGAAACCCGTAAAACCCCAACTAACTGAAAATCCTGAAAAGATATTTATTAAAAATAATCTAAACACTCCAAAAAAGAGCTGGGATGGAAATAAACAATCCACTCCCAAAGAAAAAAGATTCCAGTCCAGAGGAAGGTCTCCTCGGCGGAGAGAAAGATCTCCGGACCAAGGACACAAGTCTCCCCAGAGGGAGCCCTCTGAGAAAAGATACAACCTTAGAAATAGGGATAATCTCAAGAAACCTGATAGATATCAAGATATTGATACATGTCCCTCTCGATCTTTTCAGACTTCCTCGCAGAAATCGGAAAGAAGAGGACGGTCAGAACAAAGGGAAGAGCACGTCAAGTCCAAAGACAAGGAACCTGCTCATCAAAGTAAAAAATTACAATTTCCAAAAAAGAAGGTAGCCAGCATTAAAATAGTCAAACATGCCGAGGATACTGAGGACACAGCTGAAAAACGGAGAGTGGGCCCAGACAGTGCTAGACAGGGCAGCAGAAGTGACCACAGCTCGCAAGATCCTGATGAATGATCTGGAGACAGTGGACACGAATGAATACATTCAAGTGGAAACTGCAGACAGTAGAGTTAGCAAACCTCATAAAATATACGAGATAACATTACGTATAGAGGGAGATAAGACTAGGAAAATAAGGGGTCTATTTTGGGATAAACTTTCAAAAGGCTATGACCTCCTTTGAGCTGAAAAAGACTGGCCACCAGAGTTTGTCAGGGAGTGCCCTCGTGGCGAAGAAATGATTATGCCTGCCTTCTCAAATCACATTCCAATTCATAAAAAATATACACTTGCAAGAAAGTGGGCAGTAGCCCAAGCTCCTGCATTATATAAAAATCATGTAGGATGGGATGAGGACTCTCCTCCTCACAAAATCCAATTAAAATGTCAACCAACTGCACAAAGGCAGTACCCAATTAAGCAAGAAGCTAAAAAACAGGTCAGGGAGATCTTAGATCAACTTGAATACCAGGGGGTGATTGAAACATGCACCTCACAAATGAACAATCCTTTGTTTCCTGTCTCCAAGCCAGACGATTCATATCGTCTAGTTTTGGACTACAGACACCTTAACTCATGTTGCAAAACATTTGCAGTACAAAACTCACACAGTGCAGCACTAATGAATAACATCGTGAGCAAAAAATACAAAACAACATTAGACATCTCTAATGGATTCTTTTGTCAAAACATTGCACCTGAAAGCAGGTATTTGACCGCTTTCTCAATAATGGGCTTGCA